>NC_046203.1:7870642-8176825 GCF_011004875.1 Balearica regulorum gibbericeps
CGTTCATTAAACTGAGTCAAAACTCCAAGAAAGGTTTGTGCTAATTCACCCTACAGTAAGGAAAAAACAAACAAAAAACACATTAAGAGGAGCATCCAAGCTTCACACGCGAAGGCAGCAGACAAATGGTCCTCTCCTGCGAGAGATGGGGAGAAGAGAGGCAGGTTTCAGTCTGCAATGCTCCAGCGATGCTTCGCTGAAGCCCCCACGCAGGAAGTGCAGACGCAGGGACCCGAGCTGCAGTCCTCAGCTGCAGAACTGTTGTCACGGAAGAGAAACCTGAAATATTACCAGTTCAAAAGAAAACACACGCGGCGGATGTCATTTAAACGTATTCATACAGGCAAGACTCTCTATTCATACAGCAGACAGCAGTGGTAAGAGTCAGCAGTTTATGAGCGCGCCGAACCACATGGAGTGGTGCAAAATGTCCGTGGTTATGACTGCTCTTATGGTACCATCAGGTGCTTCCCAGATATTAAAAGACATCTGGGCTTTGCTGTCTGGAGCTCAGAGGCTAAAAGAGACAAAGAAGGAAGGCGACATTAAAGGCAGGTAGTAAGACATATTCCCAACTGATCACCCACATCTGCAGAAGGCATCATGAATATTCATGCTCTTTTTATTCCTGATGGTTCTCACCTGCAGTTTTTACCTTAAGCTCTGCTATTTCTAGATATCACGTTTCTTGGTGATTCCTCTCAAAGAGCAGCGCCTGCTGAATATTTGTTTCTCTCTCTGTATTCAAATCCAATAGAATAAAGTATAATTGCTGCACTTCAGATGATCTGAGAAATCCTGATTCACTGTTTCTTTACAATTTCAGACACATATGAGCAGAATTCATGTCTGGTGCATTGTTTGGCTGGCTTCCTGCAAAGTTATGGCAGCAAGTTGTCCACCGCACTCCTCCTCACACATGACATTTTAATCTGAATCCTGTCCAGACAGCAGAAGTCCGATTCTGCAATATTAATGACAAACAACTGCAGGTCCTGCGGGTGATTTGCATTGCATCTTTTTTCTGGAATGAAACGGGATCACCTTTCTCGGGACGTGAGTCTGTGCAGATTACCTTTGCAAGCGATGGAGAAACGTGCACTGGCATGCTGTCAATCTCATAAACAAAGGTGTTGTCAGGAAGCCTTATTTAGTGGTATTTCAAATTAACCTTGACAGAAGAATTAATAAATAATAAGAGCTGAATGATTTATAAAGAAATCAATTACACTATAAATTTTAAAACAGCATGGTCTCAACTATTGCAGGGTGAGCAATACAGAGAAACTTCAGGTGGGCTAAAACTTCTCTGGAGGGTTTCTGATGTCACCTCAGGGTCCCCGTGGCTTCTGAAGGTAAGATGAAGGGACTCACAGACTGAGAGGGGTGTTTGTTAGAAAAAAAATGACTTGTGTGCCACAGAATATTGTGCAAGGATCTCCTTGATGCTTTGAATATTGTTTCTCCAGATGGGATCCCAACAGTAACAACAGTTCAATCATAAATAAAGTTATTTCAAAGTTTCGAGAATTTAAGAACAGCCAATATCAGAGCTTCTAGGGTCTGCCTCCAGGATACCCACAAAATTGGGGGAAGAGGTAGAGAAGACCAAAGGAGAAATCAAAGTGAGATTTGTCTTGCCTAACTATGGCTGTCTGCTCTGAGTTAGTCTTTTTGGCTCCCTCTCTAGCTGATGGGGAGAGAGAAGAAGGTCCAGAGGCCAAGTCATCCCATGTGTCACAAATCCCTATTTCAGGATGGAGCTAAAGCTGTCACAAACCCAGTAAAAGCTTCCAGGAAATGTCTTGTTAGTGCCTGCTCCCAGGTTTTGGCAGTCCAGCTTCAGAGCTGCTGGAGACCTGGGCATCCAATAAAGGCAAGCCAAGCAAGCCCATCGCCCTTGGATCCTGTTTCAAAGTCTGCTTGTCCTGGGGAGGTGACCACATCAGAGGCTGCATTTTCATGGCAAATTTCAGCACTTTGATTTTCACTCCAGAGAGAAAACTCCACAGACATTGACCTATTGACAGTATCAGCAGAAATGGAACCACCTCCCTCTGCCCAGATCTAAAACCTCTGAGCAGTTTTCAACCACTGAAAGGCTGGGCTAAGCTTCTCTGGGTGATTGATCAAATAGATATGAGTATTGCTGCCAGTTAGCTCATTTACTTTCATATCTGAAGAACACAAAGCCCCCAAAAAGAGGTAGGGAAAAAAGCTGTTCAGACACTGGGGTGGTGGACATCCTTATCAGAACTCCATAGTTAGGTGGAAATTGGTTTAAAAATTCAAATGACTGTTCACATAAAATGGCTTGCAGGATTCACCCAACTGTAATAGCAATTCTCTGCAAATGATTATGCAATTACCTCCAGGAGGTCAAAAAGTAATTACCATGTAACCTGCTCTCTTCTGCTGGTTGCCTCTAATAAATAATAGATGCAAGCTCTACTCTGGTTTAGAAGAGAATTTGCCATTTCTTTACCCTGTAATTACATTAGATTATTTACCCAGCATGGTCAGCTGTGACTATGTAGGTCCGCTAACACGATATAGGAAGAATGGATGAGAATGATTTATGTTCTGAATACCCTCCAGGACCTAGGATCAAAGGGAGCTTTGGTTTCTCATGTACTTAGGACATACCCATCTCACTGGCCATATCTGCACTCATGGGTGCTGAGCACTCCCGTGTGTCAGCGTCCTCCTAAGGTCTGCTGAACTCAGTGCAAAACCATATGTTGAATTTATGGGGCTTCTGCTAAAGCCCCTAGCAGCCGAGCTGTTCAGTAGGGCTTACTAGGGAATCACTGGAGGACATTTTGCCTCACACACTGCGGTGTTGTCAGTACATTAGGCCTCAATAAAGAGGTATTTTTTTTTAGCCTCAGGCTTATGAAGCCTGGAAGACCTGGGTCTCATGTGTTTTCCCATGGGCAAGTAAGCAGGCTATCACCATTTTTATCTTTGTGAGAAACAGGGGTTTTTTGTTGGCTGAATTTCATACCGAGACGATTTCTTCCTGCGGACCTGGAGCGATGGCATTTACTTTGTTTCTCTGACTCTCGCCTTGGAAGATGCCAACCTCAGAATACACTGCCTTTGTCTGGCAGTCTGCGAGATGGGCTGCTTTGACCTTGCTGAAAGCAAAGACACTTATTATTGGGGAGCACAGAGAGATGTGGGGACACAGTGCGCTCAGAGCCGACCGAAGCACAGCAAGATGCACAGCTTCTTCTTGGAAAAGTTGACAAGAAGAGTAGAACAAACTAGGTAACGTGTGGGAGAAAAGCCAGATTATTGTTCTCATTTTACATACGGCAAATGAGGAGCAGCAAGACTAAGGAACTTGACCAAGGTCATACAGCACATCTGTGGCAGGGCAGCAGAAGCAGAATCCGGCTCTCCCAAGGTCCAAAGCCTACACCAAGAAAACATTTTCCTCCCAAGTGCTCTGCCTGTTAAAAAACAGCTCAGGCTCAGTCAGAAAAGTATACGCTCCCCTGTAACTTATTTCCTCTGTCAGAAGATAAGTATATCTCCTGCTCTCTGCTTACTACAGTTGCTGTTTAATAAATTAAGTGTCTAATTACATGGTATAGAAGTGATGTTGTTATACAGATGCAGTGACTGGAAACAAGACCGAGCAATAATGTTCCAACAAAACCCAGCGGCCTCTGCTCCTGATTTCTATTTTATGCTTTGCAGTCCCTGCGTTGGAGTCTGTGCCACAAGCTGGGTTCAGATCAGGTTTTACTGTACCCTGTGATTGATGGACACGGTTCCAGCAAGGACTGGAGTCTCAGCAGCCTCTCCCCTGCCTTTTCCCACCTGCTTTCCCCCAGTCACAAAGCACAGCCAAGGCTGATGGTGAAAAATACACCTAGAGCTGCTCCTCTTTATCACCTAAAGGTAATGAGAAGTGTCTATGGAGGGAATACTTTCATGCTTTTATGTTGAGAGAACACCAGACTGCACATGACCCCAGAGCTTTGCATTTCACCCTATGCAAATCTGCCCAGTGTTGTTGCTGAATCTCACGGGAGGTCACTCCTCAGAGACCCATGTCCCCTTTCACCACAAGTATTTTGGGAAGCGCTGCAGTGTCGCGGTCCATGGCCTCGGGGTCTACAGCAGCTCCCTCCCAGCTTTCCTTTCTGGGCCTATAGCTCAGAGGTGCCCAAGCAGTTAAGCGGAGCTGGTGGGTGTCATTTCAGGCAGATATGAGTGATTTCTCAGTTGTGGGCAAATGCAGGTCAGGGTGGGCGTAGCCTTCGTGTGCGTGTTACACCTTAATAGCAAGCTGTGCGAGAAGGGATGGCAGGTTCATTTCCTTCCAGTATGAGCAAGCACAATAAGCCATGGCTGTGGATTGCTGAGCTCTATATTATCAATAAAGGGCAATCACACCACTGGGAGTTAATGACAGTTTTGCACATAATAGAAACCTTTGAGAGTAATTACAGAGTCCTTTAATGCCAGTGGGACCCAATGCACACATACACGGCTCTCCTGTTGCCTGGATAAGCTGAGCAGGCTGCGCTGGGGCTCGGTGCCTGGCACAGAGGCAACCCCACATCTGTATCCCCCAACCCTTGTCCAGCACCTTGGCTGGCGTCTGTGAGCCAGAGCTCAGGACTTGGTGGCACTGCGGCTGTCAAAATGAGGATCTCTTTTGGGAGGCCAGGAGATTTGTACAATTCTTTCCTGCATTGCTATGAGACTGCTGCATGGTCCAGCCCACATTGCGCCGGTGCCGACTTTTTGTAGGCAGCAAGGGTTTGACTCATGTTTTGCTGAACTGTAGAGACTGAGGGATGAGGAGAGGGAGAAGTGTGGGCACGGATCTCAAAGAGCAGCACAAAGTACTGAACAGGAAAAGAGAAGAGATGGAAGCAGGGAGACCCTCAATAATAAACTCTATAGGCTCTGAAGCCTGGAATTAGTTTTAAAAGGCTAGAGCTGGGCCATTCCCCCTCATTTCTTTTTCTTTGAACCCCACAGCTCTGCATAACCTCCTTCAAAATGTCTGCTATTAGCAACAGTTCCCTCCTCCCTTCCTTCCTTAGCAGAGAGATGCATTGAACTAATTAACGTGCAGAGTTTGTGCAATCCCATTTTGGTGGCTTAGCACTGGATGTCCCTCAGCGAGGACGTGGCCTGAATGAGCAAAGGGCGATGGAGGCAGCAAGCAAAGACACCAATAGCTCAAAAGCCAAAAGGCACCGAGCCAGCGGGCTGGGAGGGTGACAGAGTCCCTGGGGGAATCGTCATTCCAGGGAGCAGAATCCGATGACAGCAGGGAGGAGAGATGCTCTTGACAGCAAGAGGGAGAGAAGGAGGAAAAAAGGGGAAGGAGAAAAGAAATAAAAAAGAGAGAAAGATGGTACAGCATCCATACTGTGCAGAACTAAAGGAGTGCTGCATGTCCTGTTTGTTCTTGCACTTCTTTTAACAGAGGAGCCACCAGCTCTCATTTCAGTATTTATATTTCCCTGGAGCAGCACCAACTGTATTTCAATATAAATGTAACATAGTTAATTGAAATCAGTAATTTCAGCAGTCATTAATAACAAATCTCTAGGAAGGAATATCCCTGCTGCAGTTAATGATCAGCATAAAAAAGACCCTCTTTTAAAGTGTAACTGTGAGCTCGGGGTTCATTTTAGAGTTGATTAGAGTGAGTTAAACTTTGCCCCTGTCTGTAAGTTGTATATTTAAATACGAGACGTTAGCAATATTTGAAGTTATCAAAATACCACAGATGCTCTGGAGCGAATCCAGCCCTCATGGCTGATCCCCAAAAGAGTGATGTGACCCTGAAGAACCGAAAAGGTGGAATTAGCCAACAGAAGTTAGAATGGACCAAACTCTGCTGTGAGCCTCAGTGTAAAACAGAGCTGACCCTCAATAAAATCAGCAGGATTCCTCCAGATCTGTGGGAAAACTGCCAGAATCTGACCGAGCCTGAGGCTTGTCACTACAGCCTGTGAGATGCTATTGCAGGTGACAGCTAGCTCTGCTCCGAATTGCAGGAATGCCCTGAATGTTTAAAACCGCCTATAGGATTGCATTAGTATGTGAATTCCTTTGGAAAGCTGAATGTGTAAACCAAAAGGACTCTGCCCCTGTGGGTACTGCATAATCAGGATTTGCACTGTGGTTGGGACAGCAATTCAAAAGCAGATCAACTGTAATATAAAAATGGAAATCCAGATATAGGTCCTGAATTAAATTCTCTCTATTAGAATAGAATGTCTGAGAGCGACTTTTTCCTAGAGGGCAAAAGCAAGACATCATCTTAAAAACCTTGGGAGAAATGTCTGCTGTAAATACATGAAGCAGTGGTGTTGGACTGTAGAGTGGGTTTATAATTTTCTTCTGCTGGGAAAGATCAAGACCCTGATATCATTTGTGGTTATCAGAGCTTGTGTTGGCTTGCACCAGGTATGGGTTCAGAAAGGGTGCAGGCGCAGTTGCAGTCCTCTCTCAGTGGAGCTGAAAGTCCGTGATGTATTTGGAGCACTTGGTGAAACTCAAGCGCTGCCTTCACTGGAGCGTGCAAGGAACTGGGTGATTCCTTTCCCTAAAATACTTGCCCTTCTTTCACTGTGCAGGAAACCTGCCAGGAAGGGCAGATCTCATCCTTTGACACACCACCGTGAAATGATCTGCTCCATCCACAAGGCCATCATTAACAATAAACCCCTGCTCCTTTAATTAGAATGAGAAATGTGATTTGGAAAGGTAAACGGCAGAAGGTGTATGCTGCAGCAACTACCTATGGAATACAGAAGAGGGGAGCCCAGGAATGATGAATGTAGAGAGACATGCATCCTAAGTGGATTATCTACTGGGGGAAAATTTACAGCATACTTGAAAATGACACAGACATAAAACCAGTCTCAAAAGTCCATCCTTGATCATCTCGATCGGTGCTTGGACTGTCAGGCTTCTGGTTGGAAAGACTGCATTTTCTTTCTCCCTGTATTTTGACATACAGGCTTTTGTTTCCCAGCAAAACCTGCAACTGTAAGTGTAACTCAGTGGTGAAATAAGCTCCAGTACAGGAACAGAGATTTTCTCTTCCTCCAATTAAAGGAACTACCCTGTGAGTCCTGTAGTAGGTATCAGTGTGGCAGTGCTGAATACTGTGGATCCAGCCGCTACACATGCTTCACACAGGTGACAGCTATATAGAGGCACTGTGGAAACGAAAACAAAAATGCTGTGTATATAATGCAATGATGGATCGTTTCCTAAATGTCACAGAACACTTTGGTTTGCATCCTCACTGAAGGCTCTTGTTGGTGCTGCCTAGGATTGCTTTAGTCTCTGTGTTACTGGAGTGCTTACATCCAGCACTAGCACAGCCTTGGTGGCCAGAAAAGGAACCAAGTGAAAGCATTTACCTAAATTTAAACTCCATCTACTCAAGAAAGCCATTGAGAGGAGATTATAGCTTCAGGAAACCCAGGATCACATCTGCAGGAATCTGATTTTCAAAAGAAATACTTGAGTATTGAGAAAGCTTAGTGGTCCTGATAACATTTGTAGGGCTGGAGGTGTAAGAGCCTAGTGAAACTAGCTTTTACATTCATGGCTTTTCAACCCAACCACCAAAAAGCAGATCCCTGTTGGTCACTGAGTCTGTTCACAGCTTTCTGTATCACAGTAACTCACTGAGGTGGGACTTGTGCACCTGCAGAACGGGAGCGTGGCCACTCTCCCATCTGTCACGAAATGAGATTTTGTTACAGGGCTTTGGTTTAGCAGCAATTTAGGATTTATTAATTTTTGAGATAGATCACAATATTAGGTTGTATAATTATTAACAGCATTTAATCATCAGCGAATTTAACAGAATGATTCAGTGGAATTTGTTAAAATCAAAATAGCCACTTAGTCAAAGACTCAAAAATGGCAAGGGTCACTCAAAACTTACAGCAGGGTTACACAGACAGATGGGGGGTTAAATCCAATCGTACGGACAGACAGACAGACAATTCTGAACCAATTGCATACACACGGACAGAGGTTAACCAATGATCAAAATTTCCCTTTTCGTGAGTTTCATAAATTACTCACTTTTATGTGCCGGCATTCATTAACAGGCAGCCGGTGAACCTCGCGAATTTGTCTACGGATGATCTGGTGAGATCTGCCCTGAGAGGCGTCCCAGCTCAGGGGAGATCCTGGGTCACACAGCCCGCTGCCGTCCCGGAGAGCTCCACGGGTCTCACTTTTGGAATCACTGTTTATAGGATCTCGAGATGATTGGCTTTGGTCAGGATTCTCCATTCTGGCCACAGTTCATGCTGAGCCATTCTGGCAGCAGATGGCCCAGGTGTGGGCAGCGGGTGCCCGGCCACCTCGGCTCCAGGCTCCTGCACTGGTGACCAAGATCACAGCACCCTGGGGCTCCTCCTGATGCCCTTGCTATTCAGGCAGCAGATAGCTCAGGTGTGGCCAGAGTGCCTGGCGTCGGAATCACTTCACTTGCATCCCAGACAACAGCACAATGGGGCTTATCCTGAGCTCTCAGAGTGGCCCGGGGCATGGGCTGCACCACCACACTGTCCCCTGAGGCTCACCAGGGAACCACCATGGTACCTAATGCACGCCTGAATCCATGCACAGAGGACAACAGAAGTATCTTGTAGTTTCTCCTTGGAAGATGTTTCTAACTGCAGAGAACACTCTTCCTGGGATCCCAGAGCTTTCCCAGTATCTCCTTTAATTGGTTTGGTACAAGCCTTTGGAACTATATGCTGCTTGCTTATATGTGTAGTTATACTGGCCGATGATGGCTGAATCTCAATACTTATGACCAGGATATATTACCCTATCAGAGCAACTCTGCTAGGAAGCCAGCTGGAGAATGAGGGCTGGCTTGGGAGCTCTCCATCATCAGATAATAGCTTGAGCTCCATAAAATCTCTTTTTAGCATGAAGTTCCATTTCTGGAGCACAGCAAATCCATGGACAATTGCTTGTTCCATCATGGAAGTCAAAACATTTTATCCTTTCAAAATCAAATTTTATTTCCTTTGAGTCCCTGTACAGCATCCTGAGCCTATGTCATTTGTTCCCTTCATCATGACTGTCCCAGTAGGATAAAGTAGAAAGAAAGAAGATGAGATAGCATTTGAACAGAGAATTTTAGTTGCTGTTCCTACAGATGAGATAAAAACACTCTCTGCTATTAGAGGGGCTCATCAGCAGGGAGACAGTCCAGCAGCTGGTTCTCCAAACACCACAGCTGGAAAACTCTGGCTGGGCCAGCAGCATCAGAAGTGCACAGCTCAGCACTGGTTCCCTGTCAGGAAAGAAGAGCTCTCCTTCCCTTTCCCCTCTCCATCACCAGTTAAGATCAGGTCAGTCAGTGCTTTGTAAAATAAACAGTATACACAGTAGAGGCAAACTGTCCTGATATCCCTGTCATCTACAGGGGCTGAGGGTGTTTGCCAGGTAACTGGGAATCTTTGAGCAACAAAGCGGATCTCGGCGCATGACCAGGGGCTGAGTGCTGGGGTCTGGTCTCCAGGAGCTGGGCAGCATGGAGCAGTGACCTTCACCACGCAGGAGTGGGGGAGAGAAAGAAGAAGGAAAAGATGCAGCTCGTAACAAAGAAAAAATCCCCAAACCTAATGAGCTGCACAAACTGGCATAGAGCCAGCCCCCAAAAAATCATTAACGTGGTCAGGTTAAAGAGAGCTCTATTAAAGTGTCTATCAAAACCCTTGCTCTCAAATGGATTTATTGGATGAGAAGGAGAAGCTGGGGTTCAGAGTAAATACAATAATAATGGGCCTGGCCTCTCTGTGCCAGCAATGCCTAGTTACTGGAAAAGCTCTGTGAGATGGAGTGATTTGCCGGAAAATGGGAGAAACAGAATTTAAAATCAGACCCTGGGAAACACTGAGACTCAGATCTTGCAAACCAGCCCGGCAGCTAAGGAGGCAAGCCTGGATGACGACAGAAGCGAATTGCTGCACTGAAAATGTCCTGAGTTGGGGCTGAGGACCCAAGGAGTTGAACCAAGGGTGGCACAGATCATGGGCAGGGCACAAGCGGCAAGGACCGGTGTAGGTTACGCTGGAATTTTTGAACAAGGACAATTTTTGAACAATTCATTACAACAGGTATCAAAGGCTACTTAAATGAATATGGTGGCACTTGAAGATCAAAACAAACCTAACTGGCTGGAGGAAACTGCCGTGCTCCTCCAGGGTTTGTGTCTAGAGGAACCCAGACCTGACTTGTTCTCCTGCCTGCGTTTGCAAGCACGTAAGTCCAGCATGGTTCAGTGTTCTCGTTCCTTATTTATACCAGCACGTGGAAGAGAAAACTCACACACATGGATCTGGCTTCCTCCTGGACTCCTGCTGTTTGCCCAGTCTCGCTGGACTCCCCCTGTGTTTGGAGTCAAAGGGCTGCAGCAATCTTTGATGACTGGACTTGCAATACGCTGCTCCAAGAGATGAAATTCAATTTCTTTTACACTTAATCTGAAAAGTTTTCACGAATGACATACAGCAAAATCCAAGGGGCCAGCAAACATCAGTTGCCTAATAGGGGTGACTCTTTAGTTCTTTTTATTTATTTTTATATGTATTTTTACAAAACTGAGGACCTGAAGGATGTTTTGAGACAGTGACGTGGATGGAATTGTGGATGGAGGGCTGGGTTGCTGAGCACAGCTCGGCACACACATGAATAAATGTGGGCCAGCATCACGGCCTCACTAACGAAGCAGCAGAAGAAAATCCCAGCCGTGGAAGAGGCATGCACAGACCTCCAGGAGGGGGTCAGGCCACAGCGGTGTTCAGACTGGGACAGGGCTGGGAGCTGAACCCAGCCACGTGCCCTTTTTTCTTCCCTTTGGTTATTCCCAAGTGCTCTGGGGAGAGGATTAGTGGGACAGAGAGGTAAGTCTCCTGCTGCCCTTATTGCTTCTTTTCCCCTATAGACACAGGTACAATTCTCCTTATAGATGTGTAGACTTTCAGGTACATTTCAGCCTGCAGCGACACAGGGACAGCTGACACAGATCAGATCACACAACGAAGCAGCAGAACCTGAGAAAAGCCAGGGCTCAGAAACCAGACAGGAAAAACGCTGCTGCAAACAGCTGGACCCTTGCAGACAGGAGGGTCTTACCTGCACGGCACGAGGACCATGGCCTGAGCACCAGCCCACATGATGTCTGAGTCCAGCACAGGACAAGGACTTCAGTCTGTCCTCTCATGAGGTGTAATGCCCGTCCAGTAAGCAGCAGATATCATGCAGGACAAGGGAAACACCGCTGTCTGCAGTGAAAGAAATCCTAACCATACGCAAGATCCTCATCTGTGCTTGGGCACGAGCCCTGCTCCTCTGCCTGCTTCCACCCAGCCTGGCAGGGCGCGGATGCTGTGCCTGGGCTGCAGTGACTACTCCTGCATCGTGTCAGGGCCAAGCTGACACCTGGCAAAGCTGCTGTGAGTCTTGATGTCAATTTTAATGCCTTATGTAGCAGGTCACCTGGTGCTAAATCAGGAGACAAGCTGAAACTTAAGGAATATTTCAGCATCTCAAACTTTAAGCACATGAGCAAGTCTCAGGATACCTAAAGTTAATTCTACGCATGAGTGTTTTCTACAGGAAGGATGGATTTAAGCATGTGGTTAAATGTTTTCCTGAATCAGAGCCCTCCATGGCAAAGAATGAAGAGACATTATTGGAGATCCAGTTTATACCTAACACTTGGCACATTAGGCAGCACTCATGTGGTTAAAACACACTTTTTCATTAAAAATTATAATCGGGAAAAAACAAATTAGAGCCAAAATGAAATAGGCTTTTTATTTTTCCCCTTTTACCAAGAGATTATATATTTCCCAAACACAATTTCTCTAATCCATATCTAATGCATTAGAGGCATTCTGCTATTTTGCTCTAGACAAACAAATTTCCCACCCGGTGTGGGATCACAGCCCTGTTCCAGAGAGAAAAACAAGTCATAATAATACAGAGGCCACTAAAGGAAAATGTTAAAATAATTAAAATATGAAAGAAGCTGCTGTCTTCCTGGGATTTCAATTTCAGAGGTGCCTGAGGGGAGGGGGTTGGATATCTCACACTGATACACTGTTTGATAAAGTGTGATAAAGACTTAGAAAAATTGGCAGATTAAACTGAAATAAAAGCTGCGGATGTTTGCATTCAGAAAGCTATTAAAAGCAGTGTGATTGAGCAGCAAGAAGCTTCTCTTTTATGCAAGAATGCACCGGAGTGGGATGTTTGCTGCACCGATGTCAAGGAGATCAACAGAGTTGTTTTTGTTAGTGGCACTGACTGTTCTTTTTGGCTGCTGGCTTGGATGTGCAAGTTAAAGCCTCCAGGATGGTGCTGCGCAGTGATGCAGCCGTACGGTGGGACCGAAGCTCCAGGAGAGCCGTGCCGTCATGTCCTAGCGCGATGCTTCCATTCAGAAGAGGTTCAAAACCCATTTGTGGCAGTTGTACATGGAAGATGTTAACTTGCATAGCACCGAGATGGCTCGCCCAAGTATCTACCTTCTTAACGACTCTTTCTCTCAAAACTTCTTGGAGGTTTCACCTCCATTCAGTTGCCTCCAAAGCAATGGTCCCTTTTTAAGTGGATTCAAACTCACACTGTCAGGATGCTGTCTAAAACTGCAAGAACAGTTTGATAGATCATTTTTTACCTCCTTTATTAATTAACAACCCATTTGTCTTTAAGATGGACAAGGGTGCATACCCAGACAAATACCCTCATTTCCATGTGACACTGCAGGCTGACTTACAGACTGGAGGGTTAAAACAGGAAAAAGTGAATGATCTGGTAACTGAACAGAAGTTGTGACTGCCTGATTGATCTCACAGCTCAAATAACTGATAACAAACTAAGTGGCTGCTCACAACCAAACAGCCCGTGGACCAGCCAGAGACTGAAATTTGTTTGCAATCAGCGTACTTGTCAAACAGCCACGAAGAGCAAAGACATTTGTAGAATTAGAAGCAGTGATGATAAGGTCCATTCTCTGGCAAACCCCAAAAAGGGTGAAACACAGCATTAAAACGGTGGCAAGCAGATGAAGCAACAGTTGTGCTGACAACGGCGCCCACATGGAGAGCTGATGCTGTCAGAGAGCCATTTTGCATCCGACTGCCAAGCAGCAACACGCAGGCAGATTGCTCTGCCCGTGCCTGCCATGGCGTTGCCTCCGAGGGCAATGGTGGCCCCAGCAGCCAGCTACCAGGGACGGTGGCCAGGCTGGATGGGTGCTGCGAGGATGTGAGCTTGTCCCCAGTCCAGGGCAGGCAGGAGCCACCTTGCTCTGGGAGAAGGTTGGGATTAGGTCTTGGCTACCTGGGCACACTTACTTGCTCTCTTCCTAAATACTGGAGTCATAAAAATATGATCTGTAGGTTATCTGTAACAAAAAAATCAAAGCAAGCGCTGATTCAGCAGCAGCATGGGTCACACAGACAAGCAGATTTTAAGTTTACAGCAAGTCTTGCTACTTTTGTAACTCTCTCCCTCTCTCTGCTCCAGCCCAGACTACTCTTTTTTTCCCAATTGCCTCCGTCTGGCAGCTTTATATTGGTGACCTGAGGGTGCAAATTAGATGTTTGAAAATACAGCAGTTAAATCAACAACTCTGAAGTGTAATAGAGGTCAGGCTAGTTTGCTTCCAACTCAGTAGCTCAGTTGCTGCTTTAGTTCATGCTATCTGCATTTTGCAAAGTCCCTTGATTTCTGAAGAGGATGAAACGGGGCCCGATCCTCCTTCCATTCAAATCTCCACCTCCAGGAGTTTTCTCCCTATTTATTTTTACGCTTCTGAAAAGAGGCAGTGGTTCCCTTGGTTCACTCAGTAATTTTCTGGGACAATTCTGGCCTATGTCCTTTGCCTTGGAGCTCTTCCCCTAAATCTATCCGTCACTACGCCTGGGCAAAGGAACACATTTCCCCTGAATTTTTGGTCTGTCCTGCTGCCAGTCAGAGTGTCTGGTCCGATTACATCTTGTCTGTCTTTAATGGGCTCGTTAACATTTGGATACGCTCTCGTGTTCTGCTGACAAAACACCCCCATAGCGCTAAATAAACACCACGAATCAGGAGAACCATAACCAAGAGCTGCAGAATGGGGCTTCGGGGGAAATATTTCATGATAATATCTGAGCCTTGTAATTGAAGGCTGACTAGTGTGGGGGAAGGAGCGATTCAGCTCCACTATCATACACTCGAGACTTGATTTATTTGTCTTGATTAGCAAAAGTTTAACTATCGCATGCCTTTAATTAGTGGCTTTCTCAGAAGACTCATTGGCGTGAACGACCAGGGCCAGACAGAAATGAAGGCTGGACTTGGGGGAGGCAGCTCTGTGTGGTCTGTTTGGAGGAAATCTTGGGCGACAGTCACTCAGGTCTGCAGCGGAGGGGATGAGAACAGTCTTCAGGCTGGATATTGCTTTGCAGCCCTGATGTCCGTGTAGGAGAGGAATAGTGCTGTAAAACAGGCATCTGCTCCGTCTTGGGGAAGAGGGATGGGAGCACTAATAGACTCTGGAAGACAGAGGTTACCCTTGCAACGCGTAAGCGTGCCAAGGTAGCAGTGCTAGCCAGCATCGCATTGACGCAGGTGGTTGCAATATAAGACTAAGACCTTTGGTTTCACTCCCTTAATTTTTTTATTACGCACATTTAAAGTGCCTGCTGCTTGGGAGGTGAGAACAGTGAAAGCTGCTACCTGCAAGGTGCCTCAAGCCCCCACGAGCAGGTGGGACTCAAATCACCCAAAGAAAGGAGAGAGATTGTGAGCACCGTTTGCGAAGTGATTCTAACAGGTACTTCTGAAGAGGTGCACTCTGGAGAAGAGGAGGCTTGGGTGGGGAATGATTTGCTCTCATTGGGACCTTTGTGCTCTCTTTCCTCAGCCACAAATTTAAACCCGCACAAGCTGTGCCATCTGAAATCGTTGGCCCTCATGTAAACAAGGCCATTAAATAGAGAAAAAGACAAATGATGCTAGCGGGCATGTGCTTCATTCTGTCTCAGAAAACTGCATCCTTTGATGGCTGAGTGATCCCACATGCACCTTGGAAAGGTCTGGGCTATCAGGGAGAGTAAACAAGTCCTCACTGTACCTTTCCTATCCTCTGTCTGTTCCTTTTCTCTCCCTCCTTTCCCATATTCCACCTTCCCTTTTCAACTTTCCCTAATTTCTCATCTTCCAGTCTGTGTATCCTGCAGACAAAATACATTTTTTTCAGGTAGGATTCCTGGACTTCTAAATGTTTTTATTTTACTTCAGATTCTTTCTGATTACCCCAGGCTGTGGGAGCGCACACACGCACACATATGCATTTGTATGTGTCTCTGATAACATTTTATTCCCTTTTCCTTCCCAAGCTCTTTGCATACATTCTTTGAGTTCGCTAGTCCTATTTCCATCAATCTTGAGGGGAAATATATGCTTTGTTCCTCATTTTCCTCTTCTTCCATCAATCCAGAATAATAAACAGCTCAGATTTCCTCTCTCTGATTACTTTTCCAGGAGATTTTGCCTTCTAGAGGAGCTGTATTTTCTCTCTCTTTTTTTTTTTTAATACTTTCCTTTCAAAGGAATCATCCTTTTCCTCCCTTGGTCCCTGGCTTCTCCTCCAGTGTTTTATTCAGGCTATGGATGATTGTCTCCGTACACTCCTTTTATGCTACAAAATGAATTGCTAATGCAACCCCTGCCGGGAGAAGCATAGTCTGATCTTGTCCTAAATAGGCCCCTGTTTGCAGGGGATGATGTATAAATGTATAGACTGCATCATTATATATTCACTTAGTGGAACACAGGCCTCGAAAGAGGCCTCTGCTTATTCCATAAATGAATTCCTGGGGAGAGGAGATGCATCCAGCCTGAGGTGCCCTGAGGTCCATTCCTGCTCCCCGCCCCGGCATGGCTGGTCAGCGAAGCCCCACATCAACCGAGCGCATATTCGTTGTGACAGGATCTGGAAAGGTGAGGGGAGACGAGTCCCTCGCTCTGCACAGACATGTCATCTGCGGGGGCTGCAGCACGATGTTCGTTGCCAGATATGGGACCTCCTTGCCAAGGTGCCTTTCTCCGAGCTCGCTGGCGGTTGCGGATGGGAAGCCCTCGTTCCACGCACTTCCAGGCACTTCTGGGCTGGGGGAAGCATATAGGTCTGGTGAGGGGGCAGGGAGATATTTAGGGTTCTGAAACCTGCAGATTGGACCCCTGCCAAACGGCTGAACTGCCTGGGGGGGATGCAGTGCTGATCCCTCTTCTTGCAGCAAAATGCACTAGCAGGGCTTGAGCAGGATGCAATCCAAAACTGGCTGTTAAACACAATGGGAAGATTTCCCCCGAGCTGCTGATGGTTTTGTATAAGCTCTGAGAAGGAGAGAGGCTGAATAGGATATAGGAGACTTTCTTTCAGCCCCAAGGTCTACCACAGCCATCCTGCCTGGTCCTGGTGCAGACCCAGAACTGCCCCCCCGGTTATATCCCAGGGTGGCAGTGGAGACTCCGCAGTGTCTGTGGGATGCTCCTTGGAGGGGTGCTGGAGACTTTCCAGCCAGATCCTGCTGTGGTGTTGGCTTGGATTGTATTTTCTGGCACAAAGGGAAAAGAAAAAAACCCAGACAAACTAGGTTTTCCCTTGTTTTATTTTATTGTTTCCTTCTGGGCTAGGCTCTGGGTTTTTCTAAGAAAAACCCTAAACTGTCCTATTAAATCAAGTCACCATAAGGCAATGTATAGCACAGCCGCTGAGTGTAGTTTGTTGTTCTGCTGCTATCAGGTCTTATTCATCAGCCTGGCTCAGTTTCACCTGAGTTCACTCTTCTCTGAGCTGAACCCCAATCCTGTGAATAATCTCTGTTTTCCTCCTCCTCAATACAGCCTAAGCATAGAATTGCTTGAAGCTCCTGTAATGTGCTGCTTGTGTTTGCAGTAAACCCACTTGTTAATGGGCAAGGTTCATGCAATTTCCATTTGTGCTAGTCAGACTCCTGGGGCATACAACCTTCTTTTTAAAAAAAAAAAAAAAAAAAAGGAAAACACCACAAACCTGCATATTTTAAAGTGTAAACAAAGCCTGGTGTTTTATTAAATAAATGTGACAATTGCAATAATGTTTTGGAGATTACAGGAGAAGGAACTTAAGGGAAACATTTCCAGAACCTCAGCACTGTGTATTTTGCTGATGCGTAAATAAACTCTTTTTTGTTACTGCTGTTCTTTCTGTGGTGCTGTTAGTCTGATGCTACTTGAAAACCTCAAATGCCTAGAAAATCCTTCTGCTAGACAGGGATCTTCCTTTCTACCTTCCAGTCTGCCCAGAAACCTCTCAGCTCCCTCAGTATCTTTGCCCCCAGGCAGAGAGATGCAGCTTTTGCAACTCTTAGCTTTTGCCTGTGAGTCAGCAACTCCCTGGACTCATATCAAACCCCCAAATGAATAGTAGCACAACTGAGACCTTATGCCCGGGTCCGTACCACGCCACTGCCATCACCCAGGCAAAGCCCAGTTTGACTCAGCCAGCGTGGCAAGAGCCTGTTCAGTCCTGGCACAGGATTAAAACCCCCGATCAGCCCACGTCCCCTGGCTCTCCTCATTATTGCAAGAGCAGGGAAAAGTTTTCCAGCTGGAAGGCATCTAACCACCTTTTAGCTAAGGTTTAATGTGAAAGCAAATGAAAGCTATCTCCCCTCCTTAAGCCATACATAAAGCAGAAAGACAACTAGACTGAAGTTATAAACGCATTGGGTCCCTGGAGCTCATTCCACCCTGCTTGCAATGCTAAATACAAACCTTGGCCACCTTGGCTAACCCTTTCTCTGCCAGTGCCAGGAGGAACTCATGGCCACCAATCGAGAAGCTGGGTGGTCTCTCCTGCATGAGTCTTAAGTCTCAGCTTTGCCACAGTGACTCTGGCTTTAAATTGGCTGCAGTGAGTAATTCTCTCTGAGATCCTTCCTTGAAATGTCCATTCCCCATCCCCAGGTAGTGTAAAAGAAAGAAGAAAGCACCCTTGCTTTAATCCCTGGGTCATTTCTGCTGCTGTAAAGAAATTTCCTCTTTCTGTCTGGACTCACAAAAAGCATCATTAAGCCATTCAGTAGAACCCGAAAAAGTATGGAAGCTTAAAGCCTCCTGCACCGAGGTCAGGGTGCTCTCGTTTCCTACCAAGGCGGAGGCTGGAGCATCACGTCGCAGGGCTGCTGGCACTGCTGACAGCGGGGGAGAGCCAGGTGTGCTGCGCCGGAGCCCCGTGGTGATGTGATGTGACAGCTCCAAACCTGCCCTGCGCAGCCCGTCAGTCTGGCTGATGCCTGTACGCCCCAGGACGGCCAGGCGCTAAACTCCCCGCGGAAGCTTGGTGAGGGAGATGGAGTGGGATCGAGACAGACCCTAAACTCTCCAGCACTGCCCTCTGAAATGTCAAGTATGAGGAGACAAGGGCTCGGCCTAAGCAGCGTCTGCCTGCAGCTCTTCTGCCTTAGACACACAGGTGCCAATCCTGAGCTACATCTTCCTTTAAGCATGCTTAAATATTAAAAAGCCACGAATAAAACCTCATTAGGTGTGCAACTGGATCCTAGCATGAAGCAAATCATTTGTATGGAGACCATAAGCCCAAAGACGGTGATGGAAAGGAGAAGGAACAGGGGACAGCATGCAGAGTAACTGCAAAACATGATCCTGCAAATCACTTGGAAGGTTTGCCTGGCAGAGGTGGAGGGACCGGGATGTATATTTGCCTGTGGAGAAAGTGTTTAACATTTAGGAACCTCACGGTTGTCCCTTTGCTGCACATCACCGATGAAACAATTTGGAGTTCAGAACCAAGACCAGGCTCCAGCTGTAGGGCTGATCGGGCTTCTTGCCTGGCTCTGGTAAGAAAAAGTCCAACTTCACAGGTACCACCAGGAGCACAACCCTGTTAAGGTAGGTTTGGATATTGGGGTGTCGTCTAGTTGGCCCCATGACCCCATGGTCCACGCCAGGGAAAGCTCTCCTGCGGAGGGCACTGGTGTACTTTCCCACTAACCAGCACGCAGAGAAACTCTGGCTCTCTGGTGCTCGCTCATCTCTTGGAGGGATGTAGAAATTGTGTGCAAAACCCCAGTGACTTTGAAGGGAGGAAGCAGGTGAGAAACATGGCACACAAGGCAGCCTGTTTTGTCTTATGGTCCTCCAGCTGTGTTTCCCCCTGTACTTGGTGTCAGAGTCCCTTTCAACCTTCACACCATATTGGTATGGATTACATGCCTCTCTCAGTTATGTACCTTAATTCCCACTTTGGGACCTGCTTACACTGTCTTGCAGCTTGCTCCATCTTACTCATCATTTCCAAATTAGCTGAACTTGATTGAGCCAGATCAGACTGCAGCCCTCATGCACCAAAGCAAAGAGAAATTAGTCGCTGCGCTCCCTCCCCTGCAAAACCATGCTTTAAAGAGCACTGCTCTGCGCATCCGAACAGAGCAGAGGCCACGTCTCTCCTGATGCTTATATCAGAATTTAATAGGGTAAAAAAATTCCACAAAGCTGAAAGGCTGTGAGTGGTTCAGATGCACTTACTGTGTCGAGCCTTCCCTGCCTTGCCCTGTGTCTAGACAACGCCGTAATAAAAGCAGCGGTGACTGGCAAGGGGGGGCACATGTTGATATTCTGTTACTAGAGGAAAACAAACTAATGGCATTAGTGTGGGTTCACATGGGTATAAACAGAATTAAGCCCTGGACCCGCAAGTGTACGTGCATTTGCTGCATGCTGAATGCAAACGAGTGAAAAAGAGTTGTACATAGACAAGGCTCAAAATTGTTGAGCTAAAAAGGCAAATTGAGCTGCGCTGCATATTCGCTTTGCCCCTGGATGCCCAGAAAGCTTGTTTGAAGATCTGCAGAAATAAGCCCCTTTTTCTTCTCTCTCTTTTCCCAGGGAGTTGGAGCATGCTGTATAGTGCTGCCTCTTTTTTGCAGTGCTCCCATTTTTGTTTCTCTTCTGATTTCTTGTTTTGTTTTTCATGCTTCTGAATTGCTGCAGTCATTCTCTTCTTATATCTTCCAGCAATTGTCGGAGGGGAAAAAAAAAAAAGCCCCCAAAACATTCTGCAGACTAACTTTGCTCAGCATCACAGACGCGGACGCCTACCCTGTCGGAAACTCAAGCTTGTTTGCTTTATTTAAACCTACTCCCTTGCACACGTGATACAGCTTCACAGATGCCTGGAGTCTATTTACCTCCTGGCTTGTTTATCCTGAAATGGCCAATGGAAACTGCTCACATTTTTGTCTTGATAAGAATCCAATCATGGAAATTGATTGAACTTCTTCTTTGAGCTTTTCTCTTGCATTTACACTTTTCAACCAGCTTGAATTGTTTAATCTGCAGTTAATTTAGAGACATACAGCCGTGGCTCTGATATATCAGGAGATCAAGATAAATGGCTGGAGTGTTTTTATGAGCAAAAATCTCTCTAGATTCCAGTACATAAATCATTTGTTGTGAAATCGCTCATTGTCTTTAGGCAATGTCATAGTGAAAAATTCAATCTATTCATGAACAGAAAGTCAAGGGATTAGGAACGGTTTGAAGGGAAAGACTTCACATTAAAAAAAAAAAAAAAAAAAAAAAGATTTATCTCTTAATACTCCCCTAACATAGCTTCCCTGCCCTTGTTTTGCAGTGTGGACTCTTGAATTCAATTTCACATTCTTTGTCCGCAAAGTCTAGTGAAAAGGAAGCAATGAAGATGTCCCCAGGGAAAGAGAGGTATCTTTGTATTAATTTCAGGAACATTTTCTCTATCCTTATTCCCTGATGCATCAGAGGAAAGCTGGAAAGAGGCCTACTGATTATTTCTTACTGAGGGTCAGACTGTGATCCCTGTGCTTGCAGTGAGAAATTATTTACTACAGGCTGGACTCTTTCTGCAGAGCTCAGGCAAGGACTGGGTAAAATGCTGGCCCCATAAGAGACTCTGAAACCTTAGTATATGAGAAATTCACTGTTTTTTTACCTTTTCCTCCAATACATGAAGTGTCTCACTTGAGTTACAACCTCCTATGATCACCTTGACCATTTTGTGAAGGTGATGGACCATTGTCAGTATACAGAGGGGCTCTGCCGGAGGGCAGCTGGGAAGTTGGGGGTTACATATTCATCACTGCAAGAGATGCAATCAGCATAGTAGAAGTATGTGTGTGGATGAAACAGAATAGGCCAAAAACATCCCCCCTAGAAGAAAGTTAAGGATAGAGATGGACCCACCCAGGACTTCCAGATCTGACTGACTTACAGAAGTTTGCATCTACATTCAAATTTCCCAAGCGAGCATTCTTAATACTGAATCACAATTGCAGAAGATATGTATCTAAAGGTTTAGGATACCCAAACTGAAACCGGCCAGGGTCTCCAGACTTGGAACTTGTTAAGGAAATGATGGGCATAAAGACCTAAGACCAACATCTTTCCCCATTCCAGAAAACATTACATGAGACAGAGGCTTGATGATTTAGCTCTTACAGTGTTCCCAACAAACTGCTTTCCAAGAGATGGCAAGGGCCCACTGCCTTCCAGAGTGAAAAGTTGAGGGGGGTGTCCATATAGGATCAAGACCATCTTTATGAAGATTTTTGTATATATTTAGGTGGCCTAAATTCCACCTTAGCCTTTATGCCTTTCTTATTGGCTGGTTCTAGGCCTTCACATATCCCTAGTCAACAGGGAAATATTAGGCTTAGGGACTTAGAGATTTAGGTAGAATTTAGGCCATCTGAATATGTCCCTTTGAGCCTTTGTGCTAATTCTAGAGGCTCCGGTTTCTCTCTCTGCCCTTTACTCAGATGGATTAATGGAGCTATTCCTGATCTCCCCTTGCCTTTTCCCCCCTCCCTTCCCACTCCTCCGTCCTTGGCTTTGTATCACAGTCTGGAATTGTCTGCAGACATGGCAAAAGAGTGTTTGTTATTTATCAGCCCAAATCCACGGTCTCATGAAAAGGCATGTTTATTCATTCTGAGTAATTCAGCCCCTGGAGTCCTTCAAACATTAAAGTTTTAATACTTCTCACCTGGAACAGCTGAGCTAGCCAGGAGAGATGAAGCTTTGATACAAATTTCTAGCCAAGCAAAGCAGTAATGTTCCTGTACACAGGATGAAAATCCCAACTTAAAGGAGCATACATGAAGTTGTGAATCATTTAGCAGTCCTGATGAAAAAAATCTCTCTTGTAGTTGCTGGGAAGATTTTTCCTAGGCATGGAAAAGGCATCCAAGATCCCCACAAAAAGGCACCTACTGTTTTTATCTTAGCCATGCATGACCATCACCCAAGTGACTTCCCTTCCCACCAAGTGGCTCCATCCACACAGACGCAGCCATTTGCTTTGTGAAGCAGAAGCAAAGCCACCGTACTGCCTGGCTGCTGTGGGCAATGTCAAATGCAACAGGGAGCCCGAAGCCAGCTAATTTCAGTCTAACCTAAGGCAATAGTCAATGTGACTGCTCTGCGCTCCAGCTGCTTCCCAACTTTAATCCATTTAATTTGGCAAAGTGATGCTAATGAGATTTCATTGACAGGAAGGCCTACGTACAGGACTGTGGGTCTTGATAGTGGATGCTGAGGCAGGTGCCTAAGCTCCTTGGGAAATGCAAGTCTAACAAAGTGTTTCAAAATATTCCACAGTCGCCAGCTTCCAGAGGAGACTCTTGCAAATGTGTTTATTATGCAGGTACATGGTTATTAAACTGGGATTTTATGGCTACTTCAGCAGATACAAAGTGCAACAAGCTTCCAGCTCTAAGACGTAATAAATACGTCTCTTGGCGTTGCCACCTACGAACCAGGTTTATCCCAATTTTGAAAACTAAACAGTTGACAAAAACTGATTCACGGTTTAAACAAATGAACTACCTTTCATGTCTGAACCTATTCTCTGAACCCAACCCAGAGCCAAGGGATCAGTGACTACTGAGATTGGGTTATACAAGGTAGTCCTCACAATCTGAAAGCAATGAGCACAGCTGTCCTGAACTGATTTTGAGAATCTTACCAGACCATGTCACAATTACCAAGAATCAAACTACGGAGACTGAGAAATGTGGGGCTGGAAGAAACTTTGAGAAATTAATCTTTTTTTTCCATTTGATGGAGACAGCTTCATGCAGACTATGGCCATGTATGGTGGATGTTTGTTTATCCAATGCTTAAAAACCTTCTCGACCTCCTTACGTACTTACTTGATTACTTCACTGTCTTCAAAATTGTAACATTTTTCCCGCATCTGAAATTAATTTGATTTGTTATTATTCTTCCCCAGTATGTAAAATTGAACAACATCTTCTTTCTAATGACCTCTTATATATGGAAAGACTGTTATCATGTTCCCAATTTAGTCTTCTCATTCTTGGACTGAACAAACCCGATTCTTTCAGTCTTTCTTAAATCACATTTTCAAAACATCTAATCATTCTTGTTGTTCTCTTCTGGACTCATTCCAGTTTGTCTACATCTTTCTTGTGGGTTGGTGCCCAGAAGTGTGCACAATATTCCAGCTGAGATCTGACCAGCAGCAAATAGAGCGGAATAATTACCTCCTGTGCCTTTCATACAACGCTCTCGTTAATACTATTCCAAAATGAGATATGGCTCCTTTTTTTTTTTTTCCTTCCCCTTTTTTTCCACAAGGACGTCATGTTGTTGACTTGCACTGAGTTTGTGATTCACACAAAATCCCAGATCACTTCCGACAGCACTGCCACATACCTCGCTCTTCCCCATGACGTGTGAGACAACCTGCAGCCCTTGGACAGAAATCCCCGATTCCTCCCAACTCAACAAAAGGTAGCTTTGCAGCCAGGATGCCATTACACAGACCATGAAGTGTGAACTAATGTTTTTACTTGTCTCCGTTTACAGTGTGCATCCTAAAACTGCTGTCCCTTCCTATTAGCTTAAACAGTGCTGACGGCTCAATTCTCCTTGGAGGATCCTCCAGTCCCTCTCTCTCCTCACCAACCTTTACCGTGCTCCTTCTAAGAAAGATGGTAGAGCAGGGAGAAAAGGTACACGGATTTCAGGACTAATAGAGTATTTCCTTGCCAGGTTATCTTTGATCCTGAGAGTGACACACAGTATCTTTCCCAAGGCCACATTCTAAAACATTTTTAACAAGGAAGCAGCAAGTTCTGAATGTAGCGACATTAGACCTTGTCTGACAAAAACATCAATATCAGTGCATAATTAATGCAAGGATCCACGGTTACGTGGACTGAATAGGGACAGAGTACTTTCAAAAATCAATTTGCTACCTGAATTACAAACACTACCGATTAAACCTGACAAGGCAAAACTCAAACAGGAAAATAAAGGAAAAAAAAAGAAATTAAAAAGCCCATGAGCCACTGTGCTGGAACGTGATACTGGGCCAAAGTCCCCAGTCCCCTCTTCTTTTTTCTGATCTAGTTACAGGAACAACTTCATTCACACAGACAAGGTCCAAGCACTGGGGTGGGCTGCTCATGGGTCTGCTTGCCACTTTTCCTCCAGGTCACCACCGTGAACAGCAGCCAGACCCTCTATACACCGCTAGTTGCTCGTGTGCAGGATCCCAGCCGTGCCCAAAGTGTTGAAGACTCCTGTGGGTATTCAGCACACGGTTTACGCCTCCAGAACAACTTCTGTTGCTGGATGACGACAACCTGTAGCCAAATTCATTTTATGTGAAGCATCGTATCAGTGGTGCTTTTCCCTTCATTGCGGCACCCAAGGGATGATCCAGTTGGTGGCTAGGAGGCACTGTGCTATTGAAAGTCAACCCATCATTATCTTTTTCCATCAAACGCTGCTTTGAGATATATGATCCTGACCCTAGGGATTTGAGTGAATCTGTACAACTGTTCTCTCCTCTTTCTCTGACACCTTTGCATTAAGGAGTGTTAAGGGATGTGGTGTCTCACCATTCAAGCGCTTCCTGTAAAACTCTGTGCCTGCAACTGGTCCACCTGCAAAAGCAGGGCCCTCCTGGTCCAGAACTGCTGCTGACAGACTCTGTCCGCATACCGAGATACCTTCTTGTCACTGTTTGCTCTGTGCAGCAAGGGTTATGGAAGGTTCATCCCACGTTTGCAGCTGCAAGTCAAATAGCTGCAGCATTTGCCTTGTCCTAACCCCTTTCTGATGAGATTCACTATCGCAAACCTGATGGCCCAACCGTTCATTTTAACCCCCTCAGTGCCACAGGCAACTTGCAGAGCAGGCTGGCCGAGACCCTCTGCACTCTGGAGGGGGCAGCTCTCAATTGCAAAAGCAGCCAACCTGTGAAGGAAAGTAAATTAGGTGACACTGCACTCTGGTGCTCTTGCAATTAGCCTGGTACTTGTAACCCAGCTTGCTGAGGTCAGAGCACTGCACTCAGTCCCGTGCCTGACGTGCAGATGAGACTGACAGTGCTGCCCACGTTTACTCTTGTGCATGCTCGTCTCTCGGCCCACACCAACATTTCCTGGAGAACTGCAGAGCATGCCCAAGGCACTGAAATGGTTAAGCAACTTATTTGTCTCTGCTTGCTTCCCAAGTTCTCCCTGGGAGTTCAGTCACTGCCATATGTTATATTACAGAGCATGAGAAATCAGACTGAGGTGGCAATTTTAACACCCTTTATTCATACATCCTATTTTTACACTGATAGATGTAAGATATGCAAAGTGTAATTCCCAGCTGAAGCAGACTCAGCACACAGTTCCTGCTGCTTCAGCCAGGGATGGAGGAGGACCAGCTAGGAGAGCTGGTGCCTGCCATCGGGATAGGCAACCCCGCAGGCAGAGCAAGCCCTGCCTGCGCCTGGGAGTCTCTGCCTGGTGCCGCGCGTTCCTTTTTCACTGCTGTGTGAGCACAGGCTCATCTGCCACAGGTGCTCAGCAGCTTGGGGTTTGGTGGTGGTTTCAGTCTGGAAGTGACATCTCCTGGCAGCGATGGGGGAAAGCCCCGAGCATGATGGCAATGGCAGAGGAAAAGGCACTGCCTGGTCCAGCTGCCCCTGGGAAGTTTCAGGTGTGGAGATCTCAGAGGCATTCGGATGTAAAGTGGTGGCCTTTCCCTACCTTTGCCTGTTACCATTTCTCTGTTTTCTTTTCCCAGGAAGACTGCAAGTTGCTCAAGGTTTGCACTTTCAGTAGTTCCCTGTGTCTTAAGGAGGCAGTTAAGTTAAAAATCAAAGTTTTGCTTTTAAGAGGACTTAGAGGCAAGGCTGTTAGTGTCCTTTGCTACCGCAGACATAGAGCCGCTGCAAAGGGAAGAGCTCAGTGGTTTACCTGTGTGACGGGACAGACACTTGAGTCAGGAACCGATGGATTCCTGGGTGAAAGAAGAGTCCTGATGATGGACAGCAGAGCTGTCCTCCCCTCTCGTGAAAAGTGCCACCTGCCTTTTCACACCACAGGGCTTGCTGAAACAGCAGTGAAATCCCCTGCTCTGCAATGCGACTCTCACAGGAACTAGTTAAGAAAAAGAAACATTTCTAAGTTTAATTTGAAGCAATGTGTGACTGCGAAACAGATTTACATGAGCGTCTGAAGCAAGGAATTTTGGAAAGACGGTGGGGGTGGGAGCAGAAGAGACCGTAATTATAGCAAAGCCCTGACACAGATGCTGAAGCAGATGCATGTGGGCCAGGAAGGATGCCGAGCAAAAAGAGAACGGTGGGGAACTTCCTGACACAAGGGAAAAGCACGTGTGTCCTGGAAAATGAGGTGGGGATGGCAGGGGGAGAGAGACCCTCTGAGACCTGGGAGCAACCTGAGCTGAGAGTGAGGATCTTCCCTCCTCGCTGCAAGTGTGAGAGCTGCCCTCTGACAGCACAGGGAGCTGAGCTTGTCAGCCTGGTGGGAGAAATTTGGAGATGGCTCTGTGAGCGATGGGCTGAAGGGAGCCTGGTCTCAAGAGATCGATCTCATGGACTGACTCTTGAATCTTTTCCTGAGATGGGTGCATTTGCAGTGTCCCTGATCTGTCAGCATGCTCTGCTGGCTAATCAAGGGCTGAGGTTCATTAACAACGCTCTCTCCTCTACCTGATGACTTATTTTAATGAAACACATCAAAACCTCATATTATTACCCACTCTGACAAAAAGACGGTCTGAGACAGAAGACGCAAGGCTCCTTTCATTTGGAAATCAGGCTAGAAACGAAAGACACGTGCCAGATGTTGTAATGTAGAGCCTGGGCAGAGGCACAAGGAGGGCAGCACAGGAGTTTAGACTAGACTGGAATTATTATGAGGGCTTTGCCATGACATGACAGACTTTTAACTTGCTTCGGTCTCTGGACATAAAGGAAATGGGAGGAGAAAAACCAAGCTGAGATATGGCAGTTGAGACTTTGTGCCACTGTATGTATTCACGCCTATGTGCATGCTCACATATGTACAGACAATAGCACGTGTGTGAATAAATAGGTACACCTGCAACACAGGTATATATGTGGATGCTTATGTATGTAGACACACATGAACTTGTGTGTGTTTTGTGTGTTCATGAGACAGAGAAACCTCCAATCCTGAATTCAAACCACAGAACAGCAAAACCTTTTCCTCAACACTTCATCTCTTCCAAAATATCTGCTTTTTATTTCAATGCACAAAGATCTCCAAATTCAAGCTACAGTTTCAATGTTACACTGAAGTCCAAGACCATCAGGATACTTCTTGTCTTTTAGTGCCTGAAGTGTCAGGGCCCAAAATAATGTAGTCTCAAAACTCGACCCTATAAACCACCAGGAAGGGAAGAACAATAAAACACCCCTGAAAGATGGTGGCAGTCAGAAGAATTTGGTGCTCCATCCCATTAACAGCAGGGATGGATAATTAGGCTGGACAAAACAGCATAAAGTGTACACCAGGGAGTCATCCTGAGAGGCAGGGAGCTGGACTGCATGATCTAAGAGGTCATTTCTAGCCGTAACAGCGATGAACCTGATGTTTTTGAGAGCCTGTTTTTGCAGCAGTGCTCAGTAGTGGGTCAGGGGAAGGAAGGCACATGATATATCTCCTGCTATCATCTGGCACCTTCCACTGGATGCCTTTCCTTTTTTTCCTTCTCTTTCTTGCAAATGGTTTCAGCAAGACATCAATGGGTCTTTAAGGGAATGTTGCAAGAAAAAATAAAAGAGGCACCAGCTCTTCACCAATGGGAAGGAGTGGAAGCAAGCCAGGAGACTGTGTCTGGGGTGCTAATTAGAAGATATTTCCTGCCGTGGTGATGCTGTTATTTATAGGACTGAGTGTGAAAGGGTGTGAAGCAGTGTGATAGGGTGCAAGTGTGGTAGGGTGTGAACAAGGCACCCCAAACTGCCTGCCTACAATTAGAGAAACCTGTTAGTATATGTTAAATCCTGGCCATTAAAACTCAGTCCCTTAAGAGATGCAGGCAGGCACGTATAGATAAGTCTTATTTACACAGATAAGGGCTTAAGTGAATGTATAAGCTGCATGCATGAACTCACATGCAGCTAGACTTTTGACACACAGACTTGAGAAAATATGGCTATTTTCAGTCTTGTGTTTAGCCCTTTTCCTCCTAGGAAACGCCCTTTTAACACAAGAGATAACCCACTTTAATATCCTTTTTTAACCTGCAGCTGCTGAGCTTACCAACCAGAGCAGCCTGCCCGGTGCAAAGCCTTCGGAGCACTCTGGGGGGCTCAAACGGAGGGACCAAGCCTGCACGTCTCATGCAGGCTGCTTGGCGGGGCTTGGAGAAAGCAGATGGCAGTGCATGCCTCCGCGGGGGTCGTAAATCCGTGCTGAACAGGGCTTGCCACTTGGAATGACACCCTGTTCCTGAAGCTGGGGATTTATTTGCAGCATTTTACGCATTCCTCATGTCGCTGGCATAGTTAAACCTGCGCGGGCTGGCACTATTATGAAGTACCCCGTTGGCTCTGAGTTAAATTGGGGTTCTGATCTAAAAAGAGATTATGCAGAAGCAGCCTGCACTCGCTCATCAGATCCGCTCCTTCTGGGTGTTCACAGCCATAGCAGTTTTTGCTGCTAATTAATACAAGCGTATAGGGCTTTTGATTCCCTGTAGCACTGTGGACCTGCCATTGTGATGGGAGCATGAGCTGGCATCCCATCTGCCCCATTTTCCCAAAATTCTGTTTGGAGGGATAAATCTGGCTTAGTGTTGCTTACCTGAGGACGGCAGAGCTGGAAGGATGCAGCAGGGAGGTAGATTTTGCTCTGCTGGATTTTTATGAATGATGATCATGCACAGTGCGGAAAAAAACCCCTTCATTGCTTCTCAGAACTCAAACACTTAAGCCAAATTTGGTAGGATATTCTTCCATCCTGCCCCAGTCTGAAGAAACCAGTTTAGGAAACAATTACACATGGAGTTATGCTGGCAGGTTTGGAGGGGGTGTACTGTGCTGAGGGTGGTGGGGATGGCTGTGGTTATTAGGGGGTGACCTCAGCACAGGACAGCAGGTCAGGCTATCACCCTTAGGGAGGTGGGAGGGGGCAGAAATAGTTTTTTATTTTATCTGAGCCCACACATGCCTACTTTTACTGACAAATGATTCCTCATTAATACAAGAGAGCAGAGAATGAGTATCCATTTAGGTAAAAAATGATGCTGGAAGGAGTCTTGATGTCTTGTCACTCTAATAGGAACACTAAGAACTTCATTTCTTGCTTGTGGGTGAGTCTGATGCCAAAAAATAAAAAAGGCAGCTCCTGAAATTCAACATGCCTCCTAGGGAAGGATCCGGCCCTCCTTTGACTGCAGCATGCTGGACTAGGGAACACTGTCATCTCCTGATGGATATCCTGATGGATATCCTGATGGATATCCTGATGGATAGCAGCCACGTGCATGGCAGTGACAGTTCTCCTGCGCACGGGGCTGGTGCAGCCCATCGCTTGGGCTTGGGCGCAGTTCCCGTGCCTGCTGCAGAGCCTGGGGCTGGGCAGCACGTGGCTGCCGGAGCGCCCGCCACAAAGCACCCTCACCTTCTTCTCCATCCAGGGTTAACGTGACTGTTCGGAGTGGTTGTACCAGCAGGATGCAGGAGACGCTTGTTGACGCCCTGAACAAACCCTGTGCATTATGTACTGCAAAGCCATTCACAGATTCACAATGGAGCGTGTAAAACACGATTCCTTGTCCTTTTTTCTTGCTAACAAAAAAGAGCTTCTCTGGCTCAGGCGGCACCTTGCAGCATGTGTGGTGCTGAGCTGACAAGCAGTTAGCAAAGAGCTTGGGATAAAGGAGGCTCTTTTTTTTTTTTTTTTTTTTAAATCCCAGGTTGTCAGGTGCTTTTGCAGAGTTGGTGCCATGAGCCCTGCCAGTGGGAAAGAAGCAACGCTTGGCCTTCCCTGGCCTCTCTGAGAATGGAAAGGGCATCCCCATGATCCCATTCCCTTGCACAGAGAGAGCAGAGCGGCTTCTTGCTCATTCATAATCAGAGTTTGGGCAGTTATGTGAGTTGCTGGATGCAATTTCTTGTCTTCCTCTGTGAAAGGAAGAAGCAGACTCTGGTAGATTAAATTTCTTGGTTCATGGAGGTTTTTTTCCTTCCTTTTCTCTCTCTTCTTCTTGGTTTCACTTGACATGCTCTCCCCTCCCATCCTCATTTTCTCTCCGAGTCAAGCTACACTTCCTCATCAAAGAAGCTCTAATGGGATCACATATTTGACCAGCTGCCAGGGAAATTTCCAGTAACCTCCAAAACCCTAAACATTCCATTTTGGAGGATTACAGGGAAAACGTTTCATCTTTCTGATAGAGAAGCACCAAAAATTGAGAGTCGCCAGCTCATCTTCTGCTGTTCCGATGGAAGGAGCTTGGGAGGACTATTTTTAGGTTACAAAGCTGTACTTTGCTAAGATAAAAGCTGGGGCTCTTTCAAAGCAAAAGCCTTAAAGTGTGAAATCCATCAAGTCCGTTATCCCGGGGAGCACTGTGACATTGTTAGGCTGAGGCAGTGGTGAGCCCACGTCTGGGTGGAGATAAGCCCCTGCCCTGCGGAGGATGGGGTCTCTCTCCTTGGTACCCACTTCTAATGGCAGCCTCCGACATTCTCGTTTAGGAAAAACCCATCTGGAAATCAAGACCCAGGTCCTCTCCCCATGGTCTGCGGTGACCTTGCGGTCTTTGCTCTAGACTGAGCAGGCAGGTGAAAGTCCAGGTGGTTTGGGAGGTTGTGCTTGCTGCCAGGCAGGAAGGAGATGCGCACACACGTATCCAGGGTTCTCCATCCAAGAGAGACTCCTGATTAATTTTGGATATGTACAAGATGTGCGAAAGGAATTACTTAATCCCTCCATGTGCTACTCTGTGATGAAAGGGTTAATACTCAGCAGGGAACGGCGGGTAGGGGTTTGGGGAAACAGGGCTGTATAAGGGCTGTGTGAACACATGCAGGTAACAGCTAACCTGAGAGCATTCAGATTTGTTTACACTGGTGTGTTTTGGTTCCCCAGGAAGATAACATTTTGACAAGTTTTTCAGTTCACTAATACTAAAAATATAACTGTCCCAAACATTCTGCAATTGTCAAAAGTGTCCCGGTTAGGTACTTCATGAACAAAAGCATCTTCACGTTATTTTTAGTTTGAAGCTGTAGTGAACAGCTGTGGGAAGAGCAAAACAAATACCTGGTTTTGAAACAATATCTGACCCATTCTCCTTCCCGATTCACAACCAGGCTCAAATTTCCATCCTTGTTCACACCAAAAGACACCACTCTCCATCCCTATAATCTCAGAAATACTCACAGCACAGGACCAGCCTCTTTCCAACTAACTCTACCCTTAAATTGCTGCGTGCCTTGATTCGCCCTCATTTAAAAATGAGACTGCTTTACTTTGTTTCTTACAGTCTTCCCGTGCTGATGCAGGATAGGAGTTTTGCAGCCACCTACACCTAGTCTGCAGAGCTTGGCTGGAGATTTCTGCCACTGTGCCTCTGCTCTGAGCCCCGACACATCACACGGCGCTGCCGGGAATTGCGGACCCAGCACTGACAGATCTCTCAAGCCTCTATATACAAGTAACATATGTGACATTTGCATTTTCTCTCTTATCGGGAGGCTTTATATTTATGTGAAGATGTCAAAGCACTTTATAAATATTAATTAATGCGTGCTAACAGCGTCTTGGTGTTTTACAGATAAGGAGGCTGAACTGGTGAGAAGCAAAGTCGTGATGGGAGATATGGCCAGTGAGGGATAAAGCTGGGGAAAGATCCACAAGTTCGGAATTCCCCAAGTGCCGCTCCAGACCCAGGGCCAAGAATAAGCAAATATAATATGTGATGTGAGTGAAACATAAACTGCTCAGGTAACTGCGTTTTCCATCAAAAGCCAAAGAAAATAAAGAAATTGCAGTTATTTAGTTATTTAACTCTCAGTCAGAAACAGAAAATAGAAAATATATTTTCTTATGGAAATGTAATTATTATTTATTCTGTTGAACTGATTTCATTTCTATATGAAGGTCACAGTCCCCTGCCCATGAGAAAAAAAAAAAATCCTTTCAGAAATGGAGTTGAAAACCAGCAAATTACAGAAAGCAGATGAAGTTCTCATCTGACTTAAGCTTCAAGGATGGGATTTTCAAAGATAACTAAGGGATTTAGCAGTCTGATTTCCCAATTTGAAGCCCAATTGTCCTTGAATGAGATCTCCCCAGACAGACATGGTCCAGGGGGAAATAGATCTACTGGAAATGAAAAAAAGGTGCCAACTCTACAAATGGGCCTTTAGGAAAAAAAAAAAAAAAGCCTCCTAGTAATGAGGACTTTCAAGAAGTGATGATATGTTACACAGGCAGCAGCGACGGATAAAACCCACAAGAGGGTTATTTTAAAACATCTGTGTTCAAGAATGAGCTAAAAAGGGGGGCTGTGATGCTGTTCGGTTTAGCTGACAACATCCAATAATTCTAATGTGATAAAAGATCCTGAAACATCTGTCAAAGCTATTGCTAACCTTGCTTTGGGGAAAATTCTGCCATTACTGACTTGCTGGTTAGAGAGACGTGTCTGGGGCCAAGCTTTGAGAGAGGCAGCCCAAGCATTTAGGGGACCTCTTCAAAGAAATCTCACTAATATTGCTAGAATAGGTTAAGGGAATCTTTTCTCCTCTAGCTGCTATGATAATAGCCCTGTGGTCATGACTGAAATGTCTGACTCTTTGTTGACCAGTGATATGTGTGGAATAAGTTAGTGACAGAGTCCAGTTTTCACTCTTGATGCATATTCAAGTCTTACAAGTCACTAAAGATGAAATATAGGAGCACTAAAATGCCAGGCTAGGTTGGACCAAATGCCTACACAGCCCAGTGCCGTCTCTCACGTAGTCTCGCAGGGGGACTATCAGGACAGAGCGATCTCATAGTGCTGCTTCTGCCCGCACCCTTCCTGTCGCTGGCAATGTTCAGCTCTCAGCCTTTCTAGGCTAGATGCATGTTCTTTGTACTCAGTAGCTGTCAATAGATTAATTTTCCACCTAGCCTCCCCTTCAACCCATAAAAACTTGCAGCACCCACAGTGTCCTGTGGCGAGGAGTTCCACAGCGGAACCACCCCCCATGTGAAGAAGATTTCCTTTCAGCTTGCTTTCATCTTCTGCTAGTTTCAAAGAAACAATGAACAACTGATTCTCATCCTCTCTCACCTTGCCACTCAGTAGACATCCCTAAAGTTGTGTCTTTTCCTGCCTAAGAGATGTCTACACTGTCAGTGAGACCGTCTGGAGGGGGGCATATGGACAAGAAGTATCCCATACCACTGCTGGTGCTAGGTGTATGGGGAAGACAAAGATGCTGAACATCTCGTTCTAGCGACTGTTGAGCAGTGCTACACCCACATGCGTATCCCCGCTTCCCTTTCTCCCCAGTTAATGCCCACGCATGGATCTGTGCCTGCACCCGGGACATGGGTTTTGAGCTGCAAGTATGAAGCTTTGTAATTACACTGGGAATCTCATTCCAAAGGGGAGGAGGAAAAGGGGGTGGGCAGGGAAGGAACTGCCAAGTTTATTATCTAGGGGTTTGGGGTTGGTTTTTTTTGGCTATAGATGACAATCTACATGAAAGTCCCTTTCGTACATTCATTACTGGAGATTTTATAGCCTAATGAATGTGACTCATCTGCGTAATCGCATTGTTTTCCAGTACTCCAGATGTTCTGTGGAGCACCTCTGGCTCGTGATCTCCCATTTAAACATTTCTTGTAAACACCAAAAGCTGTTTGTTTGTTTTAATGTTCCATCACATCCCATTACCCAGTGAAGGTGAAAGATTGAAATGCAACATTGTCTTGCCAAGAGATTTTTTTTCCCCTCCTTCCTCCCTCTGCTTCCCCTGATGTATCTATGTCTAGTGTCTAATTAGTATGCAATGGGATGCAGAGATTCCTCTGTTAAATATCTTGTTGCTTTCTGCTTGCCTTGATCTCTATAAGCAGGCGGATGCCACACAGAGATCTGGGGCCTGCATATCTCAAGTGCCAAACAATTTCAGTTCTTATTACTTCACGTGAGAGTTCAATATATCATTCTATCAGGGATACAGTGCCATGGGACTTAGCTCCCTATCTATCTGCACAGTTATTCACATCAGGGAAAAATAAGTATCGGGGTAGTCTGCCTGGTCCAGTAGCACTGAATACTTGCTGCAGTGACATTAGAGCTGGTCTAGAGGCTATTTTCAATCCTGTAGGTCAGTCAAACCAGCTTAATTCTGTGAGAGCTTCTTTTAACACCAAAGTAGATGTGGCTTAACACCTTTGGATGGATGTAGCAGGCTGAGTTGTAATCTAGATAGATAAAACAGCAAGCAAATGTTGAGTGTAAGTGAACTGTAGGTAATAGCAGGGTGGTTCAGTAGACTCTGGAAACGAAGAAGGTTCTTTTTATTTTGCAGGTCAGAGCAGTGTGGTTCCACTGCTGTCAAAGCCACACCTGTTTTAATTCTATATCTCTTATGGGTCTGGAGCTGCTGCAAGTCTGGTCCTTGGAATGACCTGGGATCTCTGCAGTATGGGGTGACATTTCTAATTTTACAGGATTTGATGCAGAAATGTTCAACTGACAAGAGATTCACCTTGTGGTCATTATAGTAGTAGGCACCTACTGTAGTCAGTAGGTACCCAAAGACTTCGGAGCCTCAGAAGCCAGCTGTGGGAAGGCAGGTGAAGAATGAAAACACAGATGGAGAAATGTAATGATAAAAAAGACATTTCAAAGCAAATCCCCGGATGGAGAGTGGGAGTAGAAAAGAGAGTCTTTGGTCATGAGACAATTGAATAACCTGGTAAGTCTGATAGGGGAAGAGGGAACACCAAAATAAGAGCCCAGAAAACAGCAGGGGAGAGATGAGATAGATAGTTATTTCAGTGAAGCTTTCAGAAGAGAAGCTTTAAATATTTCAAAACGATTATCAACATATTAGGGCTGGGAGATTGATTTAGTCTTATGTTCTTTTGAGAAAAATTATGAAAACTAATAACAAGTCTAAAGTATGGCAAAGCTGCACTGCTTGCTTCAGTCTTAACAGATAAAGCTTAGAGGATTGTGGGAGATTAACGGCTGATGAAATGAGTCTTCGGAGTCTGTCAAACATGGAGTTCAGGAGCCGTCTGAGCTCTCTCTCTCGCTTGAGTGCAGCAGGGCTTTCACCAAGGCAAATGTGAATTACAAACTTTGGGGAATACTGTACATCCAGAGGAAGACCAGACCGATCCTCAGGGAATTGCCGAGTAGGGAAGGGCAGGGGGCACTGGGAGTCCCACGTGCTACGTGTATGTTCAAAAAAAGGACTCTGCAGAACTTTGGTACATTAAACAGGACACCATGTAGGAGAAGACTGAACAGATTTATTTGCTTCTGAGAAGGAAGCTGAAAGACTCTTCCCTGAAGGAATTACAAGAATCACCTTTCTGCCTCTGAAACTGGCTCCTATAGTCTGATATATCAGTGGCAGTAGCTGTTTTGTTAATAACATCAACAGCAATGCTTATGATACAAGCTTTTGTTTTGTTTCTCTTACCCATATATTAAAACAGTGTGTGACATATAAAAATAAAGATACATCTGCTTCAAGTTAAATGCTTCAGGCAGTGGAGCAGAGGCAATATTGAATACCCTTTCAGATTTTGGGTTGCTTTTTTTTTTTTTTCCCCAAGAGTTGGAAAGGAAATTCTTCCAAAAGAAGTCTTCTAAAAAACATAATTTGTGGTTATTCAGTGCACTATTTTTGATCAATGCCAAGTACTTTCTTCAGTTTTGATATTTTAAGCATTACCGATCTGCATAAAATATTTTTAATGGAGTCGTTTCAACCTCCAAAAATTTGAAACATTCTGTTCTGATAAAGTTGAACCTTACTGGGAACATTTCATTTCAGTTCAGTTCTATTTCTTAGGAAAAAAAAAAAAAAATCACTTCAATTGACATATTCCTCAGCAGAGGTTGATTTCAATAAAATGCCATTTTTTGTCAGAAAAAAATATTCCAGCAGAACATTTTTCAACCTGCTCTAGTTAGGAGTTATTGCACATATATTCACTGTCATAAAAGTTATATCTGTGGTTACATTTTAATAATTTCTTCTAATTTCATCCAACTTTCCTGAGATACTTCAGATGTTTAATGAATGTAGCCAGATAATTTCCCATCCTTTTCTCTTAATATTTTTAATCAAGTAAACCCTGTTTCTCTAGCCACTCCTTGATTTTACGCTATGTTCGTGGAGTTCAGACGCTGTAGTTACTAGAATCCCAAACAAGTATTTGTGCTATTTATAGAACTGTATTACTAAGACCCAGCTTAAGTCAGGCCATGTTTTGCTATTTCTTTAAGAGAAATGTTTAGCAAACAGTAAATTCAAAAGGCCGGAGGCAGGAAGCATTGCCATCAGCTCTGTACGTGTGGGAAACTGAGGCACGGAGTGAGACAAAGGGTGGAACAATCTCACCTAATTTTAGCCATCTGAAAGGTATCTAGGCCAACTTCGTCATTTAGATTCCTGTTGGCATTAAGCAGAGAAACACCTCCAGAGTGTGAATCATTCCATGTATCTTAGTCATGTACCATAGGGTGGGGTGAAGCTCTCTCTGGAGATCTCTCTCGCACCCCACTGACTGTGGCAGGAGCCTAGGCAACTTGGTATAAAAGTTTTGCATAGCTTATGTTAGAGAAAAATGGATCTCGGCTTTTGTGATAAGCCTAAGGCTTCTCAGAAAATCTGTGGCAGAGTCAGAAACCGAATGTGTATCTCCTGAATTCAAGGCTAATGCTTTAATCATAAGATGGTACTTCCTCTCATAATCCTGACTCCATCTTATTTCAATAATTCAGCATATTTCCTTCAAAGAACAGGAGTGGGACATCTGTAGAATGCCGAAAAGCAATTATTTAGTTGGGCAGCCGAATTATACTAAACACTTCTGCACTCCAGACTTCTGAAACCTTGTGAACTTTTGCAAATGCTCCTGAGAGATGCCACAGGGAAGATTTCCTTTTCAGAGAAACGATCTGAGAGTAGAAAGCATTTCACACAAGAGGAAGCAACATATGCCACCACAACCAAGGAATAAATAGGGAAAAATAACAGGGGAATAACAAGTTTTTCTTTTGGTGGCAAGACTGTTATTGCCTGAACACAGGAAACCCAAACCACAAGACACATCACCAATAAACCTCTTCTTGTGACAGATTTTCCGACTGGAATAAACACTTTCATCATATCTGCTTCCTGCATAAGTTTACATGAGGACCCTACAAGCATGTACTCGCAAGTGCATAGGAATAGATGATAATAGGTATCTCCGTCATCCATCCTCTTTGGCTGGGCATACGCCAAATCTTCTTGGTGGACTTTGTTTCAGACTATCCAGAATCTACTCCTACGCACGTGGAGGGGGCTTCCCCACCCTGTCTGCAGTGCGTTCACTGCTGGGCAGGAGGCTAAGAGCTGCCTGGCAGAAGCACACCATGGTCAAAGAGTTCTGGACAGGAATAAAAGGAAAATGTGTAACATCTACAAGAGGACCATACCTCAGGATTCTGCTCACCATGCGCTAAGGAACAATTGTGAGGCTTGATTATACCTAGGGAACCTCAGACAGCCTGCATCTCCCTTCCCTGCATGTTCATTCTGTGTATTCAAGCACCATCTCAAGGATGTCTTTATCACAGCCACTCTGCAGTGTGAGGGAATGCTCATGGTAGAAAAGAGTTTTCAGCCTTAAACGACAAGACAAGACAAACAATACGAAGGGAGCATGGAGGGGAAGAAGTGTTTTCCTGAGTGTCATCTGGGAGATCATTGGCATGGTCAGTTTGAAACCAACTGTGCCAGGCTCCAAGACTGGTGTGCCTTTTCATCGAGCTGTCCTCACTAAGAGGAAAACGCAATTCATATCTAATCTGAGTTCCTGCAGTAAGTTTAGTGCACATCGGTGAGGTCTGATTTTACAGTACTGTTCATCTTGATTGCCTCTTGCTATAATTTCCATTCCTTTCTCTCAGCTGGTGCCTTGCTTACATGATATGTGAAAATATTAAATTAGTTCCCCTTACTGGAAATTATATTCCATTAAACCATTGTCATAGCTACTAAGAGACCTTTCAGCCTCCTGGTAGACTTTGTTTTAGAAACATCTGACAAATCCTATAGCACTCTTACAGAGAGTTCAAAGCAAAGGCATCGTAAGCTTGGGCAATTACAGATTAAGTGGTTTAATATTGCAGAGAACAGAAGAAGGAAAAGGACAATGTGTTGGATATCTGTGGCCTTCCCCAGGTTGTACTTTGCGAGGCTCTTTGTGTTTGAGCCATTGTCCTTTGCCTTTTACATCCATCTGCAATATTAAAACACTTAATATGGGCAGTAATTATTCGAGCTGATGATGCTTTTTCTTTGAACTCCTTGCTGGAGTGCCAAAGGATTTGTTAGATATTGCGATGATATGGAGTGGTTTGAGGGACATTACTTTCACCTCCTATAGAGCACCTGCAAGACAGAACATAATTGGACTCCAAACTTTGAACTTGCTGAGGTTTTTCATCTTACTTTTGGTGTGCACAAGTGGATATTAGATACTTGTCTGGATCATACTTTTGCCATGATAATAGAGAACAATAATAACATTAATTCTCAGCTGCCATAGGATATTTTTTACATATCAGTCTCAAAGACGTCACAAAGGGTTGGGGTAGCATTTTTTTTAGGGTTTGATCCAAAGTTTTAAAGAAGTGGTAATTTTGTTGGAAAAATGGGCTTTCATGTCTGGGCTAAAAACAGCAACAAAGTTGCACTGAATTGTGTGAATAGTTCTGTTAAAAAAAAAAAAAAAGGAAAAGAAGTGGACAGAAAGGTTCTGAAGCAAAAAGAAAGCATTCTTTGAGACACTCAAAACATAACACCTCAATGGTCTAAAATGGCTTTTTCTTCTACAGGTTGACCACATGCTGAACAAAAGACAAAAACCTCTTTCTTTCAAGAATTGTGTCCTACAAATAAATGTGAAATTTAATCTGAGTTTAAATGAAATTATTTCATAAACATATTTCTCACCCCACAGGTTCCCCCCCCTCCCACCTTTTTTTCCTTTCATCCAATACCTTTAAAAGAAGAAAAAACTAAAATAAAATTGTTTGGTTTGATGAAGAGTTTCTGGGCAATCATTCTTGTCCATGGGTTTGTCCTCCCTGGAATAAATTGTGAGTCCATTCTTCACTCCCACCTAATCCAAGAGAGTTTCTGCAATGGTGAAGACATTAAGTTCTTATAAATTTCCTCAAATTAGGCAAATTGAGGTAGAGAGCGAAATCTGGAGGACAACTGTAAAGTGAGTTTGGAGCTTATCTGATATTAGAGAAGCAGACACCAGGTGAGAGAATGAGGCTTCATAAACTCCTCTGTACAATTGTTTTTCTTTTCGCGTGTGTGTTATATTTTTCTCAATTTCTTCTTAATTTGGTCACAGATCTAATTTGATTAAGCACACTCTTGGCTCATTTGTCACAAGCATTTTATTGACGGGGAAACTGAGGCACAGAACAGCGGCAGCCAGAAGGTCAGTGACAGATCTAGGAAGAAAGCTCAGTCCTACCCTAGTACAGTCCCAACACTTCTCTCAGTTTTCTCCCTGCTTTTTTATTATATCTATAAGATGCATTTTAGCCCCAATTGCTTAGTAAAAACAAACTCAAAAGGAGTAAAACTTGCTTAGGTAGTTTAACACCATTCACTGAGAGCCAGCTGAAATGGTGGGGATTGGTTTGGGTCTGGGATCCCTGACCTGGTCCTTTCCCAGGCCATGCTAGGCTATAACCCACACCATGAGTACCTTCCATGGCAGAGAGAACCTCTCCACAGCTGTTATAGAAGAGATATATCCGGGAACACCACGAGTATAGCCGTAACGCCCCTTTTTGCAAGGCATTTGGCTTTGTAAAACCAGTTGAAATGGATCCAAAGTTACATGAGAGAGATTCCCACCCCCACAGGAGAGCCCAAAGTATAGCCTGTCCCTTTGGGTGGGAGTAACGTGTTGCCTCTGAGAGACACCCCATTCCCCACAGCTCATCCGTTGCACCTCCCCGCTCTTCCAGCCTGATCTTCTGTAAGCACTCCCTTCAGACAAGCTGTGGAAGAGTTTCAACTGCTTTACTTTGTGGACTATAAATGGAGATCTATGTGGCTAGATAAAAAAGTGCAGGCAAAGGAAAAAAATAGTTCCATTTCGATCAACTTCCACTTTAAAAAAAAAAAAAAAGTAATATAATCAGAAATATTATTTTACTTGAAAAAAGCAAAGCTTGAAATTTAAAAAGAGGGGAAAAAATGAAAATTTTAATAAAATTGCTCACTTTCTGCACTATTTCAGGTTTTGGGGTTTTTTTAATTTCCATAAGTTCTACTTGTGTCCTTTGTTGTTAGCTTTTTTTTAACCTCAATTCACCCAAGCACTTATCAAAATAGAAGCCTGAAAAATGACTTGATTAAGGGGTATATGTATCTTCACCAGGAGAGAACATTGGGTGCTAAAGGACTCTAATCTAGCAGAGAAAGGTGCAATAAAAACCAATGGCTGGAAGCTAAAGCCAGACAAATTCAAATTAGAAGTGAGAGACATATTTTGTAACACTAAGGACAATTAACCATTGGAACAAAGCACTAACACAAATACTGGATTCTCCATCCCGAAGTCTTCAGGTCAGTACTGGATCCCTTTCCAGAAGGTCTGCTTTAGCCAGGTACAGTTGATGGATCTGAATATGAGGATAATGGGCTGAAATCCTCTGACTCACAGCAGTGCTTTTTTCCACCAAAATCAGTGCATCTACATCTGCATAAATGGGGAATTAAGTTCCAATGAGAGAACTGGAAAGATCAGAGATTAAATGATACACTGGACATCACATTTAAGAAACATGCTTTACTTACCCTCTTAAGGGACAACGCCTGATGTTTTGTGAAGGGATAAAGGTGAGAAATGGTTCCCAATCTAATAAGAAGTCGTGAGACAGGAAAAGTTTGTGGTTGGTGCCACAAGTGTTTATGGTTGAAGGAGCAAATTCATTGTGTTATTTAAGAAAATCTCATCCAAGTTGGGAGCTATGTGAGAACTTCACTTTTGATCTATGTGAATAAAACTAAAAAAATCCATGAAGGTATTCTTGTTGTTAATTTATGCTAAGTGTTATGTTAATAGTTGTAGTAAATCTTTACTTGGAAGATCAATGCATAGATAAATAAAGTAGAAAAATAGATAGGAATGGAAGGAGTATTGTTAAGCAACAGGAACTGCTTTAAACCAAGTCCTGGGCTCATCTACTTTGTCTAGTTATGATTTCTACTTAAGAGAAGTATTGCATTCATCCTCTTTCATGCTGTGTACTTCTCTGAGCTCTCTCCTGACAGATCTTTGGTCATCAGTGGTTTTGCCTTCAGCCTCTTGTGCTCACCTGAACAGCAGGTGTTTCTCCTTTGCCCTTGACTGACTCCAGTAGAGAGAAGGGGTGGGAGGAAGAAAGAAAAACACCATCTCCCCTTTAGGCCCTGGATGGTTTCTGCTGTCTTTCTTTGTCTGACCATTACTATCAACCTCTGAAGATAACTTAGAAGGAATTCCTGAGAAGCTGTACCTGCAATGAGACACACTCTGCACTCACAGAGGAACAGAGAGGTGCCCAGGTGGCAGCGTCTGGGCAAGTTCCTGGTCCCAGAGCAGGTGGGTGGCTTTCAGAGAGGTGCAAATTACTTCACAAAATGACAGTCAATGTCCATAATGATCACATAACCATTGTGCTAAGAGCTCCACTATTAGGGATATCCCATGTCATATTGGTATCCGGTTGTGCTATACTGGACTGGTGGCTATCTGTTTGATGGAAACGTCTCAAAGCTCAAGGAGCTTTACACTACTGAATTCCTTACTGTTGGGCAAAATTGAATCCTCTTTGCTTTTTGTCTACATGGTTGGAAGACAAATGGGCTCAGGACCATGACCGGTGTGCTTTCTACCTACCCTCTCAGTTTTGGTATGGGATTGAAGTGCCCACTCTGTGCTTAGCAAGGGCTGGTCTCAGGATAACTTTGCACGGGTTGAGCTGGAATAGGCATGGCCCTGTGCTGTCTCCCTTGCCCAGATCACAGGGATGAGAAGCTGAGATGTTCCTAAGACTGCAGGAACACTTGTGCTCTCCCCACAACCATGCTTGGAACTGAGGCTGAGGAGTTTCACAGGACAGGCTAGGACGTTTCCTATGTGGTTGTGAATGGGCTCAGACCCGTACTTAACCAACTGGCTAGACTTACTCTGGTAATTCCAGGGAAAGGATTGCTCCTGGGCTGTTGTGTAATCTGCTTATTACTGTGAAATCTTATGTGGATTAGTGTTACTGTGAAATTAATGTACACCAAACTGCTCTGGAAACTTTGATGAGCAAGACCTGAAAGTGAAAAGCAACAAGGGTCCACAAAGGCTGGGGCAAGAACAGAACTAAAGGTCTTGATGCCTTCATAACCTCTGCTAAAGCCGTTGTGCAAGCACATGCAACGTTGGGTACAACCTCCTTCCCTCGATGCCTGTGAAAGCACAGGACTGAAATAACACATTCTGATTTGCAGGGGTCATTCCAGTAGCCAATGTAAGGGTATTCTTATGCAATGAAAAGACTCTTGTTAATTACTGTGACTTCTTTACAATCATGGGATGTACACATTTGAACCCCGAAGGGTCCTCTCCAGAGAATAACCTTTATTTGCTTGATTGCTTCTGTTCAGTTAATTCTACCTAATTACTATTTTCTTCCTATTAGATCCTAATTATATACAGTATTTTCATTATAAAGTGTAATGTTTCCCAGAGAACTATGTCAATTACACAGACAATATTACCGGAGGTCTCATTTACTTCATTAAACCAGAGAGCAGTCTCTCTCCTGATTAAAACTGCAGTTGGAGGTATGGACATAATAATGTACTACTCCTATAGTGTAGATATGAGAACTGATCCGATTATGATTAAAAAAAATAAATTCATATTTTTAAATGGATAAAGACACCTCTCTCTGACTGTTGATAGTTTTAAAATCTTGTTTATTCCACCCGACTGTCTTTGCAGGGAAATCAATGGTGTACCTCCAAAGTTTCAGGAATTTTACTATGAATTAACATTGTATAAAGCATGAATAAATACTGTGTAAAGAGAGATCAAAAGATTTGAAAATTTAGTCCCATTAGAACAACTGAGTGCACAGCAATACAGTGGCAAGTATTGAATGGAATACAGAAAATCTAAGAACGCGTATTCTTCTGTCTCGTAGAAGAACAGTCTGTCTTTGCTTGAATGGTGGTATTGACGTGAAAGGGGAGACATCTGGATGTCATATGTAATGAGTGCATGGAAGTCATTGCTACAGGATCTCAGCTAAGCCAAGTCGTCTGAGTCCACAAGGGAGTGAAGACTTTCCATTTCCAAGCGCAATTTCTATCTCATTCAAGTCAGTAAAAATAACCAGCAGCTTACAATGTGTTGTGAGCTCCTGTGCTTTGTTGTGTGACACCAGGATGTTTAGTTTCCTTGGAGGCCCAACATTAGCCTCCATCTGTAAAACAGGGGTACCATTTCCCTCACTGCCTGCTTTTGGTGTCAGGTCTAGTACATTAATGACTTAAAATTCACAGACCCTGTTCAGACCATCACATGATGGAGGAACCAAATACAGTAAATGAAAAATATCATTCTCATGCAAAGGCTGCAGGTAATAACATTACATCGTAATTCAGTAGACTGTGCAACTCCAGCGTAACTCAGTGTATAATCATATAAGCATCTAGCACACACTCGGCACTTCATAAATAATAAATAATAATATTAATAATACAACTTCTGGCACAGTAACTTTCAATAATAACTAGATTTTTAAAAAGTGTCAGAGCCAAATGAGATACCCAACATGCCCTGTGTTTACCAGAGCTTTACAAGCCTTTCAGGAGAGTATCCAGAAATCCTGCTTCAGTCACATCTGAAAGGAAGCTTGAGCAGAGCTGGGGATGTGAACACGAAGCAATTGGCCTCTTGGGCACCCCTGACAAACCACACAGGGACCACATTAAAGTATCTATAGGCCACAGACCTCCAGAAAGCATGTGCAGAAGAGATCTTGGAAGGTTCTGTTCTGGTCCCCAACCTAGTGCAGGATCAGCTAGACTGTTCCCATTGCAGACTTTGGTTTAACCTTGTTCTCAAAGACTTCCTGTGGTGGGGATCAATACCATCCTCAAGCAACCTGTTCAGCTGCTTCATTTCCTGGAAAAATGTTTTCTAAAACCCAACATAAATACGTCTGCTGCAATTTAAACCCAGTATTTCTTGCTCCTTATCTTCCTTTTTGAACCTTTTATGCTTTGGAAGGAGGTTATCATCTCCTGATTCTTCCTTTATCTTTTCTGCTAAGCAACCCCAAGTCCTTCTGTCTTTCCCCTTTGATTTTTGATCATTGTCATCACTCTGGCTTCTCTCCACTTGGTCCACCTTTCCCCTAAATGCTGCGCCAAACCTGAACATAGTGCTCCAGCTCAAATCTCACCAATACTTAATCTAGTGAAAAGAAGAACTCATTTGTCACTCAGGTTGTTCTCTGATTTATGTATTCCAGTATATTCTTTGCCCTTTTGTGTAGGATTGTACATTAATACATGTTATAGATCCTCTTTTTTTCCTAAGCACTTGACATTTTCCCCCTAATTTTCCCTGTTTTGAGATTTAAAATCATATTTTTCTTGAACATAATTTGGTTAGCTGACAAATACAGACATGACTTTTTCACTATTAAATAAATAAAAAGTGTTGCTGTGTCAATAAAGAGATCTTTAGCAAGTGAACAAGAACTAGAATGACCCCCAGTATTTCAGCCTCTAGAACATGAAAATGCAAAGGAAAAAAAGAGGCAAAAATAAGCGGAATTCAGAAAAAAATGTTTACAATTTTTTTTCCTATAAGAATTTTCTTCTCTGTGAAGGTTTAATTGGGTGTTATTCTTCTTGATCAGATTATTGACAGAAGTTTAATGCAGTTAGATATTATCTCACTGAGATTCAAATTCCTAAATCCACTAGGATCTTTGATTATCCTGGTCATTTTATTCACGTTAGCGAACTCATCTCTAAATGAGAACAGGGCAATCACGCATTGTGCAGTGAAATACGTATCAATGCAATGAATTGTAAGTTTTCGTCCAGTCAAAAGAAGAATGGAAGTGCTGCACAGTAGCTGTAATATGGATAGGGATAGGGGATCATTTGGAAGTTCAGCAAAAGGCCTGAACCATGTATCAAGGATTTATGTGTAACTTTGAACTGGGTGACAGGTGGTAGGAACTATTTCTAGCCTTTTTTAGGGGAAAAAAGAAGACTCACTGGATCTTGTAATCCACCACTGTCTTCAAGTCAAATAATTCCTTTACAGCCAGGCATACGAGCTAAAAGATTTGGCTTACATTTCCAGCAAGAAAAGAAATACAAGACAGAGCATCTCAGCAGCTGGGCATGTCACCTGGGTGGGTGCATGGGGACACTGGTGAAGTTGCATAGGACACATATACCATAGTGGCAGTCTTTTCAGGGGCTGGCCTCATGCCATCCAGGATCAAGACACCGTGTCTCTTGCTACAGCTCATTACACAGGTTTATGGAGGCTTTATGGACCATTACAGTGATCTGATGTGGATTTTAAATATGGAACAACATGGGTTCCTCTAATGGCTTTATGGCCATCTTCAGCTGGGAAAAGCTAGGCCCCCTGCCAAAGTACTGTGACAGCCAGAAGAAACAAGGGGGTGAACAGAGACGATCTCTCAGTGTCAAGAAAGACTGTGGTACTTCTAGTGGGAATGCATAGATGCCCACATAATTCTTTCTGCTTAAATGCCTTGTCCCGCTCCTTAAACGTGTTAAACAAATATCAGACATCCCTGAAGTTCAGGATCTACTTTTTCTTCATCAGTCCTGCCATTCTTCAGTCAAAGGTGCAAAGCCTTTCATCAAGCATTCGTCTCTGCCACTTCATTTCTGAGCTCAGAAAACTACATGATTGTTCTCCAAGTCTTTGGTGGGTCTTCTGCTGGTAGGAAATTAGCTCCATGGAAGGGTAAATGGAGATATCAAGGACCATACGGGTAGCCAGATGGAGAGATGTAAACACAGAGAAAAAGCTGGATGAAGAATAAGGCTGAAATATTGTGTGGATGGATGGACAGTGATTCACTATGGACAGATGGAAACTGAAGCTGTTTGGAAAACAGAATTTTTGTTCAACTGTGACACATTGGAATTTGTTTCCATCCAGAATGTGAAAAAAGTCAATATATTGGCATTTTTTAAGAAAATGGAAATGTTACAAACACCCCCCTCCCCCAAATTGTTTCAGAAACAAGGACATAATTCAGTAATTTTAAAACTTTGTAATGCAACATGAAATATATTTGTGAATTTAGGAATGCTAAATATAAGCATGCCATAATTAATATTCTCTATGATAAAAGGCTGCCATGAAATAAAAAGCTGAAATTAAATGTGGTCACACATTGGAGAACAATAAGAAACATGTATTCTATTAAAAACAAACACATTTCTGCAAAACATTTTTAATTTTTTATGACTTTACATTGTTTTAAAAGCAGAAGTCTTCCATTCCTAATAGTTGCATTCTCCTCTAAAGGAATCAAAAGATAGTCTGAAAAGAGCCATTCAAGTATGGTGGAGGGCTTGAAAAGGCACAGGAAATGACATGGTGGAAAGGTGTCAAAGATGCATCGCTGAAGGTTCAGAATTTGTCCCATTGCAGTTGGTGACAGTTCTTACTGGGCTCAGTAGGACCAGCTGGGAGTTTACCCCAAGCTGGCAGCATCTAAAGGAAAACCATAAGCCACATCAGCCTGTCCCAGCACGGGGAGGGAAGGCTTTCAGACCAGATATCACATGCATTTTAGTGCCAGGCTTTCCAGATGATGTTCCTGAACATCCCTGCACTCCAATTTAATGATTTGCAGAGAGGCCAAGGCAGGCTTCATGTGCCAGTGTTATTTTTAACTTGACTTTTCCTTTCACTGGGAACATCCTTTGTTCCCACTAAAACATGTCCGTGCCATATGAATGGCTGCTTTGCACATAGGAGTCCTGATGGGATAAGTTCTGCTTTCAGCTGCCAAATTGTTAAATGATCAATGAATAATAAATCACCTCTTGAACTGTGCCCATGTTCTGCTGTTGCAGGTGATACTGTGCACTCTAACCTTGGGATGCAGCTCGTTGTTTATGGAAAAGAGACACAAACTATGAGGACTCAACACCAGCCTGCAAAGCAGCAGCCAAATGACAAATTTCTGCTACTTTGCTGTTGCTTTGGATCCCTTCTACAGCAAATCTAGATATCTTCTTTTCAAAACAAATCTGCCTAGAGACACGGCTATCTGCCTAGCAGGAGAAAATGCAAAGCCAATGCAAAAGAAGTGGAGTCCCAGAGGTGACTGCTGGTGGAGGTCCAGACACTGAGTGTGACTCCACAGGCCAGGCGCACTGTGAGATAGAGATGCTGGGACATGGTAGCTTTAGCTCTCCTAGGATTTGCTCGTTTTTGCAGGAATCACATAGATTTTAATTCCATTGCCCTTCTTAATTTGATATAGAAAGAAAAACTCTGCCTTTTTTGGAGCCAGAAAGGCTTTAACCCAGAGGAGGATCCCTTAGAAGACAGCTGAGGGATCTGAGGAAACTGCAGAGTTGTATGTAAGTGAGGGGGTCATGAAATCACCTCCCAGATCAGCTTTCCATTTGCAGCAATGATGCTTATGCATGATGCTTCTCTCAAATTTTCATTCCGTGTCCTGTTTTTCACTGATTCCTTGCAAGAGGCAGCTAGCTGGTGCGATTGCCCAGGAAGGAGGGCACACGAGCCAGAAATCAGTGCCTTGACACTGAAATTTGGCGCAGCTTCTTCTCCCATCTCAAGAAGGGTCTCTGAATATCCTCTGCTGTGTCGCATTCTGCAGCAGGACTTGTTGCATATTCTAATTCCCCCTTGCTCCCTGATTTAGTGCTACAGCTAATGCTTTTGATGTCAGCCTGAGTGAGATAGAAAGGTTTAAAAATTCATAGCTGACCTTTCACTGACACGTTTAGTTTCCGTTAGGCAAAGCACTGCCTGGCAGGTCCGGGGGAGGGAAGGGCAGTTTTTAAGTCTGAATTGCCTTTTTCTTAAAACAAGAGAAAGCATTAGGGGTGGTGGGGGGGGGAGTTGGCGTTTCAGTTCTGTGCAGGGAAAGAAAGGGAGACGGGAATGAAAATTAAACTGAGAGAGGCCTCAAAAGCAGAGGACAGGCTTATGAAAAATATATACCTTCACCAAAGGAAGATAGAATACAAATTGGATCCCTTTTAAAAATATGCCTTTAAAACAGATGTTTTAAAGGGTGGGAAGGGGGGATAAGGGGGGAGAGAGACGGGGGGGGCGGGGGGGAAATGTCTCTTAAATGTGTTCAGAACATTTCTGCAGCCTGCAGAGCTGGGATTGTTTATTAGAAGATAAGATAGTGAAAAATGTATTTTGCAGAAAGAAAATAGTAAAGCTGGTTTCCCAGCAGATAAGAAGCCAAATTTCTATTTTATGCTCAATTGAATGATTCAGTTACATTATCTGGGAGGCAGCAGTGAAATAACACCCTTCGGAAATGAGACTGTGAGGACACGCAGTTCAGAGGAGGCAGCTACGGGCCCGTCGCCCGGCCGTGCAGCCATCCAGCCCCGGGACGGTGCAGCCCTCCCTCCCACCCGGCTCTGGCTGGGGATGGCGAGAGCCACGTCTCCAACAGCCTCTGCAGCCAAAAACTGGGAAGATGCAGGATTAGTGCTTGTCTCTTCATGCTATCCGGTGGCACAAAGCACTGCTGTTTTTTAAGCAACGCTTCTTATTTCAGGACGGCTCCCTCCCTCCTTGCCACAACACGGTCCATCCCGGACCACGGTTCACATGAATTGGCAGGAGAAGAGAGGAGATCCATGCGGAGAGAGATCCTGCTGCCCATGTCTCTGCAGGACGACTGCAGGGCCTCGAGGGATGGCAGGATCGTGCTGGTTTTCCCTCTGCATCGCCTTTGCATTTCTAAAGTCTGATGTCCACAGGGGCAGCTACCGTCTTGTGTGAGAGAACAAATGTGACATGTGCCAGGACGTGTGTTTTTGCAGTTTTACAATGAGTTCTGCAGCTTTCGGGATTTTCCTTAGAGCTTCAGGAAAAAGGAAAAATGGAAAAGGGAAAAAGAAACTTATTTAGCCTTCTAGTTGTGAAGGACAGCTTGTTTATATAAAATGAGTATCCTGTATAGTCTCAAAATCCAGAAAAAAAAAAGGTATTGTTATTTTAAAATAAAAATTCCACCAAGTTAGCACAAAAACCATTCCCATGATTTTTTACCCCAGGATTCTTAGATGATGGACTCTCCATTTTTGACTGCTCAAGGTTGGCAATATTATTTGCTGTAGTCCTTAGGAGACTTTACTTTTGTTTTGCTTTTTCTTTCTCTTAATATAAATGTCATTCCTTCTTAAAGCTTATGGCTCCCTCTGTAAATGAAGAAACAAATGAAGCATGTGGCACATTAGTGCCAATCTTTTCCTTGCACTAGAGCGTCTAGCTTAGAACAGTGGTTGTTGTGTCCTTGATAAGTCCATTTTTTATTTACTGAGCCATTTAATTCGTGATTCATTATTTGTATGGGCCTGTCCACACCGATCATCCAAAGAGAAATCCACTATTAAAGGACACAGCAGCTTTCTGCAGTTTTTAGAGTCTCTAAGTCTGGGCAATCTTAGCTGCTAACAGAAGCTACACCAGACTTCGAGTCGATGTGTGGTTCAGGTGTTAAGCGTACAGTTTTGAGTACTTAAAATCAAACTCCTGCATCAGCAGTTGTGGAGGAGAATATTTTTCTGCATAAGACCAGGGTGTGATGACAACCATGTCCAGGATGTGGACAGTGAGGGTGGTGGCAATGGGCTGGTCCTCTTCAATGATGTTTTTTTAGGGGTCTGTTCAGATGACTAATGATTGCGGTCCAGGTACCAGTAGGCAGATATATCTCATTAATTGGCTTTAACTGGCATCTTGGATAATGATTTGGAAAGATAAGTATGGAATTCCATGGAGAAAAGGACTATTTATTGAGCAGAAGGTGTGGAGGCATGATTCACCAGAAAAAAACAGTGATTTAAAGAATGAACCAGATGAAATATTCCTTCCTGACCACCACAGATTTGAATATGTCCTTAGGGACTCTATTTGATTACCTGTATAATATTATGGTTTATTATATGATTTACAGCTAGAGCTTCTGATTAAGACTGAATCGCCACTGCAGTAGGGAGGCATGGATTAGACACACAAAAACCAAAGTCCTTGCTCCAGCCTTAACTTTTGAGAGAGCATAAAAGACAGAAAGGAAGATCTTCAAGTTCATAGAACCACTTGGTGGGGACTGGAACCCAGTTTCTGTACTCTAATTCATAACACTTACTAAAACTTCCTTGTCATTTTCAGCACTGAGTTTCCTTTCAACAACACTCCTCTGTATCAGTTTGATCCATGATTTTGACAACAACATGTCAAAACAAGTCCTCCTGAAAAGGTCTGAGGGAATTTTCCCTTCTACTTTTAGGATATATTTCAATAGAGCAGAACTTTCCATTTCCACATTGTATTTTTTCATTACAGTGTAACATACACTGGTGAGCTGATAAAGTTCTGAGGAGACATGCAAGACATTTTAATCTTGCTTAATGGTTTAATCTTTTTCGTATGAAACTCTGCACGTTCTGTTGCGCAGATAGTTTAAAACATTTTGACTTCCAGCCCAACAGGAAGGTGGGTGGTGGCCCGCTGCACTGCTTTCCTGAGCTGGTTTTCCTCTTTTAAGCCCGTATGTTGATAATAAAAGTACCTGATGGATTTTACTGTCACTCTCATTACTTTTCTATCACTGATAAAGAGCTAGAAATAAATATTTACCCTTTCTTCTCACAAATCTAGTAATAAAATTTTAAGTCTTGACCCCTGCTGCCAGAATTTTTAGCAGAAGTTCCAAAATGAGGGAGTATTTAGAGAAAGGAGATCTCCTAAGGGGAGGAGAAATTGAGAATTAGAGATATTATTTCTAGCTTGCTCCCTGCTGTGGATGAGACAGCGCTGCTCTGCCCAACTACTCTGTAATTGTGAAACCGCTGGCCCTGCTCCTTGGGAAGCCAGGAGCATCTGAGGTGCTCAGGAGAGCAGAGGTAGTGTCTTTTAGACCACACTTTCCTTGCAGCACACCTCTGCACGTTTCTTTTTCTTAGTACAAGGTCTTTGTCCATTCTTGGGACTCCAGAGCATTACTGCCACACAAAAAACAAACAGTATTTTGAGCCTGTTAAGGTTTTCACCTCTAGAGTAAAGGCTAGGCTGGCTTCTTAGGGGAGGAACCCTGTCATATACTATAAAAAAAAATTGACAAATACTTCTGTGAACAACCATAACAAACTCCCTTCATTAAGTTTTGTGGTTCAGCCTCTTGGGAAAATCAGTCTCGATGTGAAATTGCTGGAAAATCCTGAAAGTTTGGGTGAAGGTTGTTGAAAGACTGTACATGAGTGAAAATCTTGCCCTTCCCGACTAGGATATGATCAGTCCATCCATGTATTTGGCTAAGCACAGTATCAAGAGATGCAGACGTTACTGAATATAGTACCCCTGGGCTGGTGACGAAGTGTCGTGCCTGTTCCAGTGGTGCAGAGTGGGACACGGGTATGCGGATATATGCAAAACCACTGCTGGCAAAAGGTGATGGCAACAGAGGAGACTGAGCTGATGTCGAAGATAGTTTAATGATAAGGGTTGCTAAAGGCACAGACTGCCCAAAAAATAATCTGCCTGACTACCCTGAGAAGGTACATGCAAGAGCTTATGATTTTTTTTTTTTTTAAAAAGAAATGCATGATTTCCATTGACCTGTGTGTTACCAAATCTCTTTTTGTATATTTGCTGTCTTTAGTCATGAGTGAAAGACTCTGACATCTGATGGATACTCAGGAGTCCAGAGTACTGTGAAAAGAAAATAGATTTTCTGTCCTATAAGAAAGCTGGATATTTTGATATCTGTTTTTCTCAAAAACTAAAAGAATAATTAAAAAAGGGTATCTTTTTATAGAATGAAAAGTTTCTGGACATTGTGACTGACAAATATCATCGTGTGCTTCATTTTGCCTCAACACGACAGCTCTTCATGGTGCCAAAGTGCCCGGTGGGAAGTTCAGCTGAGACATCCCATTCCCACGTGCCTCTGTAAAGGTTCCGTTCTGGTGAGATGCAAAAAGGTAGTTTACTGCAAGAGATCCCCGAGTGCCAAGTCTGATTAAAGGCTGAATATCGGTGGGGGGTGGCAATGAGGGAAGCAGACCTTGTAAACATCTGACTGGCTTTCATGAGGAACCATAGAACTGCACTGACTGGGGCCATCAGCCCTCTGCCTCTGAGCACAGCTAAGTTTAGTGAAACATTAAACTTAAAATAAAGAAACCTCTTGGAGGAGGGAGGAGGTAATTCCAGCATGTTTGGGTCATCATTTGTCTTGTGTCAAAATCACAAAAAGGGAGAAAACAAGCAAGACACCCCAACTGCTCTGTGCCTGGTGTTCTCAAGATCCTCTTCCTCTTCACCCTTGCTGGTGGTTGTGGGGTCCTGGTACCAAGGTTTTCCCCAGTGGACAGGTTCAGGACAAAAGAGTAAATCCTAGTGGGTATGAGACAGTCTGCCTTTCTGTGCGCTGTCATTTACACACCTGCTTTCTCCACCTTCTGCCCTATAAATTTTCTTCTGCTGGAGGAGCTGACTAGCAGTGGGGATGGGGAAGCCTAAATAGCTTTCAGGGGCTGCTTTGTATCTTGTTTGTTTGTTTTGTTTGCCCATCTCATCTCCTTGTACTTAAGAACAATGTCACTACGGTACTTTCAGTGCATGGAATGATGGAGCAGGATGTTTGCACCTCGGTGTCATTCATGACACTCCATCACGTTGCTCTGATCACGACTTACTTTTGCTCCGCTGGCACAGACAGGGTGGAGTTCATACAAATCTCAGACCATCCTTTTGGGGATTTTCACTTCCTCTTAAACTATCAACATGGTTGTGTTCGTTTTTGGCTCGGGTCTCATTTACCCCCATAGTGCTGCAGCGGTGCGACAGGACTCACACTGAAACAGCAGACAGCAGGGCTGGGCATAGTGGCATTGCCAGTATTTTATCTTGCAGACTCTGCTGTATTATTATCTGTTAGGGTCGCAAATAAAATATTGATTCACTCCAACAACTGCAATATGTGGGCCAAAGAACAGAAAGAAATTGTAACTTGGCTTGAAACTGGGAAACAAACTCTTTGAAATCAAACAGGCACAGTAGGAGTTAATGAAAGGTTGAGAATAAAGCCATTTTTCTTAGCATTTTGTATTGTTTTGTTAATCAGTAAAAGAGATGTCATTTCTCCAGGCCTGTGGGGACTAAAGTAGAAGCCCCTGAGATGATTACATTGGATATGAGCTAAAGTATCTTTCCAAGAGATAAAAAATGTCTGGCTGACTAATAACTATGAGACAACAAAAAAAAGAGGGGAGGGGGGGAGGAAGAGAGAAGATGTAATGCAGTCAGAGTCAGAGACGTCTGCTGCGGGAGCAGTCTGACATGCACGCAGCCTCCCCCACCACACACACACAACTATCTCTTTAACGTGTCTCTTCCTCTCACTCGCTTTGTGGAAATACTGCCATGAAAGTGGGAGAGTTTATTTATAGAGAGAGCACAAGAAAACAAATGTTTCATTCGCTGAACTCTAACCTCTTTCGATATTAATGTGTGTGATAAATTCGTTGGCTAAAGGCAGGAGATAAACGAACTGCATTTAGCCACCAAATTACATTCCTTGCTATCCTTCAGCGAGGAGAGCGAGGGAAATGCCGGCGACTGGTTTTTTTTCGTCGGCACCGCACCTAGCACATTATCACCCATACCAGTGACTAATAACAGCAGCTCCGCAAGCAGGTATTTTATTCCCACAATACCCTAAAAAGGAGCCTGAATTTCCTTCAGAAAAGCTGCCCAGAGTTGGGTTTTGCCTCTGCAGGCTGATCCGTATCCTGCAGCTGCCTGGAACCCTATAGGCAGCAATCACACGCCATACGTTCCTCCTGCCTGGATGAGATTTCAGGCTCTGCCTGTGACAATCACATTGGAACTAGTCAAACAGCATTTGCCAGGTAATTTATTCAGTTGATGTTATAGTATTTTGATAGCGTTATTTGCCAATTTTCTCCTCCCTATTCCTCCATTACATATCCTGTTTATAGAACTGGTGAAACAATTTGCAAATAAGTTTAATAGATCAGATTCACAACACTTTGCAAATAAAATATCATAGGAGTAATCCCCATGCTTCCAAGCCAGGAAGTCAGCAAGGATTACAACAAAAAAGCTTTCTCGTTCCTATTACTCATTGCAATGCCTGGTGGGAAAGTATGAGCAGGTTTCCTGGAAGAGTGATTCTTCTAATGTGCAGATTAAAACTCACAGAAGTCATTATGGGCCATTCTAAAAATTGGGAAACTTTCTAGAAAAATGATAGCAAGTTACGTACTTTGTTCATTTAAAATGTCTTTTATTATTATTATTATTATTATTATTACAAAATTTTTAATCCATTGCCACATGTGCATGAATGAACATGTCCTCCCAAAAAATTTTGGGAGGATTGTCTTATTATATATTTGGTCTTATTACATATTAAGTCTTCTACATTATGTCTTATTACATATATTATGCATTATATTTATAGCTATCTCACACTGACAGACAATTAGTGGACATATGTAGGACAAGGCAAATTGAACTTTTTAGTCCTGCTGCAGCAGGTGCTGCTCAAAAACAGATGTGCAAAGTAAATGAAACCTATCCTCACCCACCCTCCCATGAGCTTTCCCACCCTAGATCTGCTCGCCGAATGTACCAGAAATGCCTTGAGGTGCGGGACAACGCCACTTTCGTAGGATTTCCATTCGACGAGAGTCTACAAACCCAGACTTTCTCATGTGTCCTCAGCGAGCTCTCGCTCCCGCACTGACATTTAGTACGTCTGCACTCAGTCACAGTGTAAGTTCAGAGGAAGGCAAGCTAAGCCACTCGGAGCTGCCGGCGGCACAGCTAGCCTGCTGCCTGTCATCAGCTAGCACAGATAAAATTGCCGTAGTTGGGCTTCTGCACAGACATTCCTTCTCCCCACAAACAAGACCATTCGTTGACTTCTAATTTTATTTTCTTTTTTTCAGCTGACTTGGTAGTGAAATGGAGTTTAATGAGGGAAGATCTGTCTGAGACTGACGACTTTAGTGGTGTTAATGCATCCTGTGCAACTTATGCATAAAACAGACCACTTATCAAGGTCATTGTATATTTGCTTTGGTGCAGCAACAACAGCATCAATCTTCCTTCTAAACCCAGCAGATTACATAAAGCCAAGTAAGTATTTAAAACCTAACTTAGAAAAATGAAAAGGGAATGTTCTCTTCAGGTACTCAAATGATTCTTTAGAATTAGCCAATGATTTAGTGACATTAACCTTGAAAGGCCCCAAATCTATCCTGCAAATCTAAAAGGAATGGAACCGATTTCTCTGGATTGGCGAGGTATAAAATTACATCGTCAGTGTATAATAACTGAAACTATCTTATTGATGATTAACCACATTTATTAACAGCAGGCTATAATCCCAAGATGTTATTTGTACAATGACTGAGATGTAATATAGTGCTTTCTAAAGGACCAGATCATGAAATGCACCAAAGGTCACCATGAAACCCTGCAGAAATTAGAACATCAGTCTTGGAAGAAATCTATAGTTAGTCCTATCGGCCCTTCTGCCTACTGCAAAACAATTCTGACTCGTTGAATCCTCTAGAATTTTCCTCATTTTTAATTCGACAACTGATTGCAAGCTTAGACCCAAGCCTTATTTGTGCTGGAGATTTCAGCTAATAGTACAGCTAATGCTGATGTAAACTCCCAGGCTGGGAAGAGCAGCTTTGATGAGCCTTGGGTGCAGTTCCTACGGTGGTAGGGGAGAGGAGGCTTCAAAGCATCTGGCAACAATGCCGCCTTATTTAGGTGAAGTTAATTTAGTTGCATGTTTTGGTAGGGAAGCTTTGCAGAGCTCAGCAGGTCAGTAGAAATGGAGAAGTCAAAATATCCGATTGTATGTCTTTATTCTGCCTCCTTTCTGATCCCAAAGTGCACAATGAGCAACCAAATTCCCTTGGAAGTAAAAGATCTAACAAATCAGCTGGGGGGAGTTACCTTGAGGTCTGCGAAGCAAGTAGTTTCTCCCCAAATTTACTTTGTGCTGGAAAACAGGTATAAGTAATGACAAATAGCATAAGTTCTACTGCCTTAAGATATATTAAAAGTAATGAAAGACATTTATAATACAAATGAACTTCTAGTAAAAACGAACCAGGTTGTTCCTGTAACATAATGCAGGAAAGCTCAGCTGCTGGGGCAGTTAGTCATGTTATATCTTAAACAATATGTAAGGGACCTTAATTTGTAAAAATGGATGGAGAAGTGATTAGGGGTATGAACCATTTGCAAGGAACAGTGGTGAATGGTGAAGTGTTTCTACCCCAAGTGGAGTTTCATGATGGATTAATTTTTCAGCCGGATAAGTTCCCATCCCTGCTGCCGGGACCAGCTAAGCATGGGCTGAGCACCAAGAATCCCTACAAAAATTTCCAGGGACTAGCAATAGTAGTCCTGCCTCTTGGTAAAGTTTTGATGCAAGCAACTTTGGTTTTGCCTGTTTAAATCATCTTTCAATTTCAAATTAAACTCCGGACTCCGCAGTAATCCCCACGTTCACCCTTGCAAAGCATTGCTGTATTTTGGTCGATAACTGCCCTGTTCCATCTCAGAGGTAGCAGCATTTTGGTGTTATGGTGTCTGTCCTTATGCGTGTTGTCTATAAATCACTCTTGCAGCTCTTAGAAGAGAAAATTATTTCTGAATGTAAAGACAAAATTATCCTTAAAACACAAGGATATCCAGCCCACCCACCTAGAGAACACATACAATACTGCAACACTACATCTCACTTTCCACTCTCTGTCCCTCTCTACTTCCATGAAATTACTAAGTCAGGGAAGAGAGAATTTGTCCTGAACTTTAAATAATATACCATTTCAAAATGCTGGGGTTAGCGGTGGCAGCTAAAAGCTCTGCTTTAGTTTTCTGAGCTAAGGGAGAAATGCAGTTCAACTTACAAGATATAAAAAAATATTAAAAAAAATTAAACAAACTCAGTACTGAGCTATTCTCTTGAAAATCATTTGAAAAGGGCAGAGTATTGGAATTTGGGACAACAGGAAGAAAAATGATCTTAGTTTGGAAAGTCTGCTTGCATTCTAATGAGAGAGGTTATTCTTGGAAAAACAGGCACCGTTACTACACTCCTGTAGAAGGTGGTATGTCAGGGATAGATACCAAACTCCCTCTGACTTCTTCATGTTGGACAGACAAAAATTATGGCTGTTGACAGTAGTTAATGAGACCCTCCGAATGGAGCTAGTTCCATAAAAGGAGTCTGTTAGAGCTGAAAGTGGCTTTCCTCTTTCAGAAATATTGTGGAGAGCTTGAAATGTTTTCCTCTCTTGAATTAAGACAAGAAGCTGACATCTTTGAAACCTTTGCAAACCTATAATCTGAAGAAATATTTCGCTTTGAAAAATTGAAAGTGTTTTCGTCTGGTATTTGAACAGCTCCCTCCCCTCCATAATTAAATAGTTAAAAGGTAGGATAACTCTTTGTTTATTTTAAAATCGTGACATTAATAATTCTGCACTAATTTAAAAATGGAAAGTCATCTTGAACTGGAAAATTGGCATTTTTCAGAGAAAATGTCAGAAGAAAATGTTTTGACAACTCTAAAACTTAAAAAATATGGAGTTGAGGAACAAGTCAAAACCATTCCCCAGCTTGTAAAGTTTCACAATCCTAAGTAAAAATGTTTTGGCAAAAAAGTGCCTGTTCTAGAGCTGGCTGTGATTTATGTGTGCTGTACAGGCACACCCAGGCTTTATAGTGTAGCTGCTGATCTGCGGACCTCCTTCCACGCATAGGAGGTATCTGCAGGAGTATCTTCATCCACATCTGCCTTCTCATTCCTTGTACTTGGCTCTGGATGGACCTGGCTGAAAAATGCTTCCAGAAAAGAATTCCCCACTCCCACTGCTGGGAGCATTTTACATCCACTTTTCATATTAGGTTTGATGCTCTGGCACCTTGGGCAACAGCTACCTGTGCCCCTCACAGCTCAGAGCTCCATTGTTCCTCCCCACATCCCTTCCAAAAGCCCTTCTTTTCTCCCTCCATCAGCTCACTGCTGTGCCAGTAATCCTCAGGAGAGACGCACACTCTCTGCAAGCACTGGAGATTGCATGATTTCCTTCTCTTGATCTCTATTTAAGCTGGGCTTTGACCACAAAGCTGAGAACATCAGCAACCTTCAGGAACGCATGGAGCTGAGCATTTGGATTTTGGCTTGTTTTGGTTCCTGATGGCATAACCTCAGCTCCTCCTTGTCCCCTCTCCCCACCCTGCCTGTCCAAGAGGAGCTACGCAGAAAGATCTTTCGTGGGAACTTGTGCATCCCTCCCTGTAGATTAGTAGAAGGAGCAGATAAAGAGGGTTGAATGACTGAGTAAGGCTGCAAATGAACTCCCATTAGCTCTTGCTGTATATCTCTGGTGGAGGGGTTTGGTAAACAGTTAGCACTTATCTCTCTGCTCAGCATTTAGCTGATTTCCATAATGAGCTCCATTGAACTGAGAGGCCTCGAGGTGTCCCAAGGCTTCTGAGACGCAATGTGTTCTCTAAATCTGATTTATGTAAAGGTGAAGGCAATTGTGTTAACAAAGGAGAGAAACACGATCAACATGCAGTCTGCACCAGCTGGGAAGGCAGTGGTGTCTGCGGCTGGCTCTCTCTGAGAGGGATCTGACAGCGGCTGGCTGTAGGATGGGGATGCAGCTTTGGAAAACACAGCCAGGAGGAAGATGCATGGCTTTTATTTATTATTATCTTTATTTTCTCCTCTCTCCCCCTTCAAAACAGAGAAAAGCTGTGTCTCTGAGGCATGCAGGAACCATCTTAGAGGGGACCGGAGGTGAGTCAGCCCAGGGTAAGCCCATTGATTGCCTGGTCCCCGCTGAGCCCCAGCGCTGGTGCTCGCTTCCACCCTTAGTCCTATCGCAGCCTGGCAGGTTCTGCTGCAGAAACCTCACTTTGGGCCTGAGCGCAATCTCAATTCCTCCTGCTCAGTCAGGCGCAAAATCCTGCAGACTCCAGCAGTCCCTTTTGTGGGGTTGAGTCTATCTGTCATAACCATGAACAAAGAAAAGAAAATTCATACAGGTTTTTAAAAAATCTCTTATTTCTTTGCATCATCTCTGAGGGCCCTTATTTCCATCATCTACGGGCTCCATGCTTGCAGTCAGAGAGCCCTTCCAAGGTCACGTACATCAGCAGTTACTTGGAGCCAGCCCTGAGACAGGTAGACCTTGGGGGCTATTGGCCATAATTTACAGACAACTATTAAGCTATAAAATAATTTCACAAGGGAGAAAGTGGAAATCTGGTCATGTGACTGAACAGAAATTAAGAGTCTTGGGAAAAAAAAAAGCCACAGGAAAAAGATGCTATCGTTGGGAGTAATTCTACTTTGGTTGTAATGGGAACTGCATGACTCAGTGGAGCTTTTGCATGGCTGGATGCTTTAAGCAAGGATAATCATAAAGAGAGATGAGTAGAACATGAAGGAAAAAGGATCAAATACATATTTTTCTCATGGTAAATTAAGAGAAGATGTTAGGAGTGGAAATTCAGACAAGGTAAATGCAAGGGAATACCATCACAACAGAACTAGTCATCTGCATCTGCTTTAATCCCTGCTCGTAGGGTGGAGATGACAATATGAGCATGTCTGTGTCTCAAGAAGAGAGGTGGTTTTCTACTAGTCTGCATTTAATTGTGTATTTTGCAACTTCTTACAACACCAGCTATTCTGCTAAACTTGGTTTAATATGCAACAAACACCAACCATATAAACAACACGTCTGTCCTAAACCCTTATTATAGTTCCCAGAACCACTTGCAGACTTTCTGAAACCCATTATTATAATTATAATCAAGAATCACAGGACACTGTGATTTGTGCCAAAAATACATATACACTGAATTGTTTGTACAGGCCACAGATAGAGAGGGAGAAAAAGCAGAGCGAGAGACACGCAGCTTCAGTGCTGCTCAATTCAGGAGCAGTAACACCCACCCCATTTAATTTTTCCTCTTTCGTTTTCCAATTTAACTTGTAGCTGCTGAAATCTGGGCTAATATTTGCTTCGTCCTCCGTGCTCTTCTTTAGCCTCAATCCAGAGAACCTCGAGCTGTGCCCTGGTTCCCTGCACCTCCGCCTCCCCCCAGCACAGCACCCCCTCCCCAGCTCCAGCAGCCTCTGCCCCTGGGTGCGGAGACAGGTCTGCTGGAGCTGGGGAGCTCAGGACCCGTCAATGACAGCAGAGGTAAGGAGCACCCCAATTTGGAAATTGCTGCAACAGTACTTAGCAGATGCACACTGCAGGCAAACTCAGTGGAAAATGCAAATGCAGCGTGGATCTTAGTTTTATTAAGTTTTTGCACACAGTTCCTCTCTCTTGAAACACTTTGCAATCAAAAGACACTGGAGTGGACTATTTTGAGCCCTGATTCTTCATGCTAAGAGGTAATGCCATTTAGGTTGTGCCAGCACAAGGCACTGATATAAATGATCTTTCTGAAGGTTTTCTCAGAGAAGCATGGGGCTGATTCTGATCTTATATTAGCATATTTAGGGAGTAACACCACAAGGGTCAAGCTGCTGCCTGGGCATTGGAATTTAATCTTCTCAGGTCTGTGCTTTGAACAAACAGTTCTTCAGTTCTGCGCATATATATGTATACATATATATATGTGTATGTCTGTGTGATGTATATATTTGAATATATCTATGTAAACATCAGAATGTGCATAGACAAGATGGTGAAACAGAGAACCCAGCATCTTCTGCAGTGAGAGCAACAGTGGGCCAACCGTGATTCTTGCGTATAATGCCGCACCTCTCCCTGTTTGAGAGCCGCCTCTGAGCATGTCAGCGCAAACCTCTTTTTTAGAACACAAACCCTAATGCCCAATACGTTGCTTGCAGCCCAGAAATTGAGAGCAAGAGACATGAGGTCAGCTGCTGGAATCAGGAGCGGAGTCTTTCTCCCAAGGCCGTACCAACCGGGAGAGCTGCAGTAGAGCGGATGCGTTGGTTCAAACGCAGTAGAGTGGTGCATCGGATGGTAGGAAGAGGTTTAAGCCAGTTGTTTCTCTGTCTGTACACTGATGCAGAAACTGAGAGTCACCTCTGATCAGGGACACGCCTGATCACCAGGCAATATGGCAGTTAACATCACCACATTGTGCAGCGCGGGCGGTCCTTACATTCCTGTTGCTAAGTATGTCCTCCGATTTGCGCGAAGGAGAACACACGAGGACTCTGGCACTTAACATTAGCTAAACTGCATCTGGTTTTCAGTACCAACAAACCAGCCAGTGTGTGTAGTTATTTGTTTCCTTAAGATGATTATGCTAGATAGCTCAGCTCAGTTCAGAAGCCCATTTACACCCAAGGGTGGCTCAAAAGACACTGCAGAGGACAAAAAGTAGGACAGTGCAGTCTGAGATCCCAGGGTAGAGTAAATCATGTCAGAGTTTTACATTTCTTCTCTTCAAGTCTGCAAAATATCACAGAAGTCCATCGGCTAGATTCACCTCTCAGCACGCACAGGCAGAACTCAGCTGGCTTGAATGGAGTCAGGCTGAGTTACGCCAGCTGAGAATCTGGCCTCTTGTGTTTAATGGGCATTGCCACCTCAACTCACACAAAAAAAAAATATAAAAAATCACCCAGGCTGAAGCTGAGCCAAGATGACCAAAGAGGTCATGAAGCTTTTAGAATTATTAACTCCTATTAGTATAATAATCCTTTTTATGACACCATAAAATTACATGGTGCCTTTCAGAACACAGATAAACTACATTCCCTGTGCTGAAGGGCCACCTCTCGCACAAAATGCATAGGACAGCCTGGGTCTGTAAGCCTCTGCCCTTTGTCCTCACTGCCCTGGGACCTCAAACGTGGATTAAACCTTCGGCGGGAGGGGTCCTATCACCCCGTATCCTCGAATCTCCTCTCCACACTTCCACCAAAAAGGCCTCAAGGGATGTGGAAAAATCATATATTCCTCTCAGTTTTAATAGTCTAAAAGTGGAAAAAAATTTGCATTTCCTTTGTTGCACCTTTGGGCTGTAGCTGCTGCTTTGTGTTCCGCAGGGATGTGTGGGGTGCGGTGGGAGGATGGAAGTGGGCTCATTCCGGAAAAGTAGGACAGATGAAGTTTTTGCCCTTAGTTTTCCCATGAGGTGGCTAGATGATCTGAGGGGTACTGCAGGAAATTAGTATCAAACTCTTACTAACATTACAAAAATGATGAGATTTTCCACACTCCCAAGGACCAGTGACCACAGGGAGGGCTGTAGGGCTGGAGTGGGATAGGAGATCTCTCGAGGATGACAAAAAATGTTGTAGCAGAGCATCATATTGCTGGACAAACCTAAACCGCATCTCCTAGGCAAGTGGTGCCTTCTCAGATACCAAACTCCGGAAGCCTATAGAAATAAGACATTGACATTTTTTTCTCTAGTAATAGCAGGTAGAGATAGATGATATAGCAAGTGGCGTTTATATTAAAAATGACTAATCAATTCATTAAAGATCAAAAATTAACCTGGAAAAGCATTGAAGTTTTATTTTTGCAGCTCATGTAAGCCTTGCAAATAAAAAGCATCTATTGCTGTGCAATCCTGCTGAGTCAGTGTCTCTGGGTCATATGATGTAATATGTTACAATCTGGCGAGAAATCCAGGCTAAAACTGGTTGGTTCTTTCGGCTGTTGTTGACAGCATTTTAAACCAAAATAATTACTTGAACATTGACTTCTGGGAAATGAATCTCTGTCAACTTCTTGGAGAAGAATTTCTGTTTATGGAGACTTTTTTGAGATTTTTTGATTGCAAGCCAAAAACTGATTATGATTTGTGATGCAGAGAAGGAATAAAGAAAATTTTGAATTTGCCATGAAATAGTTGTTTAGGAATTCCCAAGTTTAAACCTGCTACTTACACATTTCCAGTCTTTATTTTTCCCCCCCAAAAAACCCTGTCTTGGTTCTGAAAGTGATTAAAAAAATACATGGTTTTGATTTGTTTCTTATCCCCTTCCCACCTACTCCCCCTGATGCAAATGTTTTTGAGCAATATTGCTCTGGACAAGCAGATGTTACTTGTTTCAACTAAAAAAAAAAAAAAATAATCCAATGCTTTAAAAACATAGAAAACAAGCAACTCAATTTGACCAGGAATGCCCCTAAAGTAATAGCAATGGTCTGACTCTTGACTGATGCACACTTACAGACCTTGGCATTTGCACATACAGAACACAGAAATCTCCAATTCTGGCTGATACCAAAGCGAGATCAAAGGGAGTTGCATTGGCTTGGATTTTCTACCAACAGCAGAAAAGAATAAAAAAAATCAGCACGTGGTTAATGAAGATGAATAGATGCAGGGAAAATGGAATTTTCATGTTTCTAGGGGTTTTAAAACAACAGTGAGTAAAATCATCCTAGTAACATAATTTAAAAAAATAGCATGTGGATGTCAAATTAATCTGGGCTGCCACCGCATTGATTTCAACAGGCTTCGGGAGGGAGCATTTTCTTCTGGGAGGAGTAAAGACCAATGCCAGTAGAAAGTGACCCTCAAAAATCTGTATTCATTTTGGTACAGGACGAAAGCCCCGTCCCTCTGTGCATACTCGCGCAGTGGGTGAGCATCGCTGGGACGCTGTGGGTGTAAGGGACTCCCTGGAGGGAAGACACCCACCAGATACTGGAGCACCCCCAAACGAGTCGTGGGGTTTCCCAGATTATGGACTCTACAGCGCGGTCTGCACATCCTCCGCTTCGCGTTTTCTGTCTGGTATACGACAGGGGAGCAGAGGAGCCGAGGGTCCCCGGAGGCGGCCGTACCCAGAGCAGGGGCAGAGCATCCCGCCTGCTGCGGCGGCGCATCCCCGGCTCCGAGCCCCGCCCGGGCTGGGGAGGAGACTCGGAAGGCAAAGGGAAAACTCCCGGGCTGGGATCGGGGCAGTTTCCTGGGACAGCAAAGGCAGAGGAAATGCCAAGGGCAGGATTAGCACGGCCCCTGCCAAGCGGGTGATACACCACGCAACGGGCTCGGCCCGCGGCCGGACGCTCAGCGCCGTTCTGTGCTGGGCGTGACGTCATGTGGCACGCAATAGCCCTTTGGCTACGTGGGGTCATCTGTCCTGGCCGGGTCCCCCCCAGCTTCCTGTGGACCGGAACTCCGTCCTAGCCGGAAACCAGGAGCGCTGCTGGGTTCTGCCCCTTGCCCTGGTGTTGGTTTGTTCTGTGAACAGGGGGAAATCGCCCGATTTCAACTTCCCTGGCTGTAAAACCGGGTAGCAGACACTTGCCTCCACTTTTTTGACCTCCATGGAATAAGGGAGCTTGTTGTGGATTTGTCAACAGGATAAACTTCAGTTCTACAGGGAAGAAGTGAAGCCCTTTCTACTGGACAAAAGAGAGAACGGTGTCTCTGCTAGAGACCCCGTTGCAAAAATTTGGGGAGCAAACTCTGCAGTAACTGAGAGGCTGCACAAATACAACTCCTAACCTCAGCAGCACATAGTGTCTAGCTCAGTGAGAGGAGGAAGCTGGAGAATGCAGTGCTGGGGCATGGTTTGATCCAGTTTCTGGCAGCAGCCAGTTCCTTGAAGCACCTTTCCATCTTCCTGAAGGATTGGCTTAGCAAAAGCAGTGCTCGGTGTTGCCTGACACAGCAAGTCATATAAGGTCAAGCTCATAAGATATATGGCAGTGTGTGTGGGGGTTCAGCTTCCATAGTGTTATGGCAAAAGGAACCATTCTTCCATTACACGGAGATCTATAAGGAATCGCTGCCATTAACGGACTCCATTAAATGCAATACATGTAGGGAAAATTGCAGTTTGATTTAGTTTAGCAACATGGAGATATTGGCAAGATAATCACATAAAAGTGACACCTTTTATGGCCAAGCTCTTTGATTTTATGTCAGCGAGTTTCAATTTCTCACATTTTTATGTTCATATATAGGTCCTTGTTGTAATGTATGCATTAGCTGGCGTAAAGGTTAAATAGATTGTTTTAGCATTTTGGGATACAGATTGTGGATATGCACAAATCTTCAATGAGCTGGATGAATTATTTTAGGTAGGCAGTGACTGTGAGAAGGGAGCAGGAATTATGCCTCTATCATGGTCCCATCTGAAAAAAAAAATCAAAAAGGAAAAGGAACAATGAGAAAAGTGTTAGATATATGTAATGTGATTGGAAAAGCAGACCTGCAGGCTTCCCAAGTACTGTCAGAAGTAACAGATGGTGTGGGTCACCCTGCTTCATGAAATGCTCTGAATCTGAATATTTATTTTTAAACGCAAAAAATAATCCATTCCTTGTGAGGCAGATTGTGATCTCCCTTACATCAGCAGAACTGTCTGGAGATGGGATTGTCACCGGATTGATACTGAGAGTCACAGAGGGCTGGAGAAGCTGAGACCGTAACCTGGCCCCCCGTGGAGAAACTCAGTCTCAAGGTCTGGTTCCATGGTTCAGCAGCTAAAACTAAACTCCTGTCTCGTTCCAGTGTTTCCAAAATCAGATTATTTTTGTTATAAAAAATCCTGGTTGGGAAGGTACTCAGTGCAGGTGCCAATTCTCCTGTAACACGTATGGGTAAATCAGGAATAACGTCACCAGTGTCCGTTTGAGACTTCTAAAAGCATTTCACACTCCCCTGCGGTGTGAGGCAGCCGACAGGAGTTTGCTGCCATAGGCCCAGCTGATACAGACCATTCCTCATCATCACAGTCAGCCTGGGCCACACAGACACCTCGCTGAAGTCGTATTTCAATATCCCTTAAACCACCTTGGTACATTTAATCCCTCAATTCATCTTTTCTTTATATATCCTTAGTCTCTGCTCCGCAAAACCTCCTCCTCATGTCCCTGCTACTTTACTAAGAAGTCTTTGAAAGACTAATATTACAAGTCTGGATTCTAATAGGTAATTTCTTTTGCTTTTTCTTTCTCTCTTTTTTTTTTCCCTCTTCCCTTTTTAGCTACATCTGAATATCTTTTGCCTCTATCTGGATAGATTACTCTTCAACTCGTGAAGGGAATTCAAGTTGTCTCTTTAAATCTTTCTCTTCCCCCCACTTCACACACTCCCAACACCTCTCTGTCTTTTCATTTCACCTCATTTAAATATTCAGCCCAATTTCAAGGCTTAATAATGATGAATAAGATTGAGATTAGGATTTAATAAGAGTGTTAAGGAAAGATTTGTCATTCTAATGGCTGTAGGTCTTGGCTGAAATTGAATTGGCATCCAGCCTCTGGGCATGCGCGGAGTGAAGCTGTTTGCTGGCTCCCATTATGGTTTTCTCCAGAAGAACAGGAAAGGTTTTCTATACTTAGCTCTGATCATACAGGGGATGAGTTACTCCTTAGCTAATTGTCCCCTCACAATCCTCCTCCTTGATTAAAGAGTTTGAATCAAGGACTGGAAAGCCTGGGAGCTCCATATGGATTAAAGTCCTTTTAGATACTAGGTCATAGCTCTCTTCATTAGTGCATTTCACACCCAGGTATGACTTGTATAGCTGAATCTGGGCTTTCTAGGGTCTAAATTCCCGTTTTGGAACTGAGATGAATCTCAGTGACAAAGCCTAAATCCATAACTAAGTCTCTGAACTTCAACAAGACTGAGTCAAATATTACAGTTTGGCCTACGTGGAGGTGCAGCTGTCAGATCAAAGCTCAAGGAGGATGCATGTGTGATGGGCACACTAAAATCCATTATTGCTTTACAGACATCTACTGATACCATTAACTATGTGCAGGATGAGCTGAGTGTCTCTTCTGGGAGCTGCATGTTAAGATCTGCAAATAGTCATGGTGAGCTAAGCAAAACCCCTCTGGACCTGCAAGTCCGGGAGTGCCCAATCAGAGAGTGCTGAGACTTGAGAACCCACAACGTGATGTGTCTACACGCCAATGTGGTGAGGAGTGGTAGTGAGTGAATGGGAGGATGTCAGAATTTCTCTGAGAAACTGCTTCCAGGCTGAGCTAATTTTCTATTATATTGTGCTCGTAACAGAAGAGTCAGGCTGCAGGAAGTAATTTATATCTTCTAAGATACGGTTTGTTGCAGGTAACCATAACAAGTCTCATGTTTGAGACAGCCCCACCACCCCACCCAAAGCACTCTGCACCTTTAGTGCCTCTTTCTTCTTAAGGAGGAACCCTATGGATTGTGCTAGTTTCAATACTTTGGACATTAAGCAACTGTTCTATTTTAAACGCTTGTAAAATGTCTACAATGTCTGTTGTGCTTGGACTCAAGATGTTGCACTAGCAACGGCGGCTCAAGCTGTTTTGACAAGGGCTTGCTGGAGTGCCTGTTTGCCTTGTGCAAACAAAGCCCAAAGAGGCTTAAGGCTTCTGAAGTTTTAGGGACAGATCCCTGGCAGAGGAAAACTGCTGAAACTCTTTTGAAACCAGGGGGCTTGTGCCACTTTACTCCAGGCGAGGGTGTGGACCTTAGGGGTGCTCTAACTGCTTAAATTGCTCTGCAGTTTTAGGGAGTTTACAGTAAGCCTCTTAAACTGCTCTAAGGGTTTACAGTATCTTAAGCCTCTGAAATGATATTAAAAAAAAAAACAAACTTGCAGTATTTTGGCAGAATCTACAGTTTGGAAGGATTCTTGGTTTGAAAAAATCAAATGTGGCTTGTTTGATAGCTTTTATTGGGAATTAATATATTTGATGAAATATTGTTTTAAAAATTTTAAAATTATAAACTTAAATACTTATTTTGCCAGTCTACATGAAAGGAATTGCTTATAAACATACATTAAAATATTCAAACTGGCAGAAAATGCCATAATTTGTAAACTCACCATTTCCTGGTTTAGGTGTTATTAATTTTACAACCGCTCATCCCATTTTCTTCAAGCTTGACTTGATTTTTATGTCACAACTACCACTGCAAAATAAGACAGTTTGGCAAGTCCATCCTGATCTGCTTTTGAGAAATCAAAGTATGAAATGTCTAGTCAGAATATAGGAGGAAAGCACATTTGTTTCCAAACTCAAATAATTCAAAGGGAGATCTGCTGGCGTTCCTGAAAATTAAATAACAAACAAACAAACAAAAGCCCTTTAGGCTGAGACTAAATTGAACAGATTTCTTCATGCACAATTGAAAGGAGAGATTAAAAGAAAAGAAATTGGAAAGTTAATGTGACTACAGAGAGAGTGACATGCCTTTTCTGTCAAACTCATTAGCTACTCAATTTTAGTGATTCTTTGAGCATGGTGCTTTTTTTTTTGTGACACAGGATAAAAATCTTGATCTTTTCTATATTCTGTCTTAATAAAAGCACATTTGGAATATATCAACAGCAGGTTCCACATAATTGTCCTTACATGCGTGCACACACACACACACACATGATTTTTATGCTTTTCTTCAAATTTCATCAATAAGCTGCATCTCTTGTCTTCCCCGTCTGCCTATCATAAAAGTGGTCAAAGAAAAAGCAGCACGTCTTTCCCATGGAAATCTTGTGCCACCTATGAGAAGGAGCTCTGGCTTTAACAGCACGGGAAGATGTCTGGAGTCTGTCCACATGAACAAATGGGCACCATATGTGGTTGACAGCTAGTTCTTTCAATTCCAGCAAAGCCAATTGATTTGAGTACACCAATTTCATATAGGTCTGTTGGGAGCCATCAGATGATCCTTGATTTTGACAAGTCAATCAGCAAGAAGGTTTGTTCCTACAAGGCAAGAGATAAAGTAACCACTAACCTAAATCTTTAAGCCAGGCTTGCAGTGGACCTGAGCTGCATCTTTTCTGAAGCTTGACAAACCGAATCATTTTAAAAAAATGAACATGTTCTGATTGGTTTGCAACCCAGTGCTCAGTTACAGGAATTGCCAACGTGGGCAAAACAGAAAGGGATCCTGGAAAGTCTGTGTTCGAAACGAACCGAGAAACCGATTTACCACAAGAGAATGAAAGCCAGTCTGCACAATTTGTCTCTGCACTCAAAGGAGAGGTGGGAACAAGTTTCCTGATACTGTTTGCAACTTGAATCTTCCAGCTTCTTTTCATGGACCAACACAGTTGTATCATTTTTGCCTGAAGTGTCTGAAAGCCCAAGTGCTGCTGGAACGTGCCCTAACCCTTCCAAACTGTGATTTGCCTTTGAAAAGTTACTTGTTCTGCTGCACAGAAGAAGAGCCTGCGTACAGATGTAATTCTTACGCCCAGGCATTTTCTTACTATTTTATTTTGTCTTTTCAGGCCTGTGCCAATTGTTGCATTCTTGCACCTCTGCTCTTCTTGCACACGTGAATTCGGAGCTGTATGAGACATCTTTGATGAAGTTGAAAGTCAAGCTCTGGGCATCACTTGCAGAGGTCCTGTGACACATTCTGTTTTGATTTTTCTATTATTTCCACCTATATCCCTGCAGTCAGGTCTTCCCTATGCACCTTGCCACCTTCAACACTCCTTCTGAGCACTTAATTTTTTACTGTTTCATTGTTCATCTATCTGTGAGACCTTGGCACATCTGAACCTCAGCCTTTTTTCCCTAGGAAATGACTGAAAATAGCAGTAATTATGGGGGGGAAGAGGGAGAATTGTTTTGTGTTTATCATTATTATTTTGTGGATATTTTTGTAACATCTTTTAGAGATTAAGTTCAATTAGGAAACAGATGGCACCAAAATATCGTCAAACATTTCTGATGGGCAGCAAATTACTGACTTAATTATGTAACTAATTAAAATTTATATTTACACCTGATCATCCAAATGAGGGTGAAAATACCAATTTCAGGGTTTGTTATGATTGCTGGCAGGGTGTCAACCTGTGAGCAAGTCGCTTCCTTTCTTCAGCTTCAGATGTCTCTCTTAGATGCTAGAACAGTCAAAAAACCTCTGGAAAAGGGAGAAAGAAAGAATGAATGAAGACTCCCGACTAAGTTTCTGTCATGCAGGTGCTCTCCCGACTTGAAAAGGAATCCCTGTGCTGGTTGAGGGGACTTTGTTATCAGCAGGCTCACTGCAACTGCATCCAGAGGTACCAGCTCAGATCAAGCTGGCCTTGTGCAAGTGGCTATACAAAGATATTGTGAGACAGTTCTTGCACTGAAGAGCTTATAGGCCAGATAAACAGGGCTGACAAGTAGTGAAAAAAAGAGTGAGAGCGAGAGGGAGTCAGACAGTTTTATTAACTTCTGTATTACAGATGCAGAACTGAAGCACAGAAAGATAAAATGTGTGATTCTCATTTGCACTAAATTTGCTTTCCACTACCCTGGCAGCATAAACGGGGCATGAAGTAGGTATATATATTACATTTACACTCACTTTTCACTTCTTCCATGATGTTAAAATGCTTCAGTGTTAGTGAATATCAGACCCAATATGATTTCTCTAAGATCACAGAGGAAATAGATGCCATTGAACCCACATTTTCTTAGTGCCACTTCAGTGCCTGAGTTACTTGACATCCTGTCACCCCTTTCTGGGCAGCAGTCTTGTGTACATAGCTACATATAATGTTATCGTTCCTCTTGGGGTTATTAAACCTGTTTTAAAGATCAGCTTTTCTGGGAATCCACAAGGAACCAGGAAAATTAGTCAACTTTTCCTTGTCTTCTTCTGCCTTTGCTTTTACCTCCAGACCGTGATGGCAAAAGAATGGTGAAATGAATGAACAAGCTCTGAGGCGTGGTAGAGATCAACGTGTTGACTTCTAACCTCACGATTTTCTAGTTTGCACATCTCAGGTCCTAATTTTGTTCCAGACTTTGGGATGGAGCTGCTAAAATCCATCAGGAATCATTGTTTATATTGTCTCTGGTATCTGGAAAGATGTGCTGCTGTAGGGCTGAATTTGCCTTCAAATAACTAAAACTCCTGTTGTTTAGGACATGGGTTTGCTTCATTTAACCTGCTCCACACATTGGGATAGGTAAAACAGATACAGTCCTATGGTTTTGATTCTGAGCCATCTTTGAAGGTCATAATTGGGCTGTTGCAGTTCTTCCTACTTTCTATGTTATGGGTTCTGCAATATTAAGATTTTTATCTTAGCCCTATTTTATCAGCTCTATTCTCCCATCCCTAATTTGGAGCCAGTGGGGGTGGGGAGGGGAGAGGTGATAGGGAGGTCAGACAAATGCTTCTATTGATATCCTTGTAATAAAAAGAGCTTTACTTTCCTTTCTGCTGATAGCAGTCAAAGGAGCTTTGCTTTTGATAAAATTAACCTTGGAGACAGAAACAACAGAAGCTGCTGTGATTTCATCAGCCCTTCTATCTGAGGAGATGTGATCGCTTACTAGCAATGAAGGGGGACATGTCGCCTACACAGGCAACTAATGTAATAGGACAAATTCCTCCCCTCAGCTCAGCACAGCGGGTCCTACCTCTAATGGGCTGCGCTCAGAGCTTCAGAGCCTTGTCCCATCATGGGGATGGAGAGAGGAGAAAAACATGGATACTTGGAGGTGAAACATGCTGATTATAGACCTGCTCACTCCCACTTGTGCCTTCACATGGACATGCTTAGACCTCGTCCTGGCCCCCTGAACCAAACATGTTTGCTTTGCATGGTATCTTTAACAGGACATTTGCCCAAAGTCAATACCTGTCTTAAATCTACCCAAGTGCTGAGGTGCTAAGTTGGATCATGGTCCAAAAGTACATTTCCCCAGGAGGACTTGGGTTGGAGAAACACACTGAAAGGGTGACAGCCTTGTCTCTCCAATCATCCTCAGCACTGCTTGAAAGTCAGGGATGATTCTGTCTTCTCAAACTTGAAGCCATGTTGTTATCACAAGCAGATTTTATGGTTTAAGTGCTCCCCCAACCAGCCATTTATTAAATGTTTCCCAGCTCTAAATTCTTTATTTAATGTGTTAGTATCCATTTCAAAAAAGTACCTGTGCCCCATAATACTGAAGTACTTCACCATAAAAGATAATGATAATGATTATGATCTACATAAGCAAAGGCCGTTGCCTGGTCTATGCTGATAGTATAAAGGGATTTGCCATACTTCTCCCTCCACTCAGAAACGTTCTCCTGTGCACCCGGAGCTGTTAACACCACTCTGAGCTGTTGCCACATGCGACTGAAACGACTCACAGTCACAGCTGTTATTCAAAGGCGGAAATAAAACCTATTAATTCTTTTGGAGGCTGCTTCCCCATGCGGCCTGACGACTGTGCTTGGTGTAGTGCAATGGAGCTGGAACTGAAAACACCATGATGTCCTCAAAAAGGTGGATATCTGTGGCCCATGCCCATGTCTCTAGGGAGTGATGCTTATCAAGGGCTAGAGGGGTAGAGCTGGTGGACCTGTGATATACAGCCAGTTTTGCGTTCTCCTCTAAGAAAGTTTTAGTGGAAGAAGGCTGTAGCCCAAGCAGAGTCATCAGCAGACAAAAATGATCCCTGTACCTGATCAGCCTTGACAGAAAATCCCCCTCATCCCTTCACTCTGAACAGATCTCTCCATGCCAACCTAGCTAGCAGAAAAAGTTTGTCTACTCCAAAGAACTGGGTCTCCTTTATCACCCATTACTACATACTGCCTTTGAATGGATGGGCAACATGACAGTCATCAACCTGCAAATGGTCTCTTTTCCCTTATTCCTTTCTGCTGGAGCAGGGGGGTGGAAGGGATATTTGTATTCTCTGGGGAAGAGAGCTCTACAGAGCACTGCTGGAGAATGCTTCCAAGGGGCTTCCAGGGGAAATCTCTGCCAATCTACCTCACTGTCAATTAGCACAGTGGTTTAAGCCGCTCAGGGTAATATTTCCTCAGCAGACAGCTGTAAATGCTCATTGTCAATATGTACAAATAAATATTTCAGGTGAAACAGACAAAGACGTAACGGTTCATGTCTGTGTGCTTTTTTCTTCTTTTTACTTGGTTTTTTAAAATGCATTAGTATAATTCCAATATAGCCCTGAAAAAAAGTGATGTCAGGATGTAAGTGGACAAAGCAATTCTTCTGATTTTTTTCCCAGCTCTTCTGCCCTAGACAGGTTTTGCTGCATGGCAAAAAAAAAAAAAAAAAAAAAAATTGCCCAGCGATGAGAGCATGTTTCAGAAGAAATGGTTTCTACTTCTGACCTTACAATGTGACCTTAAGCAAGTTGCATTTGCTCTCTGGCTCTTTCTTTCTTCCCTCCTATTGCTTTCCTTTTTCTGGATTTTTTTTTTTCTCCTTTCCTTTTCTGAAAAGCGCCGTCCATTTTGGATGCATCTGAAAAGAAATCCATGTCCAGTGAGGATGCTGGAAGCTATTGTAATAGAAATTAGAGTTTTTAAGCCCCACATGGCCAATTGCCTACTTACACTGCTGAGTAGTGTGATTCTACAATTAGTCCTACTAACTCAGCAGGGGGAGTTGGAGATTCTCAAATTTACTTCAATTTTTCTTATTCATTTTCAAAGGGGAAAGAAAAAGCCTTTTTCTGTATGGGTGAAAAAAAATGTTAATATCTTACTTGGTGTTTTCCTATACAATTGAGGATTGAAATATGCAGCCACTTCACTGGATATAGAATCAAAGCATTCCCTCGATTATGTAGTTGTGCGAGAGAGAATTGAAATTTCCACACGCCCATTCACAACCTAATTGATTCTTCTAACTGTAATGCAATTTCTCCCCCTGTATCTTTTGGACAAAGCGTTTACAGTGATATTGTTTTGCTGTAAGCCCACACCGATACTGGTAAGTTGTTTATAGTCAGAAGTTGGTTGGGAAAAAAAAAAAAAGACAGCAATAACATCATGCTGGATATATGTGGGGTTCCTGGGTGAGCAAAAGCCTGGCTGCAGGTGTCTGGTCTCTTAGGCTCGTCATTGTTTGGAAAAATATATGAAGTTCTCAAAAATCACCTGGCCAAAATTTTTTAGAAAAGAAAAGATGTCATCTCCAAGAAAACCCTGCTATATGGCAGCCCTCTTTGTAGGGTTACAGCACAGCATTTTTAGGACTGTCATTTGAACTTGAGATAACTTGTGTCTCTCTAAAAATATCGCACTTGGAAACAGGTTTTCTGATAACCCACATCCCAGGTAACCCACATTTTTACATAAGATGTGCAAAATCAGAGGCAGAGGCAGGGACAGGCAAAAGCAGAGAAGCTTTTTGGAAAGGAGCAAAGTATGGGATATCAGGGTTCAGGAAGCCAGCAAAGTGAAGGAGCTCTGGGGATGGTGCACGTTTGCGGTACGCGCACTCAAGCAGAACACAGACTGCAGCAAAATTACACATTTTTGGTTGGGTGGTTGGATTAATAGCTAACCTACAGTTATGCTGTGAGAATATATTTAAAAGCAATGAGCTACTCTGGAAAGATTTTTGCTTATAGTTCTGACTATAGAAATGTCTTATTCATTAATTCAGAAACTAACTTCTATCCTATAAATACACACACACCTGTATCTATATCCTTCTATATATGAACAGCCTTGTGATGAGTTCGATAAGAAAATATTTGAGCCAGTTGAAGATTTATTGGTGATGCTGTGCAATTGTTCTGCTTTGTCTAAACTACTTGTGAGACTATTATGATTTTTACTTATATTTAAACAGCTTGACTGAAATAAATATGGCCTGATTTTCACCCTGGATGTTTTCTGTGCATAGCATTGGTCTTTGATGCATACACAAGATAGTAATTAATTTGCAGTTTCATTCACTAAGAGAGACGTGAAATGAGAACGTCTCTAGATAGATAGCAATTACTGTTTTACAGCACACCACAAGATTTTTAAATGGAACACCATCTCTTTACACAAATTGTTTTCCTTAAAGATCAGAGTTGGCCCTTCTACCCCGCTATCTCTTTCTCTGGAGTTTGCCTGGAAAATCTCCTGTGTGATGGGAAGAGGAGGGACTTGCAGAACAACAATCCATGTCTTACTGCACTTGAAGCATTTGTAAACAACTCACAGTGTTTGCTCAGAGGTATTTTTTTTTCCTGCTGTATTTCTGATGAATGCAATGAAATGTGAGGGAAATGAAGGTCTCCTAAGTACATTTTAATTTAGATGAAAAATTATACATTATTATACCATACTGGTGATTGGTCTGACATAATTGATTGGGAGGGCCATCCACAAAGAACAGTGGGAAAGCTTGACTTTGAGGAGACTACAGAAACTGAATTAACCATTTAGAAGTGTGGTGAAAACCAGTGTCCTGGACCGGGAAAGAGAAAAACTGGTAGCAGTTTTGCCATTTTGGTAGCAGTTTTGCCATTCTTTAGGGGAATCACCTCTTTTTCCTGTGCCTCTGTTTTCTCTCAGCAAAATGGTAACAGAGATTTTTTTTTATTCTTGATTCATGAAGTGGCAAATGAGAGATTTACACATTGGAAAGAGACTTTTTGCTTCACAATATCTCAACGGTCAGTGATGACACAGATGGTGGAAAATTCAACTCCCTTTGTTCCGTGCTCCAGTGAAGTACCAAGACTGCGGTGCAGCCACCTTTTCATCCTCTCCAGCTCCTTGTCCAGGCTGTTGGTTGGATGGGTGGTTGCAGTCCTGCAGCCTGCCCCAAGGCAAAGGCTGGAGCTGATGGACTTGGATATTGCTGATTCGGAATCTTTGGGTGACGATGTGGAGAAGTCCTGTAGGTGCAGGGGTCTTGACTGGCTGCTTTCCTTCTAGTGCTTTATCAAGCAGAGATCCATGACGGACGTTGACTGGAGGCAAAGGATTTTCATCCAGTAGACCAAGTCCTCACATGTAAAATAACTGAGACACGTCCCTAGCTCATTTTCTCTTTATATTTGGAGGAAACTCTGGTATCATGGGGCTATGCAGCCCAGTATCCCAACAAGAGTAGTTCTTAGCTGATGCTGTAGAATAAAGTACATGTCTTACTGCAGTAGCACACAATCTACACAACCAGTTGTGCACTGAGGGATAGGAAGTAATGTGCTCCTTCCTGACCACCAGAAGCAATCAACATATACTCTGAAGCATAAGGTCTGATTATCTTTAGGCTGTAATTCTGCTTGCCTGATTGCAGGTGGTATTATTAATAGCTATAAAATAACATTTTCCAGTGCACATATGTTTATATTACAACATTTTAAACCTCCATGGCCATCTTACAGGGTGAAAATGCAACAAAATGAAAAGAAACCAAATAACCTGCCTGTGCCACAATCCACCATGACTTCCCCAAGGAGCCAGTATTGGTTCCCAAAGATTTTTCCACACACATTATGGCAAATTATTTTTCTCCTCCCTCTAGGTTTTTGGGGTTTTCACAGATGTATTTATACTTATTTTTGTCTTCCTTGGACAGATCATCTTATGTTGTAAAGATAGTGTGAAATGGGAGACCTCACATGAAATGTTATTACTGTTACAATAAACCAGCTATGCTGCTCACAATGTGAAGGCAGACTCTGGTATCTTCTGATTCTTAGGTTTTTAACTCTGAAATAACCAGTGATGGGGAAAGAAGAGTGGACCGGTGTTTGCAACTCCCAAATTGCAGGGATTATGGATTGCAATGGACATCCAGAAGGCCAAGCTCTTCTTTACAGTGACTGTGTATAGCAAACTCCATCCAAAAGGCAAAAGAGAGTGGGAAGGGGAGAAGAGAGGGAAAACAATTTGTTTTGAGTGAAACAGCAAGTCAGTGTAGGAACCAGGGCTTCACCTCCCCTGGCTTTACTCCTAAGTCTCAGTGTGGACATCTGCATCTAAGCTGGCTGTCCTGACTCCCTTTTGGAGCAGCTGGGGGGAATAGTCCTTCAGAAGCATGCTTCATCTGACCCTTTGGAGATGCGAAGAGACAATCTCGTGATGAGATGACTTGCAGGCACCCTCGGATGTGCTGCTCTCACTGACGGACAGAAAGTGGCTTGGCATCTGGCTGGGATGGAGAGAGATCTGCTCTGTGGATGTTTACGTGGGCAGGAGACACTCACTCCAGTGATCTCTTATAAATTTACATGTTTAAAACAAATTTCTACAGAAGCATATGGGTTTATTTTCAGGAAAAAAAAGTTACTTGTGGGTTTTTTTTCAGGATTTTTCCAGTTCTCAGTGAGAGTTAAAGCCCCACAAGAATGAATCTTCCTAGGGTAGCTCGAGACATCAGTGCTGTTGATGAATAAGATATTCTTAGGAATTGCTGAGATAGAGGCAAAAGTTGAGATTAATGGGATCTTAAGGAAAAAAAGTTAGCTTTGGGAAGAGTTTTGGGCAAGTTGTTGAGATTACTTTGAACTGCCTTCCCTGTGCTGCTGAAACACTCAGTGCCTTATCTGCCTTCAGGAAAACCTGCTATCCAGAGGATGCTGTGAAATCAAAATGTTTCTTGTAAGTGTTTGTTAGGACAGAGGGGGATATATCTCACCTGGAATTGTGCAATCCAAGGTAACAGACAGCTTTGGTTTATGAAATTATTGCCATAAACCTTTTCTGAACTGACTTAGCAGATGCATTTCTTTGGCTGCAACGGATTTACACTATCTGCAGAGAACCAGCTGAAAGTTCACACCGACATGGTCCTCTGGGGAAGAAGAGCAGATAGCACTGAAGAATGCATTTTGAGGCAGTTTTGAAGAGACTGTTACTGACTTCTGCCTAGCAAAGGTGTTAGCATGCGCCTGATGGGTCTTAAAGCAAGCCCTTAAGTCTAAAGGCAACCATAGGAAACCTGTGTAAAAATGTCCCATCTTGACATGAAGTGATGGGGTTTTCTCTGCACTGCCAATAAAAGATGGCCAGGAAAAAGGCTACCTATGTCTTACATTGCCAGAGTAAGTCTTAAGAGATCTTTATCTGATGCATAAGATGTATGCTGCTTGCTCTTCCCTGGGCTAAATGTCATCCTCATGAGAACAAATTCTCTGTCTCACCTCTGCATTTCATAGCGGAATGCATGTATAATAATTCTACTCATGGTTTTACTTCAAGTGTCCAGTGTCCTTAAGCTCTCCTCATCAGCATTAGCCTCCTAAACCTTTTTACATATGAGTTCCTATGAGCTGCTTCTCTCTTCCCCCACCCCGTTCTGGTCTTTTCTTTTTCTTTTTTTTTTTTTTTTAATATATATGTGTATAATAAAGCACTGAGCTCAAACTGAACACACTCTTCCAATTAAGGCCTACCAGAGCACAGCTGAGTGGAATAATTGCCTTGCTTGTTTTACACAGAATATTCTATTAGCAGTTTGATCTGGGACTCAACATTCACCCAGAATATTTGGTCTTTTTTTTTTTTTTTTTTTTTTTTTAGCCCTCAGCAGCACATGAAAAGACAGGTACAGGCTCTGCCAGGCCAAGTCTCTGAGATTCCAACAAGCTGTTGGTAACAAGCACCGTAGTCTATCTGTTTCATCTTTTCCATGCCTCTTGTATTTGGAGGATTTTGCATGTGCTTATTTTATTACCTTGACATCTTTATACCCATGGAAGGTATATTTTTTTCCTTGAGCCTTCCACTTAGTTGCAGCACACTGTGTAATGCAGTGCACAGGATGAAAGCCGTTATCTGATTTGAGTTTAATGTTCAAAAGTCCTCAAGCTGGTTTATCTAAAGATCCTCCCTGTATAATTGTATACTTAGAATTCAGCTGCAGTGTAATAGGGCAAGCGCTCTGTGTTCTGTCTGGAATTACAGAAAAGATACTATTTATTTTTAAGCGAATAGGAATGGGAAAAAAAGGGGGGAAATGACAACATAAGAAAATGTATTCAGCCGAGTTTCAGAAAAACCTACCCCAGGGTTTGATGTATGCTGGAATTAGATTGGATTTAAGGGCAGTGAATAGGAGAAAAATCAGCAGTCTGGAGAGACGAGGATTAAAATTCAAAAGTAATAGAAAGACTTTAGGCAGCTCTAATCAAGGAATCAGTCCTTTTGGGCTAGGTGCTGTACAAAAATATCGTACAAAGTTTCAAAGTGATTCTGGGATTTGAATCGAGCTGCTGCATGTATTTCCCTTTAGATGCATTTTAAAGCCACTTTATTAATATAATGAAAGCAAATTACTTAAATGAGAAAATGAGTTAACTGATTTCAGATGATCTAAGTCAATTGGCTCCTAACCGGAATTGTCACTGTGCTTGTTCAGGATCTGTTAAAATGATCTTCAAATCTGAGGCTGAACATATTGTTGTTATGAAAAGTATTTACAGCCTCCAGCTGAAATACACAGTGAAAACATGGCACAGAAGTAAAACAAATAAATCATAAAGACAAAGAAAGAGGAGAAAGGAAGCTCGGCTATGTCATTTTATTGGGGGAACAGAAACACAGGGAGATTAATGGTTTCATTTGAAGGTACAGCACAGTCTGTGACAGGATCAGGAACAGAATCCAGGTCTTTTGTTGAAAATTGGATTTTTGATGAAAAACTTCATGCACTCTAAAATTAGGAAAATTTCACCTCACCTCAGCCAGGAGTACCTTCCAGGAGAGTTCGGAACTTGGAGGCAGAGGGAAGAGGGCTCTGAGCTCACATCGGTTTCTATCTGCCTATTTTCCCTTCATTAAAGGACTCATTCTGGCTTTGAATTCACTGGCTAGCTGGTGAAGCTGATATTCAACGGTCAAAGCAAGGGTGTCAGGCCAGGAGGTATTTCACAGAAATTTTGTTAAAGGTGTACTACGTTAAACTGCTGTGAAATTTTATGTATTTTTACTGGAAACTATCAGCCCTTGTTAAAATGATAGTTAAAACAATTCTGAGATTTAGCATTCGCATTGACGGAGATCACTTCTCATATAAAACTGTGAAACTCCTTTAATTTCACACCTGCCAATACTAAACCACCATCTTGTGAAGATTTTACCAAAGAAAGAAAAAAAAAAATTCAGTAAAGCTCTTGCAGCATTCCTCAAGCAATCGTGAAATGTCCTGGGGTATAATTAAGAAAAAAAAAAAACCCTTCATGACATTTTGGGGGAAAATATATATTCAACTCTGCTCACACAGTTCCAGAAAGGAAATTAATTCTACATAAAATGGTAGCCTCCTTAGACTAAGTAATGAGAGCAACTGTCTGCTACAGAAAGACTGAAATAACAATGAGGGTTGGTGTGATTTTAATAGGCCATCCCTGCTAGTCTCTTCTGGAGACAGGAAAAAAAAAGGGATGGAGGAGGCCACAGAAACCTCCTGCATGGTTCATGGAGACCTTCACACCTTGTGTGACCGCAGACACCGTGAACAGACATGGAAGGGTTGCTCCGACCTGCCAGCAATCCCTGAGCTAGCGTCGTAGGCTGCAAGCAAGTGGCAGGGACTTATACATAAGATGGGATCAGGGTTTAGGGTGCAGTAATTATAAAAGCATGATTAAAGGTCTGCCGTTGAGCCTGCATGGTCACGCAGGCTGGTTGCCATAGCCAGCGGTGCCTGGGCAGGGATGCAGTGAGCAGCGTGCTGAGCCGCTCCGAACTCACCAGTCCAGCCAAGCTGTTACCCAGTTATCAGTGAGTTGTCTGAGGACAAACTGCAGCATAATTTCCAAGCAAGGCTGGAACTCACCCCTCTAAGCGCTGAGATGCCTTGCAGCCTCTGCCACCAAGCCCTGCGGACATGCTACCCTGCCTTCCTGTGCATCCTTGGTACAGAAAATCCTGCTTTGCCACAGACAGCAGGCACTGAAACATGCCAGTGTGCACGGGCACCCAGATGCACACCATTGTCTATGTGTATGTACTTGTTCCCAGAGAATATTTGCAATGTTTTAATTTTTTTTTTTTTTCCCCCCTGCAGAAATCACTTGACTGCTGAAAAGTCACTGGAGTTTTTCATACACTTCTCTTTTGCAGCAGCAAGGGCATAAAGGTGCCAATGGAAAATTGCTTTGGTACCTTGAACTGTAAATGATGCTGTTTTCATGATTCATCAAATCCGTCTGAAGCGGAGGTGGCGTGTCAGCAGGGCTAGGCAAAGTTTAGAACATAATAGGGCCCAAGAGGTGAGAGACATGTCTTTCATTTCAGTGGAGCATCTTTGAAGTGACTGCTGGAAATAATTAGGTTCCTTGATTTCCATTGCCATTTGGTGCTCTTCACGCTAATCAGAGTAACTGCACATTTGCATGAACTGAAGGGAATTTCATATTAGAAAGAGCCCATAACAAAGATAAAGGTCTCTTGGCTTCAGAATTTGTTGTCCCTGCACTTCTACACCGCACTTCATGTCTGGCCAAAAATGAGGTGACAAATGTACAGTTAATATTTATTAAAGAGCCTCAGATCTTTATAATCTTTAAACTTTGGTCCTGCTAAATATTCCAAACTCTTTTTATTTATTAAGAAATGCTTCATTCTGTCTCTTCCAAATCCTGAATGAAGCTTTTAGGTCACACAGCCTGTGAGATGAATCACAGAGGGGAAATTGAATAAAATCTGATTTCCAATCACTTTGAAGGATTCTTTAAGGACTTTAGGGGTCCAGTGTTTAAAGAAGGGAGTGGGAGTTGTGATGTCTGACCTTTCCCATCCAAACTCAGCATTAATTTATAGTTCTTTTATGATCCTGAGCACATCAGCTTCACCTCTCTGTATCTCATTTTATCTATATGTAAAATTAGAAGAGTAAAAATATGACCCTATTTTACAAAGGTGTAACAGGTCTTAATAAATTTCTGATATTAAAGTGCTGTGAAGGCTTTGCTTTATAAAATACAGGCTATGTTTTCAAAAGAGCTCAGCTCTTATTTAGACACCTCTGCAAGAACCTGGGGCATTGAGGATGCCATATGTCCTGAATATTTGCAAATATCTGGTTATAAGAATCTCAGTTTTCTCTGTGGGACTCTAAGCTCTTAAAGCAATCCAGATTTTACTTATGTGGAAAAACTGGAAGTAAACTCCTTTGAAAATCTGTCCCTAATTTGAGAAATTTTAATGTAGGGGAATCTTGATCCTTAACTGGAGATCTCTTGATCCTATAAATGAAAATAGTTTGAAAAGGGACTTGTCATAGGGCTTTAGTTATATGGAGGACTCCTCACTGAGGACAGTGGGAGTTTTGACATGGATTTCTAAGGAGCCAGGATGTTTCCTCCATGGGGTTCTTTATTGAAAAAAATTTAAAAATGAGGTTAGATGAGAAAACTTGCTAAGAAAGAGACACCAAGTAGCATTCGTCTCAACAATTAGGGATGTCTCCTTTGCTTTTGATTTACTTATTTCCTTACAAGTACATTATTCTTTCTGCCAATAAGTGTCTGTGAAAGATGAGACAAAATGTTTGTTTCAGTTACTTATAGTGAAGAGAGAAAAAAATGACAGTGATTGAAGGATTGAAATTATCCTGTTGGTATGTGCAAAATATGTTGCTCTTGCCCTTCTCTGATATTCTCCTTATTCCTGCCTTTCCTGTGGTGTGGAATTGTCCAACTAGGACATGTTCTGAAGTGTGCTTTTATCCCATGAACCTCCTGTGGCTCCTTGGCTGTAGCCAAAACTCTGAGGTCAGGGAAATGAGAGCAATTTGAATGAAGTCCTCTCCAACAAAAGCTGGTACCAAGGCTTCTACCTATTGGCATCCTTGCAGGATCACTAAGGTAGACTGTAGAATTTATACAGCCCTAACTGTGCACAGCCAGCCCTCAGGACGCTTGGACATAGAAATCAACGTTTGTTCTTGTATTCTGGAGAATAAATGAAGGCTTTTTGCAGGGATGCTTTGTTTTCCAGCCAGGTCTTCTTTTCCTTCATCATACTTTGGTGTTCCTATGAACATGGATTCATAAAAATGCTGATATCTGGGGACACAGATATTTAGTCATGGAAATCTAGGGCAGCTCCATTGGAATACATATTTTCTCCAAATGTTTACTGAATTAGTTGAATAAATATCTGCCTTCCATTTCCTTATAAGGTGGAGAAAACACTTTCAGTAATCTGTAAGTATGGATCGCAGGATGAAGGCAGGGGGGAAAGTAGAGGAGTTAGAGCTTAGAGCTTTAGAAACACTCAGTTTTGAGCACTGAGGTTATACAATCTCAGAGAAAAAGAATATGGAGGTAAAAAATTGTTTTTCAGGAGGCCAAAGTAAGAGAGAATTTCAAAGTAAGAAATCATCCAACATAGACTTTTCGATGATCTATGACAAGTATCCATTTGTCCTTGTAGAACTGTGAGATACATGAACATTAGTAGACTCAAGATAGAGCTGTACTTGACATGCTGTTTAAGCCTGAGATTCATCTCCTCTTGCTTTACTCATGTAAAATTTTGGTGTTTTACCTAACCCGGCTACCTAAGCTTCCTCTGTAGTCAAGGGAGAGGCAGAAACCATCTTTAACAAAGGTTTATAAAATAGGATGAACGACACTTTTGAGTTGTCTATCCATCTTTATGTTGATAATAAAAAGAGCCTGGACAAAAACCTGTAACAATTCACGATTCACATGAATTCAGATTGCCGAAGTGAAACGTGTTGCATGCTAACTGTCACAATTATCATCTTGTCGGAGACGGGCAGAATTACAGCATCCGTTGTCACCAAATCCATGTGATACAACTTTCTCTGAGCAGCTGAGTTTTAAGTTCCTCTAATGCTTATTCTGTGATGCTTCTTTAAAAAGAAAAAGCCCTTTTCTTGTCCTTAGTTAATTTCTTATCAGGTTTACAGTTTGTGGGAGAAGCAGTCATACATTGTCTCCAGACCCATTAAGTGCAACAATGGCTGGAGGGGAGCATGTTTGGCTGCCTGAGATCACCTGTCTGTGACCTGAGATTTCTCCTTCCAAATTCAACTCGATCTACAGCTGACCCAAAGATAATGTATTAGTCACAGCTCCAGTTCTCCTGGTGCAGATGGATTTCAGAAAGAATCATTTCAGCCTAGACTGTGGCCATTTTTCGGTGTTTGACTATGTGAATTCAGAAAGTTTTTCCTTCCTTTACCCCTTGTTTTTGAGGAAGAAAATCTGTGCAGATGCTGTCACTTTTGGCTTGCAGTGAAGATGTACTCTAGAGTGTGAATTTCTGGGCTCTTCTGACTGTTCTTCAGAACTTGTCATGAATTCTTCATAGCGGGTGACACATCGCCTTCCCAAATCCTCTAAAGGACAAGCATGCCTTACCCCAATAACCATTTTTTAAATTCATTTTAGAAATCTATCCAGAGTGTTAATTTAAAAAAAAAAAAAAGTTTCATTCAAGAGAGGAGAATTGAATACAAAATATAAGCTCTTCTTTCTGTATCCTGAGTGAAAAAAAAAGACATTGCTCCAAACCATATTTCGCAGGCTTTTTTTTTTTTTTTCCTTTTTACCCCAAGTTTCCAGACTCTCATGCAGTGCCACTGAAATTTTAGGAGCATTGAAGTTGTTGCTAGTGAACTGCATGGGGCCGTCTTGAAAACAATGTCCGTTCACCAAGCAGCCTGAGGGAGGAAGCCCTCTCCTGCTAATTTTTTTCTTCTGAAGGTAGAATAAAAAAAAAAAAAACATAAGTGAAAAGAGAACAAAGCCTCTGAAGGTGCCTCCACTTTTTCATTTGGAAACAAAACATTTATAAAGTTTTGCTTTAATTCCCTCAGATCTTAGTTATAAATTTTTTTACAACTTTTTAAATGCAGAAAATGTAGCTAAATTCAAAGGCACAGTGGGAAGGACACATAAGCTTGAACCATAGGGGTTGTAGCTTCTAGTAAACATTTCTCTTCTTACCACCAGTGGAAGGCTTCCATGGCTGAATTTAACCTAGGGGCTGCTTACTAGCAATCAAGACCTTTTGATCTCTGTAAGATGATTCCCCCCATTACTTATCATTTTGGAATTAAAGAGGGGAAAACAAAATGGCTTTGTTAATTAAGGAGGAAAATCTTCTTGACCTGGGCAGGTGCTGGGATGCTTCTTCAGAACACCTGCAGGATGTCTTCAATAGATTTATGAGTTATAAGGCTGACTTTCAGCTGCTAAGGAGTGCAGTTTGATTTATCAAGGTGGATAATTCCCTTACCCCAGGGAATCTCATTTTCCTACAGGTGGATTTTTCTCTTTACAGGTAGTGTTTTCTTGCTTAAAGACAAAATGTTAATGTGCTACATATCCCAGTGGAGAGTGGAATCATCAGGGTGGGCTGAAAATTATCCTGAGGTTTGCAATGTCTCTAACAGACTCTGTACAGGTAACAGCAAGTTTTGTGGTTGACAGCACATAAGATTTTAATTCCTTGTGAATGCAAGCTAAGTTTCTAGTTCCTCTGTTCATGCAAGCTACTGGGTATTGGATGGTCCAGTGGATGGTAAAAGATATGGGCTCAAAAAATGAGGTTCTCTCTCAACACCAGGTTGCATTTTAGCCAAGTTCAGTTGTCTGAAAAAAACAGGTTGTATGGATATATGCTGGGGTGGGAATGTTAGATTAAATGCTCTGATCCTTTGCAATATCGAAGCTGCACCAATTTGGTATTGAATCTGGGATCTCTCCTATTTTACTGAAATAGAAGAGACCAAGGCAAATCATTAGCCCCCACTAGCTGACATCTTTAGCTGAGGACCTAAAGCTCTTTTCTGCCTCTCACCTATTTGGGGGAAAATTTGGATCCAATGTGATACGCATGGGAAGCAGTTTCCAAGCATTCCAAAATGAGAGAATACAGTTGTTCTTAGATGATGTGGGGTATGTAAAGGCAGGAAGAAAATTGTATTCAGTGCAGACTGCTTTCCTGAAGGAGAACAAGGGTTCGCTTAGTCCTGTGATCTTGCTGAGGCTTCGTAGCTGAGAGTCAGCTGTTGCCCAGGGGGTGTGAGTGCTTACAGCATGTAACACACATATACACATATATATCTGAAAGACAGGAGGCTCTTGTGGCTAGAGATGTGGTCAGCTGAGGGCAGCCTTTGTACATGACCTATGTGTCTTCCTTCACTCGGTTGTGAATTTCGTCCTCAAAACCCCTCCATGGGATGGGGCAGTGCTAGTGCCACTGTTGGGGAATGGAGACATGGAGAGACTCCTTGACTTGCCTGAAATCATAATTTTTGTCTTGTGGGGAGTTGGAGGCGGCGGCAGCTGAGCAAGGAATTGATCACAAGCCTTCTGATAGCACCATGATGATTAGAATAGCCTGCTTTATCTGCAGATGGGTGTAATTCCACTCTTTTTACCCAGCTTTGTGTCTGCCTTGTCTTCTGAGATAGCAGGCTCTTTAGAATAGGTACCATCTGATATTTTGTATAGCACTTAGCAAAATATAGTCCCAATCTCACTGAGCCTCTAGGCATTACCATAATCAGTGCATTAGGGGTCATTTTTTCAGACAGAGATTTGAAAATAACTTTGAGGAGTCTTTTGTAATGAAAGTTTTTGTTTGCCGCTCTCTGGAGAGGAGGTGGAGAGGGGGAATTTACGTTTTCTCTCTCACACGCAGAGTTACACATCTATATTGAATCTTGAAGAAGATGCAAGTCCCCAGCTCCCCCCAAAAGAAGTGGAGCATTCTGGGTATTTTGGAGGAGAAAAAAGAATGTTTTTAAAGAGCCAAGATATTTAGCTTTGAAAATTAGCTACTCAGCAGGCCAGCATTAAAATTAATTTAATGGAGTGTAAATTAACATACTTGACACTTTTTTGATCATTTTTCATAGACAGTGCTGACCGATGGAAATAAAAGCTTTTTCCCCCATGAGGTTAGGACAAGAAAATTCACAAATTTACCACTCTCACCCCATGCGGTGCTTTCCTTTTCAGGAGTCAATGTAGTACATCAAATTTAAGTCTTTAAATATTAAGCATTGGCATATGTTTTTGCATATAATAAACCGACTTCTCAAAAAAACGTTTCATTCACTGACATTGGAATGTGTAAAGAATTTTCCTTTCAAATAAGATGTAGAAGTTAATTAAGTTCACTCAGAGTTTATAGGAAGGATTCTCTAAAAAGTACAGAGGAATATTTATAACCTAGTCCAAAAATGCAACACGGTGAAACTTTTGATATGTTGATAAGCGATAAGAATGTCATTTGAGTTTATTTTTTTAATAATAATTTAATTGTCATTGTAAAATGCCTCATAGTTGGGACAGATTAAATTGCCACAAAACCCATTACTGAAATTCATAACCCCCCATAAATGTAAAGTGTTTGCTGCTGTGCCATAAATAACCGCACTCGTTCCAGGAAAATGAGGTGCAGGAAATAAATTAACAAAATCCAAACACATAGGACATTAGGTTGCAACAATTTGCTGTAGAGGCTGCTGACGGGAATTCAGCTGAGCCCAGAGGAGAGGCAAATTCAATGTTTAATTATGGCCTCAGTAAATCATGCCCCCTCTGTGTGTTTTGCCATATTGACGTGTTTCAAAGATTATTTCACAGTCCAGTTCAATAGCACTGGTAAAGTATGTACATTTCAGATGTCATTATACTTGAAAAGGTCTGAAGAGCACAATATTTCTCCAAAGATGTGTAGGATCCACTCATGGTTAAATGAAAGGAGGTAAATCAATTTTTGTTAGTCTCATGCAAAAGGCTCTGGGTCTGATTTTCCATCATTTGCACCCTCGGTGGTCAGTTCATCTTACGTTTGGTGGGAGTGAAAATACAGTAATATTTCAGAACTTTCCATCAGTTTGAATGGCCACACAAAGTTCAGACCTCTGGCAGATTTGATCTTTTAGCTGGAGCGTGGTATCAACCTGGAAAAGGAATCAGGTTGCAGTGATGCATATTGGAAAGAAGATGGGAAGGCTGGGGAGGGACATAGCGGGTGGGAAAAGGAGATTTTAAACAACTTAATTGTCACACAGAAATGGCATCTGTAGTAAACATATTGAACTGATAAACAATGCAGCTGCTACAGATTTCACACAGAGAAGTAAATGCCGTGGCCATATGCAATTCATTACCTGCGTTAATTAGGGAATAAAAAAAAAAGGAAAGAAATTGTAGGAAAAGGGGACAAATTGGATCACCAGAGAGAATCTGTGTCTGTGAACTGCACATCTGTCCTGTCCCAGGACCGTTCAAGAGATCCTCTGCTCTCGCTGCTGGCCAAGGCAAGAAGGTGCCAGCACCTTTCCTGCTCCTGGATAATGCACTGGGCACTGCTACTGACTGGTTAATGTTTTCTAGGGGAGGGGGAAGGCAAGCAAGCCAAGAAAATCATGGGAAATGAACTTTCAAATACCTGTTCTGGGTACATATGCTCACCCCGTTTTTCCAGCCAGGTTCCTCTCTGTTGACCTGAAGTAAAATCCCAATGGTTCAAAGCAAAATTAGACCTCTCCGTGTGACACTTTGATTACAGTGCATCCCCCAAAATGCAGCTGGTCCCTGGTTTTGAAGCTGGAATAGACTCCAGCACTGATTACAGACACTGAAGGCACTTTGGAGTATGGAGGGCTACAGGGATGGAACATTTCTGCTTCGCAGCCAATTACCACCCGAATCCACCAAGATGGTCTCCCTTCCACATTTAACAAAATCAGCAGGAACTCACCTTGAAGAGACTTCAGATCCACTCCTGCAGACATGAAATAAAACTAAAGACTCCTTATTAGTCAGCTGGAAACTCAGGGACAGCCGCTGAAAAATAAAAAGTTACAAAAACTCTCAGCTTTTAAATAGGGTTTCATGTTAGTACTGTAAATTAATGTAAATGTCACTTTAAAAGAGAATATGGAATAAAAACCTAATAAAGCTGCACAGCACTGCAGGGGTGGTGAGTAAATTGAGGGAATATTTGATTAGATTTCAAATGCTGCTCTTTAATTTGTATGCTCTCGCTTATTTCCCCCCTGCCCCTCCCCACGCTTTCCTCATCTATTAGATCTGCTGGCGCACAGCGAATTTTACAGTCCCACCTAAAAGGTCTCTCTCCTTGCTGTATGAAAACCCACATTAGCTAGGAGCCGTGTGGCGACAGCTCCCTCCAGACTGTGCCCCAACAGCCGACGGGGAGACGTGAGCAGTGCCAATTCCCTCCCAGCGATGCCGTGCCGGTGCCGCTCACAGTCTGACACTAGCAACGGGATCTTGTTCAACCTCCTGCCCTTCGTGTGCTGAAAATCAGAGTGGTTGCAGCCCGAACACCCCAGAGCCACGCTCCCGCAATGGGAAGGCAGGTTAGCAGAGGAGACTCCTTTCGGCAGCTGCATCTCCCTCCGCAGAGCAGAGCCGCGCTGAGATTAAGGCTGTTGTTAGCTTCCAGGGTGAACTGGGTTGGTAGAGACCTGCGGAAACAAATGATGCTCAATCCTAGGGCCGGGATGCTTTTGGATTAAATCAAAGAGTTTTAAGGAAATGGAGTCAAGAGATTTGGTGAAAACTCCTGCATGTTGTTTATCTGTAACTCCAGCAGTGCAAGTACCCTGCTAATGGTATCAGTGCTGCGGTACCAGGACACCCTGCAGCTCATGCCCACAGTGACCCAATTGCATGGGCTCAGGAGATCCCTAGGTCTCTTTTCCTGACCACCAAAACTGTCCAGTGATTTGGGACCCTCCAGGATAAAAGTGCCAAGATATGAATGCATGGCAAAAACTCCTGTAGAGGCGTATTTTCCTACCTTTAAAAGCTCTTACCCTGGCAGAAAGCTCTGTTCTGGTTTAGCAACAGCAACCTTGTAGTGGAGATAATGATCTGAAATCTCTACGGCCTTTTGCTACTTCTCTTTTGCCTCAGTGAACTGCTATTGTGGACTTGCTGCGGCTGCAGACCGGTCTCCCCTGCGCCGGGGAGGCTCTTATCTTCGTTCCCTGAGCTTTGGCCAGACTTGCAGAAGAAATGTGCTTAAAGACTCTTCTTCTGTCTCAGCCAGAGTGTTATCTTGGCATCGCTAAGCCTTTGCTACTCTCTTCTCAGGTGGCATCAGTCACGTCCTTGCAGTTTGAAGCCAGAAACTATCTCCTTCATCCTTATACATATTATTTCTTGAGTTGAGCAAAGATTGACCTCTCTGTGTCCTTTCTATTCCCCTGCTGGTTAACAGACTGGCAGGAAGTGATGGACTCTGCTTTTCTCTTCAAGATCTGAGGGCCGGTCGCAGTGTGTCTATCAGCCTGAGCTGTCTATCTGTGTGTTCATGCTTGCTCAGATAATAATACTAACAGCAACATGCATGTGTTTCTCAGCCCCCTGCCTTGTAACATTTTCAATGTTTTCAACTCCATCCCTTCCAGGAAGCCAGGAAACAGTGGGATGCTGAAGATGAGACTAGTCAAGGTGTGGATTCTTAGCAGTATTTCATTATTCCTTGCTAATTTCTTCAACCACCAGAACGTGGTGGAGCAGCATGTAAGAGTGCCTTCAAAATCAGACTGACTGTATTGAGTAGCTAAAATTGCATTCTGATGGATGGAAAAGCAAGCAAAGATGGAAGAAACTCCCATTAGGAAAATACTCAGTCTTAATGAGCCAGCAAACCTGCCTCCCTTTCAGCAAGGCAGTATCTCTGTACCTCAATGCCTATGTGGGATTTTAGTTTTAGAGTTTGTTTCTGTTGCTGTCTTAAATGCCTAGGGACAAATAAGAATGACAAGCAACATAAATTAATGATGCATGGGCTCTGTTCTGCTTGAGTAGGAGAAGAGATGGAAACAGGGAATGGGACGATTGCTGCAATGCAAAGTTTGGCCATATGACACATCAGTTTTGCCTTATCAGACTGCTATAAGAGCTGTGATAAGACAGTGATTCAGCTGAGCAAAGATGGTACTGACACTTTCCTTATGCTCTTACTCACACAAAGGAAACAAGACTCATCGGACACTGCCAAATGATCTTACTCTGTCCAGGGACATTACAAAATTGCTAAAATGGCTAGGTCACTGCTAACGCACTTTTTGTAGGTATTACACCTTCTTTCCCCAAAATGGTATGTAGCATTGGTGATACTAGCCATTTGTCCATGACTCACTGTTTTACAGATCCTGTCCAAAAGCTAAATTTATAACAAATGAGAAAGAGTCAGGACTTTCAGCAGAAACAGATTGAAGAGGAAACTTTTAATGAGTTTTTCTTGGAGATCATCAAACCGTCAAAAGAAGCCCCTGAAAAATCAACTGGAAAGACAAAACCTGGATTTCCTTTGATGTTATGTTATCTTCTACATGGCCATTCTGAGGAGTCCCAGAACTCTCAAAGGGAAGATCATTGAGGAATGGCAACATCCATCCAACCTCAAAGGATAGAGCTGCCTTTGCAGGACATCTGCACCCTTGCAGGAGTGTGTAGAAAAGACAGTGTTTGGCAAAAGTGCAAATGTCTCAGCTCAACAACTTGGCACTGTGTTGGCAGAGAACTTTGGGCTCAGAGAGGCTCCTTGTTTTATATCTGCATGCAATCAGCTTGAGCCCCAGGAAGTTCTTCTTGGTGAAGAATCCCTGTTGGGATTGTCTGGCACCAGTGTGTCCTCTGTGTTGGCCGGGTCCTCTTTTATGTCTCTCAATTCCCCTAGATTTCCTAGCCCTGGTCAGGAAGAATCCTAGTTACAACACAGCCTCTAATCTCCCTCCTTTCATCTCTTTCAGCATCTGTGGGGCACTTGTCTCCCGCATTGAAGAGGATCTCTGCCTTTGTCCTCCATTGGCCGTTATTTCCAAGGACTGTAGGTTGCTTTTTCTTACCTCCTTCTCACTCCTTTCACTCTTTTCTGAAAACTTGTCAATCAATCCAAATTGTTGCAACAACCAGTGGGAAGCCTCTAACCTTGTTGTCATTGATTTGAATAATACAAATATTAATGAGTGGAAAACTCATTAAGAGGAAGCAGGAGAATTCTCACTGACAATCCACCTCTGCTGTAATGCCAGGTGGATCCTGCTACAAATGGGAGAAAAATGATCAAGCTTTTAATACTATCATCTCCACTGGCATGCTTATATCTGCTCCACAGCCTAGATACTCTGTCATCCATGTGACCATATTTTTAAGAGTGATGCTCTGCTTGTATGTTCTAGACAATATGTTTTGAAACTTATTAATCAGGAATTGTCCAATCTCTTTATGCTGAAGCATCAGTAAAACAATTACTTCAAGGCTAAAGGAGGTCCACTGAAGAATCACTTGATTAAAGTGAGAATTTACAATAAATAAATACTTCAAATATTTCATTATTGATGCTCCAGGGGGAAAACAACTCTGATTAAGTCAAAGAAGGGGAAAAATATTTAAATTTGAATAAGTATGATGGACTGGCTATTGTGTTGGTGTAAATCAGCATAACTCCAATGAATTCACTCTGTCTATGTCAGTTTGAGTGAGCTGAGTATTGGATATAGTGTGTTACTTCTCACTGAATTCAATGGGGATATTGTCTAAAAGGAACTGGAAAGAAAATGTTTGTATGCCATTCATTGCTGTGACATTTTCTCGCTGTGCTCCTTTTTGGAGAATCACTCCACATGCCTGTTATTCAGGTACCCATCTTTAATCTAGGGCTCATAAGATTTATATGTATCACAAGGCGCTTGCGAATCTTAATGAGCAGTATTCAGGAAATGTCATTTCTTGAAAGTTGATGCCCAGGTGCAGTGGATCATGCAGTACAGCAGAAGTATTTTCAATTTCTTATTAACACTGTATGGAAGAGATAAGGAGTAATCATTAAACACAAACATTTATTTAAATGCAGAGTTAAGGTGGATGCTGTAAACACACAAAAGCCAGAACATTGCACAAGATGAAGGGTCAGCAGTTCCAAGCTTGCAAGTTTTAGGCCTCTAAATCCCCTTTCAGAGACCAAATACATTGTGACTCAAATAACACCATATGTATGTTGAGCACCCACAGACCCCTTTTCCATTCTGCATTTCTAGTCTGTGTACTGCTTCTCACACACGTGTAATTCAGTGTAATACAGCATCACAGAGAGGTGGGGCAGAAGTTACAGAATTTAATGGTTTGCCTGTGACCTGCCGAAAGACTCTAAATGAGCCACATCATACTATCTCTGCACCTCTTGATTGCCTTTTGACTCTTTGCTGCTTTTCCTCTGCAGCATTCAACCTACTGGGGACAAGGACTGGGTCTTACAAGGTTTTGTTTTGTGTCTGGCACAGTAGGGTCTCAATCTTGATTGGAACCTCTTGTCAAAGGTCTTAGCAGAAACAGCAAAAATACAGGAAAAATTGAGGAAATGTGATTACGGGATATAACAGCGCAGGAAATTGTAATGCGAGACAGCATGACATCTATAGGTTGGAAGAGCAACACTTTTCACGGTATACTTCTGCAGTCAGTAAACTGTGGATCTAATTTTTTTTCACCTTTGCTTGTCCAAAATTGTGCATTGCTGTCCAAAAATTGTGCTAAATCAAAGTGTTGGGCCTTTGTACAGAGATAGCACTGCACAAAAGCAAATACGACTGTGTATAAGCCATTAAGTGTATGAAAATCAGTTACTACTCTCAGTCACCAACAAAAAAACCCCCACAAAACATAGAAGAATTTTTCAATGTCTGAATAAATTCATTTTTTTATTTCATGCACAGCTAACCCATATCATAGAATCATAGAATCATTAAGGTTGGAAAAGACCTCTAAGATCATCAAGTCCAACCGTCATATACTTATTAAGAAGGATGTTTCTTTCCCTACAAAAAACAAAAAGAAAATCTCATAATTTGCAGGGAAGAATCTTGAAAAAATTTACTCATAAGAGTATTTTCAAAGAAAAAGTTTTAATCTTTTATAATTAGGGAACAGAATTAGAATGCCTTTTCCACCATAATTAAAGGCTTGGTTCTCCATGGCAGAAAAACATGAACCTCAATCCTCATATTCACTATAATCTCCCTAAACCACATAACTAGGCCTTGGTGTCACTGCAATAATCTTATATGTTGCTCACCAAATGAACTAATGCTCTTTTTGTGTTTTTCATAGCAACAGAGGTATATTACATTCATGCTTTCAACACTGATTGAAAACAATTGCATTTTTTACTAGTTATGTGGTGGGGAGAAGCCATGTAACTGAACTGGAGGTGCCATCTGAAAATGAATAATGATTTAAACTTTTTTCTGTGATTTTTTCCCTTAGGAAGATGTGTATAAGACAGGCTTTCAGATGGAGTGGGTTGAGAATTTTCAGATAAACAGATTTCAGTTCAGAAAAAAGAAGTTAGTATAAATTAGTAGCTGAACTTCTGCTGAAACACAGTCCCTGGAAAAATGAGGAATCCTGAAAGTTCTCTAGGAGTTTGAAATGATTCATTTCAGCTTAACAATCAAATAGAAACAATTAAATTTTCTGTATACTTCATAAAATCACTTAAGAAAACCTGAAAACCCCCTAACGTTTCTTTTAAAATTAGAATGAAGATATTTTCAAAATATTTTAAAGTCTTAAGTGATAAAAGCCCTTCCATTTATACTTAGAAAAAAAACAGTAAAAGACTCTTTTTCAGTCTCGCAGACATTGTAGCAACATCACATAGCAGGTAACTGACACAGAACTGAATGGAGTGGAAAATGAAGTATGGTTTCTTTTTTTTTTTTAAAGTATGTATTAATTACTAGAACATCTACCATGGGATGTGGAGAATTTGCTATTTCTCACTGGCTTTCTCTCCAGCCTGGATGTCTGTCTAAGAGGCAGTCCTAAGGTATGGAGTTGTGTGTTTTAATATCTACCACCAGAGTACTGTTGACTAAATCCTTTTCTGTCAATGGCAGCTATGAATCTTTGACATTCTCCATCTTAGGCAAATAGGGCAAGATCTGTGGTTTGGAACATAACATCTAATGTCAGGTTCAGTGGCTTGAGATACACTGAAATATCTCATGAGGATAATGATTTTATATAGAAGCAAATTAGTCTGACAGCTGAAGTAGGGTTGTCTCTGTAATGGCTCACAACCAATTATATATATTTTTCTCTATATAAGCAGTGGTTACATATCATCAGTAAAATGTCTCACTAATGAAATAAAGCGGGAAGGAACGAAAAGTAGTCCAATCTCCAATGTGTGTGTCCTCCCCATGAAATGCTCCTTCCGTTCTGCTTCATAAACAAGTGCCCATGTCCCCCAAACATTTACAGATGAATTACCCAGAAATCACCCCCCATGCATTTTCAGTGCTAGTGGCTCATTCTGGACCTTCCTTATCATAATGCAAGCTGTAGGAATCATGTCCCCTGGCAGGAGATTAGGATTCAGCGTAGGACTGAACTGCCCATGATTCGACCGTGCTGATTCTGGCTTTATCCCAAAGATTGCCTGCCAGCGCATTCAGGGGTTCGAGGTCTCCCCTCTGCCCCTTTGATTCGGCTGAGCCTTCCAGAGCTCCATGGCTGTTGCCCTGGGCTATGCTTCTATTTTATTTGTAATCCTTTGAAACCAATAGCCAGTTCTGGCAGATGAATTATATTCTGTCGAGAAGCAGCAGGGGATGCCTGGGACCGTCTCTCTCTCTCTCTGTCTCTCTTCCTGAATTCTAATTTAAAGAGAGGAAACAAGATTTCATTGAATTTTAACAAATTAACCATTAATCACTTATGAAAACCTCCTGATGAGGACATGGATTGCCTGGGTTATGAATGGGAACAGCTTCATTTTGCTGTGATTGTTCAACCACGTTAATCCCCAGCTCTCTTTCTTTACCTCCATCATGCTCCTCACCTTGTTCCCTGTCTCCCTTATTCCTGCGTGCTCGTCTTCTCTCCCCCACCTCCACCCAACACATATAACTTGCTCTCTCTTGTCCTCTTCCCTGGATGCACAGCCCCTGCTGAACCCGTCTCTGAATCATTTTTGATGTCATGCTGAATATGGAAATTAAGGAAAAAACAATGTCTTCCGCTGGCTGTGTGGTGTGAATATTTATGAGGGAGCCAGCGAGGAAGCTAAATAGGAGCTATGAGCGAGCCAGCCAGCGAGGATGGCAGCTGACAAGGGCTCATTCAGCAGCACATCCTTGGCTGCCGGCAGCATCCCAGCAGAGTGGGGGCTGTGTGAGTGATAGAGCGGCAGTATCCTTGCCTGGGCAACACAAAAACCTAAGTTGCAGCCGCTTCTCTGCTTCCTTTTTATTCCTCCCTTCTCCAGCTGATCAATTTCAGCTACAAAAATAATAATAAAAAAAATCCTTGGATGTTGTTCAGCTGCAGCAGACGATTAGGCCTTAAAAATCAATGTTTATGTTCAACAGGGCTATAAAAACCAATGCTTTCCTCCACTTATCAAATCAGAATTGGAATCAGCAAAGCCCCTTGGCTCGTCGTACAAGGGGTCATGGATGGTGGCACATGGTGATGAAAATCCCTCTAAGCCAAGGCTCTCTCCTGTGCTGTTTCTCCTCCTGCTGCCATATTCCCATACTCAGCAGCGGAGTCTTTCCCACAGGGCAGCATCGCTCTGCTAAACACCACACAAGGGCCCAGAGCGTAGATGGGTACCAGAGACCTGGGGCAGGGAGTACCGTGGGGAAGATGGCGTAAGCCTGTCCATCGGAGTCAGCCCCAGATGGAGCTCTGAAAAATGCCATCTTTGTTTCTTCCCTTAAGGATAAAGCAGACCTAGGAAGGAAACCAATCTGGAGCTGGGTTGGGCATGGGCCAACTGGAGTAAAACAAAAGTCCTGAAGTGAATCATCAATCCTTTTGCTTCCCCTGAGGTCTGCAGAACCTCCGCAAGGTAATTACTTTGTTTGTTGGACTGTGGGGATGGGGCTATTCCTGCTGCCAGGCACAGGATGCATGTGGAGCAAGGAGAGAAACCCTACCTCTTCAAGTGAGAGTCTTTAATGTAATAAATCCTGATCCTATCATGGAGATGCTGATAGTTTCTAACTTACCAAGTGTCTGAAGTTAATAGAAAATAGACCAGCTTTTTGATTGTGGAGTGTGCAAATCCCAGTGATTGAGCTGTGCTGCTGTCCTGAAGAACATCATAATTTCTCTTCCTTGGCTGGATGGCATCACTTTCAAGTGTCTTGAGAATGGCAGGTCCTCCCAGAAAGCATGTTTTAAATGATCTAGCAATTAACTGCCAAAAGAACAGGTGCTCAGTGCCGCAGATGCACCAGACAGATTCAAACATAGGCCAGGTTATAAAATATTTGTGATGCTGGATCACTCAGCCACCGCCCCGCTGGGGGTGCACAGAAATGTCTTCTTCTGTAGTTACTTTTCCTAGCCCAGACCCAGCACTTTTCCCATCCAGTATCTTTCACCAGTTCGTCTTCAGAGTGTTCTGGACTGACCCTTCTCATGGCCACTTGCAAACTGAAGCACATGACTTCTTGTAATGATGTAGGACTGTGAAACTCCCTCCTTAATTATAATCTTTTCACAGTGATATATAGCCTTGCCTGACTCAGCTGGAATCTTTTCACTTCTAGACACATACTGTGGGTTGTACATATGGTGAGGCTAGAAATTGTTTGGTCCATCTGGGTAATCCTGTTAATCCTTCTCACATACACAACATTTCTGGTCATAGAGTTGGTGTTTTCTGCTGTTTTTCATCCTTTTCCCATCAAGCCTTCAAAAGAGGAACCCAAAGCCGATGGATGGACTTGATGGCAGAAAACAATCTGAAATATAAAATAAAAAGGCAAGAGGGTGAATCTAATGAGGTGGATGAAAATACTGATGTATAAATATCATGGGATAGTATGCTGGAATATATCACCACTGCCATAAGAAAAAGTGGTTCTACTGTCTGGCATTGTAGCAAATCAGATGTCTGGAACATGCTATAAACTTATGGAATCAAATCACTGCAATATAGGAGACTTTTAAATTAAAATTGATTAGGCTATCTATCTCCATCGACAAATGGCACTGAAATCCTTATAGGCAACCTAGGCAAAACCATCCTAAGGACACTCCTAAATTTCATACCTTTGCTCATCCTCCAGTTCATATGGACATTTATAGGTATTGTGTGGGGAAAAACAACCTTGAACAGACAAATCTCAAGTTTTCATATTTCCAGGGGGGCTCAGGTATGGCTGCAACATAAGATACGTTAAAGAAACCTGGATATCTCTGTGTCTGCAGATGTATTGCTGTTTGGTTATCAGCCATGATTAGTAATTTTCTCAGTTTTTAAGTCATTTTAAAGACCTTTCCTCAATCATAGCTTGTATGAAATCTCCACTTATTTATGCATTGCAATCCATCAGTCATTTGACAGTGAGAAGTTCAAAAATCTTGAGGAGAGCAGAAGGCTTATTTCAGTTTTGGCTTCAGTTAAATGAGTAAAGCTGCACCAAAAGTATTTTACATGGCATGTACAATGTCTGAGTTAGTGCACATTGTACAGATGTTGTCCCCAACTTTGGACTAGAAGCACATAGTTTCATTAAGAAGATTTGTGGGGGAAGTACAGCTAATTGAGATGACCATTAACTATCTAATGTACAAAGTAATTTAAAGCTCAATATTTTACTTCATTATAGCTGATGAATAAATACAAAGAGCAGCTGCTATCATATTTTTAATTCTACAATAGAAAGCTCTAAGCAATGAATAGACACTTTCTTATTATCATTTGTGAAACTGCAGATAAATAGGCAAGTAGCTTCCCAGGTAGATTGTAACTCACTAAAATATATTAATGGCTTGGCTACATGGCTGCAGAAATGGTGTAACATCATGACAGCGACTTACTGCTTCCGGATATCTCTGTAACAAAAAACCCCAAACACCCAAGCTCAGAAGAGGCCATTATTTAAATAGCTGTCTCATTTCATGTAATTTCAAGTTCAATGGTGCGGCAATTCTGCAGTATTAGATCTACTGAATGATTATTAAAATCACACCTATTCAAGATTAACTATGAATTAATTATGAGAGGAATTCAGAAATTCAGATACCTTCTGAGATAGGCTCAGGGGTAAGGATAAGGTAAGTGTCAAAATCTGGCACAGGCTTAACCTGTTCTGAATTCTTCCAAGTGTATGTTCTTGTTCATCTCAGCAGCTATACAGGATAGGTGATTACTTGCACCCTGGATGTGCATAAGGGACACATCTAATAAGTCAGATGAGTCATGCCCTAGGTGTGTTATTTCTCTCCCTTGATGATGAAGGGAGTCCAGATGATTAACTCAGACGCAGAGAATGACACCTACATCTAGTCAGGATGAGTCCCTACTGGGGAAATCTAAAGCACTCAATCACTGAAAGAGATAACAAGCTCATTGTGGGCTTGAGCCCTTGATGTTCCATCAAACCTGAATTTGCAGAGTAAATTGCATAGAATTTGTTAGCATTCAGATGTTGAGTTACACTCCACAGATAGAGCAAAGCAGGGCCTGGCATACCTGTGCAATAGTCGGGCTTCAGCAGCTTGGTATTGTATTGCAACCTAACTCGTCCAGGCTACCTCTGTTCCTCCTTTATCCCTCAAGTCTGCTGGGACTTCTTTTTTCCTGTCAGTTTTATACAGGAGTCACTCAGGTACTATGGCAGTAGTAGTTCTATGTAGACGATTCCCCCTGGACAGACAGGGAAATGGTGGAATAGGTCCAGATGCTTCTTTGCACAACAAAGAAAGAACAAATCCTTCATGTTTCTCTGTCTACAAAAGGTTGTAAGAAGGCAGCCACTATGTCAGACAACCTGGTTCAGAGAGGGTCCTTTGCTGGTCTCTGACATCAGTCATTTCTAATGAAGGACATGCTCCTTAGTAGAGTGCCACTTTGCTCTGTAGTCTGGAAAGGGAAGCTGCAGATATGTGTGGCACATTGGTCCACACAGTTTCCTTGGCTGCTTGCAATAATTCAGCTCTCTGTGGACAGTGAGAATCTCTGCTCTCTCTCCATTCTGCTCCAGCTTCTCAGCATGATAAAGAATGAAGTGAGCTCTGACAAGCAAAGGTGGGCTAGAAGCTGTTGGTGACTTCTACCAGCAGCTGCTAAGCAAGCCTGGAGAGATCTAAAGTGATGAAACCCTTTTCATGTTGACTTCATCCCCAAAGTAATTTCTGAAGTTGCAAGATCTTGAGGAGAGGAGGGTCACATTGTCAAAAATCCTCCATGGATGAAAGTAGAGACCATTCCTTTGCCAAGAAAAGCTGGTGGCAGGGCTGTTAAAATCTGGGCCTGCATTTCCTTGCTCTGTTATGTGAGCCAAGAAAGAAAATCCAGCCTTTTCAAAAAACAGAGAATTTATTTTTTTTAAGTCACTGTCAGAAAGCCACAGTGTGACTGTGAACCACTAACAGGAGTGGGCAGTCCTGCGTGTATTTGGTCCCTTCTCTGCTAGAAACAACCAAAACTCTCACTAGTTGTAAAAATTTTATTCACTACGGTGACAATCACACAGACATGGAGGAAATGAGGGCATGGCATAGACTCAGAGTTGTTAGTTTGCCAAACCTTATTCTCTGCCAAGGTCTTGTGTATGTACATCCATTCCTTCACCTCTTTGTCTACAGAATCAATTACCACGGTGTCCAGCTACCAAAGGTATTATATAGAGCATTAGATCTAAATGATATAGTAGATGCTCTTCAGTGATATGGCTGAACATCTCTGGAGCCAGCTGTGATGTATAGGCGTTACTCAGGCAGAGCACAGCTTGCTGCGTGATAGCCCTTTTCCTTTGCAGTAGGGCCATGAGAGCGTCTTCTTTAGCCCTGAACCTATTCTACTTCACCCGCTTGCCCAAAGATGCATGAGAACCATACCAGACCATGCCCATTAAAAAACATCTACCAACTGGCTGAAATTTAGACTTGGACCCAGTATCTCACCACTTGATATCCCCGCCCACCCCATGGGGAACCTCAGAAGAGTCCATCTGTGAGCAGGCTGATTTTTAATATCTCCCCCGCCTTGCCGCCCCATCTCCTCAGCCCTTCGGGAGTGTGCAGGGGGTTGTGGCAGGGCATGCACAGCACACAGCTGCTCTACGCCTGTGCGGTGCATGTGTGGGAAGAACATGTGCAAATCCACTCAGATGGCTGCAGGATGAAGTGCAGCATCCGACCATGAGCAAGTGTGATGAGAAAGAATAGTTATACGTGGGCGTTTTAAAGGGAAATAGACTGTACTGAGGGGCTGGTACTAAGCAAAGGCCACCACTCTGGAGACATGCATGAATTCGTATTGTAATCACTATTATTTTTGCAGCATTCTTTTTTACTTCCCCACTTGTGAAATGGCCCTGAAAGAAGCCCAGCTGGAGATGCATGTACTGTATTTTCTCACTCGAGTTTGGCTGTCCCCTCCAACTCCTCCTTACTGTTTCAAATTGTCTCCTAAGCAAAATGCGAAGCCACCAGTGTTCCAGTGGGTTCAGCATTTGGCAGAATGAATTTGTTCATTGCTAATTAAAACAAAAGATTTCTGAGGCGCTTTCCACTTTGGTTTATTAGCTTTCCTGTGTGATAGCAAATCGGAGCCCTTGTTACACTGTCAGCAGAACTATTATTATTATTATTTATTATTTACAGTACAACTTGTGACTCACTTCCTATGTTGGTGGATCTTTCACCATCTGTTAAAAAAATAATAGCAGTCATTTTCTGAAATATTATTCTAATCCAAATGTTAAAATAGAACCATATGAAGCCAATTAAATAGAGTGTGTGTTGTTAATCTGAGTTACTTCAGCTCAGCTAAAGAAAAAGCAAAAAAATAAAAGGATTGAGAAAGGCCTAAATGTAAAGCAAAGATGCAGACTTCAGAAATCTGCGGAAATTCTGCCAACATTTTCTTGGAATTTTAAATTCCAAGAGGAAAAAAAATTGTAAACATGTCATCTTCTAGGCTAAGTTTAGGAGCGGATATGGATCCAAATCTGGATGTGAGATTGCAACTCCAGACCAGGCTTTATGTGAATCCTTAAAAGATCAGAAAATTTCAGTTTAAATCCCTTTAATATTTAGTGCTCTTAGCTGTTTTTGTTCTTACTCTGAGTGAAAAAAAAAATTACTTGATCTGGTTTGGTTGCCTCCACCTGAGAGTTTTATGTAAGCTTATAACTAATTAACATGAAGTTCCCAGGTGGTGCTTCTAAAGACATTGCCCCTGCCTGCAGAAGTCAAGGAGAGATGAAGCAAATACATCATGAGGAAATTATGGTGGTCAAGCATGAGTATGCTATCCCTACGGCATGGTGATCAATAGCAGCTGCACTTCAAACATGTGCGTGCGAGCATTTCTTTGGGCTTTAGATCTCTGAGCTTGGGTCAAAGCATATTTGAAACAGGGAGAGTTTTACCTGATTTCATACTAAAGACTTTTTCTTATGATACCTCTGAGCAGGATGTACACTGGGGTTCTTGTTTAACTGAATTTGGGCTAAACATTACAAATCCCGATCCTCGTGGGGGCAGTGATGTGATCACCCCTGACGTCCTCTGTTGAGGGGGGAGTCAGCCATCTCACGGGTAAATCAGCCTACCAAAAAATTTGTCTGCTTTTCTCCATCAACATCTAGAGAGAGCTCTGATGACTACAACCCAAAACATAGCACCTTGCCAAAGGGCCCAACATGTGAGCATCTTTTAAGGCTTTTTCATCAGTTTTTCAGGCCAGGAAGGAAAGTTCACTTGAAAACCAGTCTCCAGCAGGACATCCATGCTTCTTGGGCTGGGGATGGAGGCAGAAGGGTTGGGGTGCAGCAGCATCCTCCACTTTGGGGAATGGAGCCGCACTGTCCCCTCAGCAGCATGCTCCAGCCCTGCAGCAGCAACTGAGGGATGCTGCTGAGCTCCTGAGGCCGAGCAGCTGAACTGCATTCCTGGCTGCAGTTATTTATATTCCCCGAACAGCGTTGTTTACACAAACTGCATGAATGCAAATCAACGTGAGGAAGTGCTGGAGTCGGTGAGGTGTGCAGCAGTAACAGGCTCCTGGGATTGGTTTTAGTAATGTAGTGTTAACACAGCTACACATGGCTACACACACTTTCATATCCAAGCGAGGCAGAGGGAGAGGGAACACTCATTACCTGGGACACTCGCCGAGTCCTTGTACTTGGACAAGAGATAAAAAATAAAAATGGACTGCATTATCACAGGCTGCCTGTCAATCACCTGCCGTGGCACCAAGCCTGCCTTACATTTCTCCGACTGAAAGGTTCCCATCACCATTGGCCGGGAAGGAAAGCTGGGTGTGTGGAAGGAGACAGAGCAGGTAACGCGATGACTAGCATCAGTCTGCTGACTACTCTCTTGCCCTGCAGCACACACGCATTTAAACAAAGCCTGCCAAGAAAGGCTTTTTCTGAGAAATGCCCGTGCGTATGCATGCGATGTAGGTATGAGGCGGTGGTCTTCACCGTCCTCTGAGCAAGGGATGTCCAGTGGTGACGCTTGGGTTACCCTGTGGAGCTGCAGGTGGTGTCAGAGGGTGGCATCAGCCAGCTGCCCCCTAAATGTCCGTTTCTAGTGCCAGAGTATCCCTACACTTCGGAATTCACCAGTGCCAGTTTGCAAGCTAGAAGCAACCCTGTGAGGCAAAATTTTCTGATATTTAGATACTGAATTTCCTCCCTTGGGGACCCCAAATACTGTCTTTAGAGAACTTTAGGGCTAGTCCCTGCCTCTGCTTTTCTCATCAGTAAAATGGGGTTAATGATGCTTCAAAGCAGGTTTACCAATGTGCTGCCAAAATCTCTTGAGTGCCAGTGACCTTTTATTTAACCCATCAGCATCAAGCTGTCTTTCATTCCATCACTATATATTCTCAGGAGGCTTTGCTGGCAATTCGGTCTTTCTTTTCTCTGCGCTTACATTTTCCACAGTACAATAAAACAATAATAATAAAAATCTATTAAAACAAGTTCCTTGCTAGTTTATGGTAATTAAAAGCAATAAATATTCCTGCATGCAATGCCGTAGACCTTGACTCATTGGTGGGTCAATACTGCTTTCCTGGTGAGGCTGGGTAATAAATCTTTATTCCTTTTTGAATGGAAATAAGGATGGGATTTTATTCATGAATTCCGTGACCCGTTGAAGTGACATTTTCAAAACAAACACTCCAGAAATGAGGAGTTTTCTCTGCAGAGTGGGTTAATCTGCTCTCTTCTCAGCGTGTCTCTTTCATACCGATGATTTGCCCGATGCCTTTTTAATCCCAACAGCAACTTCTCAGCGAGCGGGAAGAAAACTAAAATAAAACAAAGTAGCTTGGAGAGAACCGAGACGTGTGTGCCGGGAGGAGGCTGCAGGGTAAGGGGGCACAGGGGTGGAAAGGATGGTCTAGAAGAAGTCTCTGAAGATCTGACTTGCTCGGCACGGCTGGCACTGCAGATTCACTGTCCGGTCACGCTTTCGCTTGCACCGAGGCTGGGGGTGGCCTTGAAGTCCCAGCCCTGCACAGCTACACCGCTCCTGCCTCCTGAGCTGTCGGCCTTCATTAGCTTCTACTACTAGATGGAGGGTGTTTCTCTGAACCCAGATCAAACAGCAGCTTTTTGTGCTCATCTGCAATTGACTTCATTTGGTTATGTAATCTAATTGGCTTGGGATGCTCTGCGAGCCGGGGAACGAAGCCAGGGGTTTATAAAACAAACTTGCAATGTGAAGCACGCAAATTCCCGCCGAGTCCTGCTCCTTCTGAGCGCTGCGCAGTGCAAGTCGAGCACCAGGATGAAGTCTCTGGGTTATTTTTCTCTAAGAGGCTGCTCTTTCTTTGGAGGAGGCTAAACATAGCAAGAGGCCCCTTCTCCAGTAGAAACGATTAATCGTCAGCTGAGTCGCCGTTTGTCATTAAACTACGTTCTGAAATGCACTCGGGGCCAGGTTTGCCGTGGGTGTGAGTGGGCGTAGCAGCTGTCTGCATTGGAGTGGCAGGGAGAAAGAGCTTTCCTTTCTGTGGTAGAGATCCACGCCGTTTCTGAGCAGCAGTTTCTCTTCCCTGCTTAAATTGTTTTATTCTGAGGTCAGCTTCCATTGCCATCAATAAGACATCGCTCAAAGACAAGCAGTTTGGCCCAGTTTGGTTATTCCACAGGCCAAAATTCAGAGCTTACAGCTTTCCTAAAGAGCAGAGTGCTGCCAGACCATCCGGTCTGTGTAGCATCCGCAGAAGTTTCCTGCTCACCTCCTCGCTCCCCCTGTCACGCTCACCACTTGGTTTGTCAATCAGACCTCACGGGTGCAGGATTTGCTCAGGGGTGCTGCGAATGTGTCACACTGCAACCACAGACAAGTGGGCCTGTGACAGCTGAGCTACGTCCATCCGAGCTATTTTGGCTGGAGAAATACAGCACATCTAAAACACTGCCTACCTGAAAACCTTAAGCTTTTATAAACATCACCTAGCTGAGATTTCTGGATGTGGTGCTAATAGGAATCTGCTCAGCTCACATTAATGAAATGAGCCAAGAGCGTTCAACCCTCCTCTCTTGCCTGGGATCACCCAGGAAGCTCATCCATGGGTTGGGAGCGGCTCTGCCATCACCCACTTCCCTAGACAGCAGGTTGTTTTTTTTTTCATTTTGCTGAATATGCTGCATGTTCAGGCCTCACAGAGAGGAAATGTGAACCATTTTGACTTACTACAGTGGCTGGAAGGATGCAGATGCTATAGTGACCAGAAAAGCCTCCCTTCAGATGGGACAGGACTGTTGTCTGGTGGTTCTCATTCAAGCTGACATTTGAAACAAAAGAGGCTGGAATAAAACGACGCTTTCCCCTTATACTTAGAGCACTGAAGTGGCAGGAGCACTCACCAAGATTAATTTGAGTTATTTTAATTATGATTCTCTCCTCTCTCTCTCTCTTCCCTCCTCCTCTTTCGCATACACTGTCTGGACAGGGAACTGCAGGTTTTCTTCCACTTTGGATTAATTAAAAAGGAAAAGTCAATAAGTTTCTCAGCAATTACTGTCTTTTCCATTTGGTCATTTGAGACAGTAAGGGGCTCAGAAATTGAATTTCCAGAGAGAAAATCATGTCTCATGGATCCCAGCACAAGGTTCTTGGAGGGAGAAATATCTGCATTTTCTTTAGCCATCATGTCTGAGAGAGGGCAAGCAACAACACAGATGGGAGACTGGAGGTGATAATGACAAACTTTGACTGCCCAGCATTTATCGACATATTTTTACCAGATAAGGTGACTGGTCATTATCACAACCCTAATCCAAAGCCCTCATCCACAGTCCTCATAAGTCAATGGAAATCTTTCTACTGACATCAGTGATCTTTGGATCAGACTTCACTTGATGCATGCGAACACAACAAACAACTCAGCAGTAAGGTATGGCTGCTTTCCAGATTTCTACCGTGGATCCCACCCCCTGTTCCTTTTATTTGTGATGGACTGTGTAAGGACAGTACAACACACCTCAGGTTTTCATTTTTTATTTCTTGGGAAAAACTGGAGCTGGAATGGAGAAGGGGTGCAAATCCAGAATGTGGGGAAAGTAAGTAAAATAAGCAGAGGTAAAAGAGAGTGATAGAGGAGGGAAAATTAGAAAAGAAAACAAGAAGCTATCATCTCGCTTAGTTTTGATTTACAGTGGGTCTACCCCACGCTACTCCATATGGGAGTGAGTGCAGAATCACTCCCTCTCCTCTCAGCTTAAATTCAGCAGAAGCAGAACTTGGGGTTTATTTTCACATTCCCATTGAGTTGCTTTCTGCAAGTATTACTTGGAATGAAAGAGAAGAAAAACTAAAAAAAAAAAAACCAAAACAAAAAAACCCCAAACCCAAGCAACCCAACCTCACAAACTCTGTGCGTGCTCTTTTGCTAACAAACCTGCTTTGCCCCAGAGACCCTGCTGGGTGTGCAGCACGGCTCCCTGCAGCTTTGTTTAGGAAAGTTACATTTGCTTCTCCCTCGGTGAGGCTATTAACAGCCTTTTCCCAGAAGTGAGTCTCCTTTTGTTTACCTGAAATTGCTGGGGAACAAAATAAATCTAGATTCAACGAGTAAATAAATAAATGAATAGATAAAGGAGGGAGAATTGGAGAGAGTTTTACTGCGAAAAATAAAATCCCAAAGAAATAAACCTAAAAATTGGGAGGCTGGGTGCCTCATCAGGGCTCTCTGCAGCTCCTGGCCGGTTGGAGCCTGGCTCCCACCAAGACTGATTACGCTGTCACCACAAACAGCATGTAAAAAATTGTGCCTCGTTTTATGAGCTGGAAAACAGTGTTTAATGCAGCTGGAGCTGCAGCTCAGGGTAAACGATGGAAGTTTCCTCTTGGAAAACCGTCGCAGATGGTAATGACATCATTTCTCCATGAGTTCGATCCAGTTAGGACCGTGGCTGTCTGTGTTTGTTGTCAGTCTTCTCTCTCTTCCCTGACAAATATGCCACTCGGGGAGTCCAAGGGCTTTAAGCCTGTTCTGAGATGGAAGAGAAAACATGGATGGCAGGCAGCAGGCACCAGCCTTGGTCGACCTGTCACTGAAGGGCAGGTAAGGATTTCCCTCATGGTATGGCAAATCCATACTGGTGACATTGAGAACTGGGATTGATTCTCATCTAATAACAGCAGCAAATGCCTTCCGATAATGTTTAAAAGCTCTCTGCACCCTGTCGCTGTGAAATGTGGAGGAGCCCAACCTTCCCTGACTTGTGTCTCTTTGCACAAGGATCCTGAAACCCTTCTCTGCAGCTCAAAAGGTTGTCTGGTAAATTCACGGTCATTGATATTTCATTTCAAATCATTAGATTCATATTCTAATTTCTAGGTTTGATAGTACACGACATAAAGCCTGTGCTAAGGAATAGTGTCTGCAGAAAAAAAAGATGAAAAGGTGATCTGAGGAGTGAGATGTGCCAGCAACATTCGAAACCAATTGCCGCTAACCATCCCTGTATGCCAATATATCCACAGGGCAGCAGCCTTAGGCTGAAGGCACAACGGCTCCTAAATTAGAGCGACATGGATAGCATTGCCTGTTTAGTTAAGTGATTCATGGTCGGCTGTTTCTCTCAAGGAAAGGTTCCAAGGTGAGTCCTGCATGTTCCCATTGAAGATGGGGTAAATCTCTGCATGTGCCAATCCACAGCACGCAATGAGCACAGATTTCCAGCTGACTTCAGTGGAAAACGTGAATTACTACTGGTTTTCTGTCTATAGAGCTGGAGTATTGAGCTTCCTGACATTCGGAGCTAGACAGATAACCAGCGATTCATTAGAAAAATCCAGGCTTCCTCTCCTCATGCAAGTTGGCCACTCGCAAGTTGCAAAATTCCTAACTACTATTCGTTGCTAAAATGGCTATTTACAAATGTCTTCAGGGGATGGGAGTCAAGGCTACTAAACTGTTCATTGTAAATATCCAGCATCCAAAGTTTGAAATCCAAGCTGCATGGATAGTTACATGAGCTGTATTGTATTATTTCTGTTCTCTGATTGGGCAAGTTGTGTAACTAATCACATCAGAACCAGCATCCATTCCGAACTGCATGTTCATGTGTGTAATTTGGAATACGCTTTTGGAAAATATTAAGCTATTTGAGTTCCAAATTGACTTTTGATGAGTATTCACACTAGTAAAGCTCATTTGCTAGAGTATTTGTGGAAAGCAGCCATAGAAACAGACCAGGAGATTCAAAGCAAATTTGTTCAGGACTTCAAATGAATATACACAGACATCTTTCTGCAGTATTCACTCACCATTAGTCATGTTGCAGTAATACCTGCAGTACATACTTACAACTGAGTTAGACTTTCCACTGTAAAGCTGTGTTTGTGAGATTTATTAGCTCAGCGGTTTCAGAATGGATTTGACTGAGATTTTTAATACCAAGTTCCCAGCTTGGAGGGACACTTTTTAATTCCATCCCCTCATGCCCCCTCCCCCTTCCCTCTGCAAACCATTACAATAATTTAAGCAATTGATCACTTCCATAGCTCAAAAGCTTGAGCACAGGAAAAAAAAAGGAGAGGAAAGTGGTGGCTGGGGTGACGGTCAGAGGATTTTACACAGTGAAGCAGAGAAGCCCCACGTTCTCTGTAAGTCGACTTTCTCATGCTCAGTGAGAATCCCCAGAAGCGTGAGTAATAAAAGAAAATGCTCTGGAGGTAAAACTTAAAGGACAATATGTGAAATCTCATTTACAAGTGGGAAGCAAATGAGGCAGAATCCAAATGCTATACAGCAAAGCAGGCTCTAAATCTACATTTATAACAGTGACTTGGCAGGTGGGTTTTACCTCTCACCAACCTGTATATACATTGAAGTCAACAGGCCAAAATGTGTTCTTTGTTACATTCAATCAACTCTGAGCTAAATTTACTGAATGTAAGGAGTTAACCAATCATAACTATGAACAGAATGTGCCCCAAAAAGATCTGGGAGAGAAATTTCACTTCTTGGAAATCTCACCAAAACGTCTCCAAAAGGGTCACATTTACAGAATCACCAGATCCTGTAAATCTGAATATCAAAATGTTGTCCCGGTAAGATATGGTCCAGTCATGGTGTCACTGGAATTGTCTATAAACATTGCTCCATTGCTTTCCATTTTCTTCCTTTTATTCTGCTCCACTCCATCCCCAACATTTCCTCTGTGCCTGCGTTTTTCACCTCCGATTTGTGCTTACCTGGGACAAGCTGACCAGCACCAGGATTTTTTGTCCACTTGCAAAGAGTGTCAGATACTGGTGCTTCAGCGAATCGCCACAATCAAAATTCAGGAGACAACCCTGACACAACCAGAGTCAGGGGCCTTCTCTAGGACTGTAATTTGTTAAGGCTATAGCAGGTAAGTCTGTCAGAAGATCCCATGGCGATGGTGGTCTGGCACACATGGACCCAACCATACCATGCTTGGCCATTGGCTTTGTCTCTTGCCATTTGCCCATGCTGCAAAGTGTCAGAGTCCTTAACAAAGGCCCTTGAGCTCACAGAAGAAGAGGAGCTGTTTTTGTCACTAGAGAACACTATCTCAGCACATTGTTTGCTATAACCACATGCTGATTGAGTCATGAAATAACAAAACACCTGCCCTATAAACATAAAACAAGCTGTCACAGCATATCAACACATGAAGAGGCAAAGCAATATTGGAACAGGGTACCAGAATTATGTGCTGGCTTCCAGTATGATTGTGGAAAATAGCTGTTCCTACCCAGACAAAGAAGGCTTTGCATTTTCTGTTTGAAAACTCTGGTGCATTTTGTAAGAGTTATTTCCATCATTTTCTAGAATGGAGAGACAGAGGCATTAAAAAGTTAAATCGTGCATGCTAAGAAGGGAACAGAGTTCACCTGAGGCAGAAATAGGACTCAAACCAAAGGCATCTGATAAGTATTTTTCTCTTAACCACTAGTCCATTCTGCCATACAGGAAGGTAAAAATGAAAAGGGACCACATCAGCAAGAGCCCTGCATGATTTTCCCTGATTGCAAGCAGGCATGGAAATGTCCATACCAACCACAGAATATTCCTGAATGTCTGATTTGAAAAAATTAAACCCTTTAGCAGAAGATACATTTCAAAAGTCAATCAACCTGCTTTTTCTTCCTGCAAGAACCCTTCCTTCCATTGCGGGCGGCTGGAGACAGACCCCGGTGGCTGCCCAGCATCCCCTGAGCACCTCTGACCCCTCTTCTCCGCAGAGGCTCCCACGTGGGCAGATTAAGCAAGAAGACTTGGCCACAGAGCCAGCACGTGCCCTGCCAGGGACACAGGCTGGGTGCACCCAGACATCTAAAGGTGTATGTCTGACCTGAGATGTCTCTTCCCTCTTTGGCATTTTCTGTAATTACCCCTATTGCCTGACCCGATGCAGCTGTTGCGTTATTTGCTTTTCATTTTACCTGCTCACACTGGGCACAATTCACAGAAGCTCTTATTCAGCTGAAAGAACAGAAAAAACAACACAGTGATGTGAAAGGGCTTACACACTTCTGCTTTGCAGGAAATTTTCAGAAATCATCCTCTGGATAGGTTTTGAGCTGTGGTTCTTCCTTGGGCACCGCCCTGCAAAACAAAATCCCATACCAAACCACATGAAAGAGAAGAGAGTCTGACTTTGGCTGATCACAGGGATTTTTGCAGCGTTTAAGTGTACATTCCTCTCTGCAATACAGAGGTTGATCAAGGGGTTAGGCACTGCATGGTACAGATTAGCTCATGGTTTGGGTTTACTGCTCGTGTGTGAAACTCCCCCTCTTCCAAACTGACCTGCCTCCTCTTTTGATACATGATGCAGTAGCTAGGTATGTCCTAGGGCTGAGAAAACTAAAGGGAGGAAGGGTTTATTCTGGCATGAAGTCTTTGTCACATTTGGTCCTACACAAGTGCTATTTTTTTAGTTTTTCATGAGACTCTAGAGCGTGCTTTGCTCTTACACAGAAGCTACTTTTGGTCAGGTTGAGGTATTGCTGTTCAGTCTTCCAAGATGGTCTTGGAAAGGCTCTGGGCTGAGGGTGGGTGTCTGCAGAGTTCTTCCCTGGAGAGAGAAGGGAGCATCTGGGAATGGGGACACCCTACGGCTTTCCTTTCACCTCCTCTCTCTTCACTCTGGCTGCAGAAACTGAGGAAGGGGACTTTCCACTGTTGCAATGACAGGATATCTCTCCAGTGGCACTGGCAGCTCAAAGTAGACACTCTACTATCACTATGTAAAATATAATCCAGATGTTTAACTTCCTTTACTGCAAAGTCCAAGGCTGTAATAGTTTGGAGTCATTTAAGCAAAGCCAACTTGCACATCTGAACAAGGGACAAAACAATAGCTTGGACTAACCTGACCCATGAGGTTTCACAGCTTCTAGGACTGCAGTTCAAAACGTTTCACCCAAGTATCCTTATTCTCATTCAAAAATAAACCTGCAAGTATTTCCAATGCTACAGCTTTCTCTTTGAGCATATAATTTGGGAATCAAAAGAGACAAAAATATCTTGCAAAAAGACACCATTCATGATACAGTTTTTATGCTATTTGCTTCTGAAAAAATATGCATTTAGAAAAATTCAGTGTATGGGTATGTGCTTATTATATGGTCAATGCCTGCAGTTAGCTAGATAAAGGTGATCCTCATTGCTGGGCTGTAACGCGTAGCCTGTAACTCCTTGAAGCAGGCATTGTCTTTTTGTTCTGTGCTTAGACATTCCCAGCACAACGGGGTCTTGGTCCAGGGCTGAGGGTCCCTCCATGTTGCTGGAATACAGATCAATAGTGGGAAGAAGGTTCTTAGTATTCAATTTGCTTCTAAGTGTCTCAGTTTTGAACATGGAAAGCAATTATCATGATACTACAAACTGGCAAAATGATAGCTGTGGATGAAAATGTGAAAATGTGTTTTTTGTATGGTAGTAGGATTTTTCAGGTTAAAGGCAAGCAAAATTTTCTTTTTTTTTTTTTTTTTTTTTTAAATTTAACTTAGGTAAATGAAGAGGGTCTGACCCACATTTTTTTTTAATGTTAAATTAATGGGTGGATGAGTCACCAGATTGTTATTAAAATGAGAGAACTGCATGGCTGACCATGCTAATAATACCCCCTTCGAAGCTCAGCTGCGTTTAATATGCACCTGAGAGAATATGCCCATTTGCTGTGCCGCCAAGGAAGCCAGGAGTGCAGATTTGAAACACAACCTTGCTTCACCTCAAGGACCGTGGAATATGGACGTATCCCATCCTCCCTCTCATCACAGTTGGCAGTGATGAGATAACCAGAACTTCTCCACCAGCTTGTTTTGCTGCTTGTTGGTGTAACAAGCTTTTGTATATCTTACTCTTGCCTGTATTTAATGCCAGACCTTTAGAGCCTAGGCCTCTAACAAAAGAATTAGAAGCATATTTGGTTTTAGCTGTACTAGTCTGATATCTCTTAATGGATTGATCACAAGAGGAAAGTGTTAAACAAAAGTTTGGGTCCGGCAAGACTCTCTTTGGTAAGGGGGTGAGGAGACATCTCAGTGTCTCTTCCTTCAACCATCTTCCTCCTCAGTCCTCTGCTCAAAGTGTTTGCCTGGTACCCTGTAAATCCTGCTCTTTAGGTTCTTGAGTCAAATTTCACCTAGGATCATGCTTTTTGACTGAACAGGGGCTGAAACTGCTCTGCTCAGACATACATGGAGCCTGGGGCTGGTGGCTACCTGCTGCCAGCTCATGGCTGTTTCTGGAAGATCTGCTTTCTCCTGACCCACACTGACGTAGGTGGCCTTTGGGTGCAGCAGAAAGGGGCTACCTGGAAGACCTTCCACTCCCTGAATTAGCAATATGTGCCAGGCAAGTGTCTGAGGCTTCAGCATTGCCCTCTGGAGAAGGATGTGTTTGGCTTTGAGTGAATCTCCCAAAAGCAAAGAGGAAAACCCCGTTGTGCCCCTCTTCTGTACGCACCCCGTGTACCTGTGTGCTCACAACTTTACCTTTGCAAAAGAGCCCACAGAGCACCGTGGTCTCTGTAAACCTGGATGCTTAATAACGCCCAGGTTAATCATTTACAACACAACTAATTATAACTTTTTCAAGGCTCCCGTTTATGCCCCCTCCCTCCCCTGCCTCCTTTTCATTTCCTGTGTCCAGGGCCTTGACATCCTTGGTCGGGACAGAATAATGGATGGCTTCTGGCTGTACAAACATAAAGGTCTGGAGTCTAAATAGAGCCAGATGGAGCTTGTATTGTATTGTGTGTTTTTCTTAAGTAAGGGAAAGATTTATAAATTGATGAAATTTATTGTAAATAAAAGAACATTGTCCCTTTATAATGGTCTATTGTAATTGAAAAACACCCATGAGTAGTCTGCTCTTGGGTCACATTAAAGCTTTGTTTTTCATTTGTTGCTCTCCTGAAGAGCTCACACAGATGCTTTGTGTCTCCTGTACCCGGCTGGGCTCTGTATGTCACATTCACTCTCCCTGCATGCTGCTGAGCTCACAAATACCAGTGTTTTGCAGCCAAAATTTCTGTTCTGGGTAAGTCTTATCTAAACTAAGACACACTCAGGCTAGGGAGGGTCAAAACCTGGGCTTGAAACTTTAATAACTCTTGAAACTATCAGATACTGGGAAACAAGTATCTGTTTTGGTGTCCACAGTGATAAGGTGGGAGGTCTGGGACCTGCAGGCACCCACATTTAGGGATGATTCTCCCATAGCAATAACTGGTACATCATCCACCCTGGTTGTCTGAGGGAAGTCAGAGACTTGCTCACAACTTATGCTCAGTTGCAGGAGCAGGCTCAGGGTTCACATAGGAGACCACTTCCCTGGAGCAGGAACAGGTTGGTCAGGAAAGCTGGTAACGTCCCCAGAAGAAGGGAAGTGTTTCGCAGCTGTGTTTCTACTCGACTTTCACTCTATAAATCTCTGCACGGAGACTCCCCCAGTAGCAGCTTCAGCTCCTCAGAGGCCTTGAAGAAAGACAGATGCTATATGAGCCTCCTTATGTTTCAGTTCTTGGCATGTTTTTGTTTCATTTGTTAAACCTTAGAATTAGTGTAAACTTAATTTTGTGTCTCTGGCCAGTTTTCTAGTTTTGAATATACTCTATGGTATAGACAATGAGAGGTATGGAATCGACAAGGCCTCATTTTTATTCCTCCTCAAAGTGCTCAATATTATCTAGCAGCTTACTTCTCTGTGCCTCAGTTTCTTTAGCAAGAAGAAAGTAACAGTCACCTTCTTGGTAAAGTGCTTGGAGACCTACTTGATGATTTAGGACAGGAGGTGAGTGCTTTCCTCTGGCCCTAGTAATTTAGAAACTGATTTGATGCAACTGAGAGCTCAGAGGAGCAGTGTTGTCACATCAAGCTGCACAGCAAAATCAGGTTCTCAGCCTCAGGTTTCACTGAGAAGACAGCACCCACCTCTACGTGCTGGGGCACTGGTTCTCCCTGACTCGCACAAAACAATTGCTGCTTTCACAGCTGTGGCTGTGTCACTGTGCTGTTCAGTCAAGCCCAGAAATCAGGGTATTGTTGCTTATTGATTGTTCCAATTAACCCTTTCAACTGGGAAGAACTTCCGAAGTTGTTTGTCTCAGGTATCTGTTTCCCTAAGGCGCTGTAAAACACACAGCGTGCTGTGTGCTAGGGAGATCCAGCTAAACCCAGGAAGGGTATAAAAGCTGAAGCATCCTGAGCTCTCTGAAACCAAAACCCTCTCAGACATGACTAACAATTTCTCCTTGAAATCAGTAGTTGTCAAACTCATGACTTCCTAAGGGCACCTTCCTGCTTAAAGCTCCCCCCCCGCCTTTTTTTTTAAAAAAAAAAAAGAAAAGTAGGTCTACTGATCCTAACTGCAGCACAAGGTCAGGGAAGATCTCCCAGAACTGACAGTTCAAATCCCAAAGCTCTAGAGAAGGTGACAAGGAAGGAAGAGTTTCTCAGGAAAGGTCTTTCTAAGGATGTATCCCACCCAGCTGGCAAACACTGCCCCAGCTCTAGCTTCGGCATTCATCCAAGTACCATGTTTAACCAGACACCATCATCCCTATAGAAAATGTGAGGTTGATACCTGTGAATATTGAAATGTTGAGAAATTCTTTTACCAAACAATGATTAGCTTTGAATTTAACAAGGCCTATGAGCGATTAATGTGTACGGAGAAGATATCCTAACCTTGAGAATAGAAACATCCTGGCAGGATTGCCCAAACAGGGTTGATAAGGAAGAACAGCTTGGCTGGACAACAGAGTTGGGAGACATCCAAGGAGAAGAAACTGTCCTCAAAGGCTTGTGACCATAAAAGGGAAAAAGGAGTGGGGGGCTAACTCCCCAAACGACCACCAGCGACCACCCAAGACCCCCGCGCATGCGTAGTGTAGTTTTGCAATGCCACCATTACGTAAATGTAATAGATAGGCGGAGAGGTGGAGATTTCTTGGTAAATGTATGAATATTCATGTCTTAAGGTATATAAAGAATGAACTTTTGTCTTTTGGGTGCACATGTTAAGTGTAGCTATCCCCTGTGCACCCAGCACTGCAATAAAGAATGCCTGCTTTCTAAAACTTCAAAATTAAGTCTTAGAGAGTAAATTATTTTGCCGCTTTCTGGTAACAAGGTTTTTATGCAAAGAAAGCCCAGACCCTTATGGCAGGGCCAATGGAACAAATGAACCCACCTAGTCTCGAGATCTTGCGAACACTTATGTATAATCCCATACAGCTCCTACAAACCCTGACCTTCCTCACCTGAAGACTACCTTGGCTCCCCTCCCCTGCCAGTGTTGGCTGGCCTTGTGTTTCATTGCAGCTACGTCTTGCTTGCTTTGGAGGGGCAGCCCATGGGAATCAGGAAAGGCCTGTCAGACTCCTGTTGCTCTTTTGCTCACTGCACGATAAAGCCCACCGTAAATTCTGCCCGAAAAATTCTTTATAGAGTCCACCTGTCCACAGCAAATAAATCAATTGCTCTAAATTAAATTCTGTAAAAGCTGAGTGGCATAGGGTACCATGTCTGGATTTATTCAGGAGCCAGGAAGACTGTAATTTTCTAAGTCAACACTCTGACCCTGCTTTATTCATTTGCTGTTCGTGATGAAAGTGGATCTCTCCCTATATTTTTGGCTGGTTGTTTTTTCTCTCTGAAATAGCTGTAATAAGCGTGTCCCTGAGAAGGGGGTAGTGGGGAGGAGGCAGAGAGGGCTGTCATCCAAGGGAGAGAATTAAATCAGGATGTATCTGCTCATGCTGGCTCCTGTTTTCACACAGCCTTCTGCTTATATTTTGCCTGCATTAACTTTTCACAAGCAAAGCTAAAGTGCCAGGCAAAGGCCTCGTTAGACACACATCTTGGGGAACTCTGATGTGCCATTAATTAAGCTCTTTCACTGCCTCTTTCCTGCTGGTTTCAAGGACCAGCCTGTGTGCCTTAACTCTTTTCTTCTCTTTTATTTCCCTGTCTCCTCAACAGTGCTCTGAAAAGAGCAGTGGAGGGCTCTTTCGCAGATGGGGATGGGATGGTGTAGTGCCCTCTAAGTGAACTCTCAAGTCTTCTCTAGCAGAGGGAGAGCCCTTGCCAAGTTTGTCAGACACTGGCACACAGAGCTGCTCTCTGTCAATGGATTTGTTGGGCAAAGTCAAGCTTTGACAAAGAAGAAGTAGATGCCAGCATATCCTGGCACGGCAGCATCGGTATGGCACCGTCCCCCTGCCGTTACCCTTCAGCTGATGGTGTTGGGAGCTCTTCTATTAGAAGGGCCGGCACTGTCAGCTTGATTGATTCACACAGCTAAAGATTCAAATGGCAATTCCCAATATTTGGCTCCTGGTGTTGCTTTTCTTTCATTTTATTATTTTTCTCCCTCTGTCCCCTCCAGCAAAGTTTAGGGGTTATTTAAAACATGGAGGCATGTTGTCAGAAATGCAGGGTGCTCTGGCTGGCTGAACTGTTCCCCACTGCCATTATCCTCTGTCCTACAAAACCACTTTACCAGCTGAAGATCCAGCTGGGGATCTGGTCCCCTCGATCACCTAAGTAATGGCTTATTCGGACAAGGCATCTTCCCTCTAAACATGCAATAGAAATGAATATAGACATAAAAATATATACTTTGATACTGAATATATCTGTCCTAAATATACTTTATGCAAAGAGTTGAGCAGTCAGGGCTAAACCTAACTTCTGAAAGGATATTTTCATGTCTATTTATCCACTAGAAAAAAGGAAATGTAACAGTATATATCTCCTTTGCTAAGAAGCTATGAGATGGAGATGATACTAATATTTTGATCTTTGTCTTCCCTTGGCAGCTCAATCTTCTTTTCATACATCTTGGAGGGAAATTGGGTGCCACTCTGCTGAGTCTACTGTCTATTTGGTCCTTGATGATCCACCTTTCCCCTATAACTGAAATCCCAAGTGTGGAAGGCTTTAGCAATGAACCTTATTTTGGGTCCCTGAATAACCTCTTCCCTTGTAGCTGCCACCACTGCCCCTTCCTCATCCTCAGTCCACGTCCCTGCATTAAGCCACGCAGAGGTTTGCTATGCAGGCAGGGAAGCTAGTGCCAGCGAGCATGTCAGAGCCAGCAGCGAAATCCCTTTGCTGGCTCCTCCTGTCCTGCCGTTTCGCAGGTATCGGGGCCAACCTCTGCTCTGTGTGCAAGCTGAAGCAGAGCTCTGCTGGTGACACAGAGAAGGTGACAGCTCAGCGGGAAGACTTCTCACTCAAGGCAGCTCCTCTCCACTCTCTGCCTGCTGTAATTAATATCCTTTTCCCTGCAGGCTGTGAGGATCTGACAGGCTTTATTTTTAACTCCACTTAATGACAGAGTATTAAGACAAAATGCAACTTCTGTGAGCTCCAGGCCTTGGGGAGGTGTGAGGTCCTTGGAGCGTTGCTGTACCTGGCAGGAAAGCTTGGGTTTGCAGGCATGTGTGAAACAGCGAGCTCGGTGTGCCGGGGATCAGAGACCATTGAGCAGACTGAGGAGACCATCTGACACACATTCAGTGGGTGGGAACTCAAGAAGATACTCTTCATGGGCCTGATCCTGCCCAATAAACCAGTGGGGGTTTGGTATAAATGAGAGTATCTCTGCCAGCATCCTTGGAGGGAGGTATGGGCATGTGCTATCAAGAGACAGATGGAGGTTTATGTTATAAAGCTTCCAGTAGTGGTGAGGAAAGTGAATGATAGCAGGGGGGATGTCTTGAAGATTTCTGCATATCTGCAAGATAGAAGGCAAATTTATGGAAGATGTGGAGTGAGAAGAGACAATAAATGATGCTTTCTGTTTAACCAGTAGGCAACGCAGGGCAAGTTAACAAAGTGATTGGAGTCAGCAAGAAGTGAGCAGATAAAGGATTGGTTCTAACCAAAAAGTTGGCCATAGCTTACATGTCCCTCATATATTGATAAAAAACCAAGGAAGAGCAGCATATGGAAGCAAAGTGTGGAAAAATACAAAATACATTAATATTTTTTTCCTGGAAATAAAATTCCTGGGCATTCTTCATATAATTTTTAGGGTCTGGGAAGTTGGTAATATCAGGAAAATAACTTCCTTATGCTTTTTCTTCTCCCAGATCTAAGTAAAGAAAAAAAGTGAAGAAGTACTCTAAAATTACTAGACATTGACAGTTCTTATCTCCAAAGTTATCAAAAGTTATATTTCAAACACCACAGATATTGCATTTTTCAACTGTCCCTCAGAAATGATGAAGATGATAAAGGCGTATCTTTATTTCACACCAGCTGGTCTGCCCTGATGACATCTTTTCAGGAATTGTTTTTAAGGCAAAATTTCTGATCAAACTCCAAGTTTCTAGGCTGGGAAAAGGGCAATATGGAAAATTTGGGTGCAAGCCCTCTCTCCTTTGCTGCAGGTGACTGTGAGCATGTACAGTTACGAGTGACTGGAGGCATGATGGAAATGCATATTTCTCGAGGTTAGCCTTATAGAGCTGAAAGAGAGATTCCTTTTCTTTGGGAAAGAAACAGAGCTCATACATTACAAAGCTATGCACTTATCAGGTTAACAATGCTACTTCTAAGATGAAGTTAGTAAGACGTTCCCCAGTAAATTTCACAGGATTTTTATCTCTTCTCCCTCCCCTGAAGGAGGGGTGGGCAGGGTGAATTAAACAGGGAAATGTTTCGTTATGAACTCTCTGAGCAACTTACTTTCTATGATACCAACATAGCATTGTGTTTAGAGTGTTGCCAGGCGTTAAGTGAGTGATATCAAAACTTAGTGCCAATAAGCAAGGCAATTAAAGGAAGCCTCAAATCTGACTCTTATTGCCGCTTTATTTACAGTGGAGTCAGACTTTACTGCTAGAACATCCTGCTTACCCTTCCAGGACTGAGAAATCCTGCAGAATTCAATAAATGCATTGTTTCCCTTATGGTCAAGGTGTCTTCTCCTACTGATGAGGAATCAGGACTTCTTAATCAGGACTTGTGGTATTTGTAGTGACTTTTTTCCAGGATCTTCCCTCCCAATTTGCATCCTGCCAGGAAAACATTGCCAGTGAACCAAGCTGGGAGCAAGCACGTCACTGACTTATTTTACCTAATGTTGACCTCTTCAGTACCAAGAGGCAAGTGTTTCCCTTTTAGGATATTAGGCTCTCCCTCAGCTGCATATTCACAGCGGTCTAGTTAGGTGATCTCTTCTGCACATTGATCCTTTTTTTGTAATCCTCTGTCCATCCTCCAGTGGAGGAGAAGCTTCCCTATAATTAGTACCACTGGCTCTGTCGATGGATTCCAGGCCTATGCGCAGAGTAATTGCTGCTCAAGATTACTTATGACACAAATGTTGACATTCTGTTGGCATAACTTGCAATAATGTATGCAGATTGCATCCTTCTAGTGCCTTAATTATTACTTCTCCGCAAGAAATAGTCAGGTTACCCTCTGCTTTGATTTGAAGGAGATAATTCCCCCTTCAGAAACACGGTTGTTTAGAGAAAGGGGAAGGGCAAAAGGAGAGGGGAGGAATGGACCGAGATGCCGTATCGTGGGTTTTCCTCCACATGGCAGGCATCTGTAGCTCAGCCTTGGCTACGTCTTCCTCCTTCTTCTGCCTCTCTGTGGGAGTGGGGAGGTCTCTCTCAAGGTGAAACTTTCCCTGGAAAAACAGAGGAGTGCTGCATTTAATGAGCCAAGACAGATGTCCTATTCAACACCCAGCAGCATGCATGAAAGTACTTAGTATTTAGTATCTGCAGTGTGATAGTGTCTAGAGGCCACAACCAAGGTTGAGGCCTTGTTGGGCTAGGCCATGTATAAAACACCTAGTTAGATAAAATTCCTGACCCACAAAGTCTAAGCCATAAATTAAGCAGGAGGCTGAGAAACGGGAGAGGAAAAAGAGATCCATTTGCAAAGCAGAAATCAATGTGAAAGCCAGCAACAGAAATTCAGTAGATTTGACACCACCTTAGCCTTACAGTTTGCATTTCCTCTCTATCTAGAAAAGTCCTGGGAAAGCTGAGGAATTATTACACAGAAATACTGTATTCAGACAAGTTTATGGAAAGAGAAGAGCAACAATGAGCTCTAGAAACCCAGTCTAGGAAAGGAAACAGAAGGCTCATATTCTCTAACATGTTTAATATTATTATTTTATTTTTATAAGCTGACAAACACCTGAAGACATTCAGAATAGAAAATGAGACACAAGAAAATATCTTGCAAAGTATATTCTTGGAGAATACAGCTGCACAACAACAGAGGATGCATTCCTGGAGCTCTGGAAATAAAACCACTAAAGACTCATGTTTTAGACATGGGAGAAGGCAACTACTCTGTGTCTTTGCAAGGGAGGGCAAAAGTCTCTGCAGGAGGGCATGCCACTGCTTTGATTTGCAGATAATTTTTTTTTCCAGAATCAAAGCTCCTTCATATCTTCGAGTTATGCAAAGGTTTAATCTGTCCTGCTATACTTACCATTTATTTCAACTCATTTATTCTGATATCCTGCACAAGTATCCAATGGTTTGGAGAAATCGTGTCAGTCAATCATTCACCTGTACCTGGTTCTTAAATATTGCATTACATATGTAGCCAGCTGTACATAGCTTACACTGGAGAAGGAAAAAAACCTTTTCAGGTCTTGCCGACTGAGTTGAGATCTCATTCTCTGGCTTACATGGCAATTGATGCTTTTATTGCATGGGGAAATAACTAACCTTCTTAAAAAAAAAGGGATCCTGGTGGACTTCTTGTCTCGATAACCTCCCTGAGGCGCTGAACTGTGAATGTCGCCCATATACTGAGTGCATTTCCCTGAGTTGCCTTTTTGGTTTCACTAATTGTGTCCATGTTCTTGCACTGTCTGATGGAAAAAGAACAGGTCTGCTAAGATTAAACTGAAAGGGCTTGTGAGAAATGGGTCTCCTGAGATAATTGGTGGAGGATAATTGACATAATTGGGAGTGTTCGCTTTCTTTAAGTCCTTTTTGGTCAGGAGGGATCGATTTTCCAGGATTTAGATAAAAATGGACACCCTCCCCAAAATAATTTTCTATTATTGTCCCAGAAGCCAATTAACACAAGGAACTGTGGCCATTCTTTTCTCCTGGGGACTAACTGAATGGAAACCTTAGAGTATATTTAAGTAATAGACCTAGATACTATAGTTATCAAGTTCTCCAGCAATTCTAGGCACAATAAATGAATAATAAATCATCCAGTTTTTGGAAGGCCTGAACTCTGACTTTTCCAAAGCAGATTGAGAGAAGCTTTAGAACAGATAGATACGTTAGATCTAATTAGATCTAAGAATTCTTGGTGGTACTCTCCCAACTGCTCAGCCACAGCTGCAGGTCTGGGCTGCAGTGCATCCCTCGATGTTCATACTTTTGTGTGCTAGAATGGAGCCGACAGCCGAGCAGTAAAAATTAAGTTGCACAGGATCATGTTGTGGTGAGTATTTTACCCCTTTTTAGGAACTGAAGCTGACCTGGCAGGAGTCTCCTTCATGAACTAATTTCAGTCTGCCTTATTCAATAAATGCACAAACTGCTGCCCAAAGTGTGTGTGTAAAAATATATATATATATATAAAAAAAAAACCTGTGATAGCAGAGTTTTGTGCTACATGAACTTTCCTCTATGTATGGAAGTGGCTTACCCCTGGGCCAAGATCTCGTTTGCATTTTCCAGGAATATTTTACACTCACATTCTCAAAGATTTGGGAAATTTTGCCTATGAGTTGACTTCGCCCCTTTTTTCCCCTTCAGCCAGCTGTCCCCTTCTTCTCTGCTTTCCCCCTAAAAGCATTCTTCTCCCTCCACAGCAAATTGCCTTTCCTTTGCCTCTCGTCTCAGCCAGATGGGACAAGTGTGGTGGATGCTGGCTCTTCCACACTGGGGTCTGTCCCACAGGAGCTGCCTCATCTCTGCCTGCGCTGATTCCTGCTGCTGCCACCTCCGTTTGCAGTGGGGGAGCAAGACACGAGGGGTCAGACTGTGGGAAAGCTGCATCCCCTCCAGGGTGAAAACACACATGGGGAGAAAGGAGAGGATGGAGTGGATAGAAGGGCAGGAGAAGGGTGAAGAGCCAGGGGAGATACAGAAAGCAGTGATGAGAGCCCGAGTGCAGTGGTCGAATCCCTCCCTATTGCTCACAGGCAGACACTTGAGCAGCTGCTGTTGCTCCAGAGGAGAGCTGGCCGCATCCCCTTGCTCCTGGCCCCAAACCCTTCCCTCCCAGCCAGCCCCCACCAGGGCAGGGGCCAAGAACGGCAGCACCATCCCAGCCCCCATCCAGCGGGATGGGGAAGATGCCCTCACCCCTCCAAGTGCCCTATCACCATCCCTTCCCATCCTCCCTGCTCTCTCCTCTGATGAAACACAGCCCAGGTTTGTTTAGTCAACTTCAAGTGAAATGTGGTGTGTTGGCCAAAACCCTCCATGAAAATCCTGTTAATTTGTTTGATGAGCTGACTCCAGCTGCAGCCAGACGAATAAACGCTGATTGGCTCTTTTGCTTAAACTCTCCATAATGAAATGAGCCAGCTTTGTGCCTCGGCTGAGCATGCCAGCCGGGCTCGGTGCGAGAGGTGGATGTGTGGGGAGGCGTGGGGAGGCGGGGGGGAGCAGGAGGCAGGGGGAGATGCATCTAATGGCATCATTTCCATTTCACAATAGCTAATCCTGCCTAAATCAATGAAGCCCTGGCATCCTAATGAAATTGGGTTGGAACTTGTTCAGTTTATGATGAGCTTTTTAACCTCGGCTTCTTAATTAGCCTGGTGCAGAGTTGAAATGGGAAAAAATGGAACGTTTTTCTCCCCAGCCCATCTTTCATCGGTAGCGTAAAAATGGTGAAATTAGATGCTAATCTGCTGGTTGGGTTTAAAAATAATCTCCACGTTTAACTCTCCTTGGGAGGTGTGGAGGGAAAATAGAGCAGGGTTTTCAAGTTTATGAGGTTGGCACCTTCCTGGGATGTGCAGGTGTTTCCCAGGCAGGAGAGAAAGGGACCTCAGAGGGTCCTGCAGAAGGGGGGGGGGGAGCGGGGCTATCCCCTCGCACAGACTGGGGAGGAAGGTAGAGTGGAGGAAGGGATGAAAGAAATCTCATCCCCATTTGTGAAATCAGTTTGAACAGAAACATTGCAGTTTCTTCCACAGAAATGACACTGCTTTGGAACAAGGAGGAATATTTTGCCTGAACTTTAGGCATGTATTTTGAAAAGCATTTTGGTGCACCTCTGAGAAAGAAGAATTTTTGTGGCTGCCCAAGTGCAAAGGGAATGAACCATCCTGAAGGAAGCCAAGGCACTCCAGAGAGGACAGGCTGAACTCTCCCCTGGCAGAAGTGCTCCAGCTCAGGCAATCAGCTATGTTTCCTTGGGCACAAAGCCTGTTTTCACAGCAGGGGCAAGAAAACTTCTCTGCAACTCCTTGAGTCCATCCTTCCAAGGGAAAGGAAGACCAGACATCCATTTCTCTTTACACCCAGGAATAACAGCTTGGTGAAGTCCTATATTACTAGGGTGAACTGGGAGGTCACTGAGAGCCGTTTAGGTAAACAAGCAGCTCTTCCTCCTCTGCAGTTTTTCTCCCCACAAAGAAAGGGAAGAAAACACACCTTCTTTTCCCCATCACACTCTCCAGCAGAATAAAATGTGACTTTTTCCCTAAATAATTTACAGCCTGTCTTCTTCCTGAAAGTTTTGGTTAGTACAAAATGACACTTCTTACCCTTTAATGCTCTGATGAAATATCCTTCCATGTATAATTTAGGAACTGGCAGCTGGTAGTAGCAGGGCAGGTGTAGTGCCGGCATCTGCAGGCAAATCCCTTGGCACTAGTTTGCTCCAAGACCACGGGCAGAGACAGTGAAGGAAGAACTGAGGACAGGATCAGTGCAGAGACATCCCCGCCAAACCTGTGTTTTCTGAAAGGGTAGAGAGCAACTGGGAAACCAGCTCTGGTACAGCTCGGAGGGATATCTCACTTCAAGGCAAGCAGAAAGGCTTAGGGTTATGTTCAGCAGAGGCAGACTGGATCGAGAGATGAGCCTAAGGAAGGGGAAATAAGGTCAAAGCCTTGCTCTACTGCAGTCTTCCTTCGTGGCTTTGGTCAGTGCTACAGGCTCGGATCGGCAAACAAGCCTTTGATATTTGTAGATTGTGCTTAAGGTTGAATAAGCTCCAGCTTTTACAGAATGGGACTGTGCATCTTTGTGTCCATAGAAAAAGAAAAAGTGCTCCTTGGTTTAGTGCTTTAAACAGGGAGAGAGAATTAGCTCCTTTTTTAGACACATTTTGAAATATAACAGGTGTTTTATTGCTCTTGGAGCATTATCACTGTGTTTCAAGTTCAGTTTTCAAAACCTTAAAGCCAGTAACAATCAGCAACGTTCAGGTTTCATCCCACATAAGCTCTCCCTTGCAAAATTTACCATTACATTTTGAGGACATTTATTTTGTCTTGTCATTTTCTGCTGGTCAGAGCTTCCCTTCCCCGGCACACAGAGAAGTGCAGACTACCTCCTCTCAAACTAGCTGTTTGAACAATAGTGATGGCACAACCCCATCCCACCACTGCAACGACATGAAAGCAGCTCAGGGTAGATCCAAGCATGGACGTGTTGCATTCAGCAGCAGGAGCATTTCCCAACCTGTACGACAGATGATATCAGGCAAGGGCAAATGAAGATTATCCATCTGGGTGCAAACTAGTGATGGTACTTTTGACTTTTGCCCTTCTCTCGCTGCCCATGGCCCTGCCTGCGAGGCATAATTAGTCTGGAGCTCCTGTGGCTCCCCTGTGCAATGGTGTGCAGTGCTGGAGTGCCTCCAGCCATGGGCTTTTCACAGACATTTCATTAATGTTCAAAAATGGCACTTACTTGCTAATAATCTACCAACATTTAATAAACACAGCCCAAGAGTTTTATAACCTGTTAACTTCCAAGTGGCAATAATTAAACAAAAATGATAAATAATTAAGGCCTAATTACATGGTATCAGTCATTTCATTTTCCAGCAGGCACGTTAAGTGAATTTGCCACTACTGATTGGGGGCCCATTCTGCAAGCGCTCGGCGCTTTCTCTGCGCGCCTGGATGGAGAGTCAGGTTCCATGCAGCTTTATGGTGGAGAAGAAAAAGGAAAATGTGCTTCATTAGCTGGGTAATTGTCCCCTTCCACCACTGAAGATAATTCCCACTGAAGCTGTTGCATGACTTTGGGAAGCCAGCAAATACAGCCATTTGTGTCTCATGTTTCTGTGATAGACTGAGTTGTAGGAAATGGGACAGATGCAGAACAGCCCTGTGTCACACGCAGAGATACCTCTTTTCACTCTCCTTCACTTTGGATCTGGATCCCAAACGGACATTTGTACATTGGGCCCTACATAATGGGATGAAACAAACCCCAGTGAATAGACAGATGGCAGGCGTTTTAAACAGTTACATCAGGATCCAAACTCATCATGAGATCCACAACTGATGTAAATCAGCAAAGCTCCACTACAGAACCAATTTACAGCGTCTGAAAATATCTCTTCTGAAGTATTTTGGCTGGATATTGAGGACTATCCTGAGGACAGAGCCGTAGCTGGAGGGACTCTCCATGGCCTGTCAGCTGGAAAACTCAGAAGGACAGAGCATGCATGGAGCTGGTGAACAGGGAAGGAGTGGACAGCACTAGAGCTCTGTGAGGGTCAGAGCGTGCAGCAGGCACACGCGCAGGACACAGCACACTCCGTGCTCTTAATGGACAAGGATAGATGGCACAGTCTGATACAGGCTAATAAAAGGGGAGATGAGCTGACAGTACAGAAGACTGAAGCTCTCTGTCTGGCCAGAGTGCAGGGATAGTACAGGGCTGGTGAAAGGATCAGGAGGAAAAGCATGCGCTAAATCCACTTAGTTATCTGCTGCCAGGGCAGCATTTGTCTGCTACAGGGAATAAATGGCCTCCATTGCTTCGAAAGCAGGGAATTGGTTTAATTGATCTCTAGTGGACCCTTAGTCAAGGAGGAGCCTCGCACATGCTTTAGCTTGCTTCCCTGAAGCTGTACATCGAGCTGGTTTGCTTCAGTTAATTTCCAAATGGTTGCAAAAAGCTTCCCGGTATTCAGGCAGCAAATTCCACTCATTTTTTTTTAGCATGTTCCAGTTCATCCCCTCCAGATAGAGGACATAATTTGATTTTCCCCTATAAATCTATTTCCTTATTTTACCCAGCCCCACTGTTGCAAGTTTTGGTTATGTCTGACAGTCCATCGGCACTCCCCAACATCCCAGTGCTGTCACCTCCAGCGCTGTGGTCATAGATTACACAAATTTACTGCAATATGGGGTGGGGTGAGATGCAAACGCAGTCCTAGAAGTTTGCTGTTTCTCTGTTTTTCCATTTGATTCCATTACGGTCTACTGGGTAAGGGCTAGCGACCTTTAGACTGCAGAAGAAGAGTTTGTTTAAGTCAGAAAGCATTAGCCATGCAGATGATCACACTAAATAGCTTCAGCTACTTCTAGGGGTTAAGGACTGCGCATTGTAGGACTTTCCTACCCAGCTTGCAATAGCATATGACCAGCTGCTTAATGAGCTTGTATGTTTGGGTTCCAAGGCAGCTATGGATTTTACTTTTCAATTTGTGTTTCTTCCCCAGATGGAAAGAGAATGACGCTCAGATACAGGGTCAAGTTGTGGCCACTAAGTTATCACGTTAACTCTTCAGCAGGAACTATGTGTGACTTGAGAGTCCACTGCAAACGCAGTGCCACACAGCTCTTTTATTGGGGGATAAGCTGGGGTGAATTACCTTACATTTGCCTTCACGAAGGAGTCCGTATCACATCAGGCACAGAACCTCAGCTGAAAAGTGATAGCTCTTAATGCGCGGTGTCTGAGCGTACATTTTCATGTTTAATTGCACACTGTGGGCACTAAGAAAGAAGTCTAAACCAGCATCCCAATGCAACGTTTATCCTTTCTGCTCTCACCAGCCAGCCCTACCCAAAAATAGCATTCACACCCCTGGCCACTCACACATCTTTCAGCTGAGATTCAAAACTGCTTGGGGAAACACAAACTGCCCTGCTAGCAAAATCTATCCTGCGAATCACAGAGAAACCTCAACATCCACAGAGAGCTAAATATTCCCACTTCAGCAGCTGGGGACTCAATCAGGCAAGGTGTTTCTTTACCACCCGGAGCATTACATAATGAAATGCTGAGGAAACCACCTCACATGGATAGAAAATAAATTCTCCACGGGGGAGAATATAGTGAGAGAAGCAAGTGGAGATGCATTAGCAGAACAATGCAGGTCCTCACAGAAATGGGGGCACATGTCAGCTGCATCCCACTGTGAATGATGCGTGGTGCTGTGTTCGAGGAACTGAAGCATCTTCAAGCGCGCTGGATTGCACAGAATTGCGGGACTGCTGCTAAGTAAGTGGCAACCTCGGATTGCTGGATAAGTCTGTGTGCCTGGCTTGATGTGCCATTGGGGATGTAAGGGCTTGTTCTGACGTGACCCAAAAGGAGATGTTCTGGTGTGGGTGGGCTAATTCAGGGATTTGGTGTTTGACTTCAGGTTTGACAGAACTCACATCTATGGCTTTTGAATCTGTGGATCTGTTAGAAGATCCACCTTGGAAGAGGAGGAGAAGAAAGTACAGTGGCAGCTCCCTGTCTTTCAAGGCACTTGCTGCTTCTAGCATAGATTAATTTGCAAAATGAGGCTGTGGGAATGATTTCTCTTCACATGACACCACCTTAGGTGATGCCTACCCCAATGTAAGGAGAAGGTAGATTACTCCATTTGTCCAAGGCTAAATTTCTTCCAAAGATGTGTCTTTCAAGGGCTATTTCCGCACTCAGGATCCCTCTTAGCAAGAAACACTGAGCTATTTAGAAATGTCTTAAGTACTGATTTTAAAGATTCCAGTCAAGAGTGCCAGTGTATCCTGTTCAGAGTAAAAAATAGACCTTCTCTACCAAAAGCTGGAGAAATAACTGCATTTCCCCATTTTCCAGTTGCCCTGAGGTAGCTGTGTTATTTCAGCATCCATACCTACGCCAGCCATCAGAGTACACTACTGTGCTGGAGGATGGCACCTCGGGTTAATGCAGCATCAAGGAAAATGAGTACCTGCTTAGCACAGTAGTAGTTCTCAGAGCAATTGCTGGAAAGGCTGGATGCTCTGTCTACGAGAAGAAAAGGATCTGCAGAACGTGCTTGCTGGGCCATGTTCTTCAGCAGCAGTAGAGAGATGAGATAGAAAGTGTGGACATTATAGCAGTGGGAATAGAGAGATCTGACCTATTGAAAAAGGCATTTTTCAGGGTTGGAAAGACAGATGCAGAGAGGGTAGCGTTAAATCTCTGAGTGGGTCTGTTCATGGACAGATGCTTCCTGAGATGTTACCAGTCAGTCTTGCACCTGCTGCTTGGACATGACAAATGTGCTTTTCGCCAAGAACCTAGCCCGCAGGTAGCAACTCTTTGGCATAAGACAAAAATACACAAAGTTGCTAGAAGCTATGCGAGGCTTATTTCCAGAGAAGCCACTCTCCTGCTTGCTCTGCAAAAAGCTCACAAGCACCCAAAACACTGTCACTGTGACAGAGTACTTTTCTTTCTGCCACATCCCGATTTGCATTATCCGATCCTCTCAACAGCCACTGTTGTACCAACTCAATTGCTTTAAATTACTAGAGGCCCTGGTCTCCTCTGCCATATATGTTGGTGTCTGGGCATTAAATATTTACGGAAAGATTCATTATTTGGGCATTAAATATTAATTTGTATGAGGGAATGAATTGGATGATTTGTATTTGTTTTTTACGAATTGTCTGGGAATCAGAAATGTCTGGTTTTTAAAGGGCGGCATTGGGGGCAGCTGTTTTTTCACTCCTGGCTTTTCTGTGGAAGTGCTTATTGCCTGTCCTTCAGACATCTTTTTCCCCACGGTGGCTGGCTGCCTGTGCTCTGGAGATTAACTTTGCTATCAATATATTTGTGTTTTGTTTACAAACCATACAGTTTAAGACAACTTCCTTCTGTCTGTCCCCCCCCAATCACAAGTCACACACACACATACAGAAGAGACTTATCTTAAGATGCTCAAGCATCAATATAATTGTTCTTGCTACCAGGATATGTCTGGTTGTGTTCTGTCTCTTTAAGTGAAGTTTATGGCCTGAAAGGTAATTGATTTGCAATGGTATTTAAGACAAGAGCTAGAGGATACTGCTGTGCTCCTCTGCAATACAGTAGCCTGGAGAAAACCATTGCTAAAGCAAAAACATTGACTTTTTTTTTTTGTGATGTGGTCTCTTCTGATGCACTCAGCAGGGGTGAAGTTTGCTCTATTTTTACAGAATTGTCTGCTATTTTTACAAAAGTACTTTGGACACTGTACAGTCTTGCAAGTTGTGCTGTGACTTAGGCAGTGGGTGCGGGAAAGGAGGGCAGGACTCTCCATGCTTTTGATTGTCGATCTCTCCTTTATCTTTTGCCTTGGATTAGATTTTAGCTTGTTTTTCCAAGGAAAGGTAGTTTTACAAAGGATTCAGGCAGAGCTGGAGAATCTGCTGAGGTTTAACTACATGGTGTATAATGGCACAATGGGAGGGATAAATACATTGGTGATTATGGGTAGGGAAAGTGCCAAGATAATATTAGGGGGTAGGATTAGAGAAGGTAGATGGGAAGATTTTCCTAATACACTTGAGCCATTTGTACAATTGGTCTATCAGAAAAACTCTCTAAATTGGAGTTGGCTGCAGAGATGGGAGAATATAAAGGTCCCAAAGTCGATGGCAAATCTCCTTCTCCTTTCAGTAGGGTTTGAATTTCACCTACCCTGTATGGAGCAGGAATACAACAGCAGCTGAGTATTCCTGCTTTAAAACAAAAAAACCCAAACCAGACAGGGATAATAATGTCAGTAATATACCTGAGCAAGCAAATGCAGCAAACTCTTCCTGCAGCTGACGGGGCTTGCTAGAGTTCCCATCCTAGCAACTTCAGAGCACAGTCATTTCCCTGGGCTGAAATTACAGACGAGCTGGGATTAGTTACTACGACGGTATGAATAGTAATAGTCAAGGTGATCATGGTAATAATCAAACAGATCATTTTGTGCAAAGGCTTCCATCAGCAGCTAGTAGATCTTCTCAAGGGGAGACAAACTGCCAGAAATCAGTGTCTGTGAGCTTTCCAGAAATTCACCTACACAGCTGATCCAGTCTCCCTGGATATAGATGCCCACAGTGAGATGTCCATTGGCTTCCCATTGCTGCATGCTGTGAGGAATCCTTTCCTGGGAAAAGCGCTGTTGATGCATCAAAAATCAGGGTGGAACTAGGACAGGGCGACAGTAAGAGTTAGAAAGCTGTTCACTTCTGTGACATGGCTTTCCAAGGGAATACCTACCATGCACTTTGACTCAAGTGAATTTTTCTTCTTATGCTAGGCAAATTAAAACTAAGGAATTTGACACATTATACAGTTTCATCACCTCCAACGGAAATTGCATGCGTTCTGTTGAGTCAGCTCTCACCAGAACTCATGCTCACAGACCAAGCTACAGATCAGCACCAAGCTACTTCATTCCACCACAAGTCAAGCCTAGATTGGAAAGTCTATCAAAGATTGTCACAAAATGGAAAACAAATAAGCACTTTGTTCTGACTGCCTGAAGAGATTAGCTCCCTATTTTACAGAGCTTGCAGGTACCGTTCTGCAAAGTCCCCCCAGTGTGGTGGTGTGGAAGAAGCTGAAGCTCCACGGAAGCAGGCAGTGGGGACAAGGAGATGCACAGAGTTGTGACCCTTGCTTCCCATGGCCTGGCATTCGTGAAGCTTTGCCTTCCCTGGACATCCAGAGCTCTTAGTGGCTTTCCCTGTTTCTACAATAAGGGACACACAGGCTTCAGCAAGCAAAGGTGTCTGCAACAACTTTGTTGGACTGTCTGCTGTTTTCATATATTAATTATTCATAATGATTTTCTAAACCAATGCCTGAAAGTTGTCCTTTCTCCTATTACAGGGAGCGACAGATTCTCTGCATTCCCCTTCCTTCTCCACCTTAAGTGGAGGTAACTCCTCCTCACCTTAATCTTTTATATACTCACTGAATAATAACCTTTTCTGGTCATTTACTCAGCAAGGATTTGCCATTCCAATATTTCATTAATCCTATAACATAAAGACCAAAAGATGTGAACACGGCTGAGCAGTAGCATATAATTCCTTTGGTAGTATTCACAGCTTAAATATAACACACAGTGTAAGAGCAAATAAGTTTTGAAGGGAGGTGTCAAAACCACTGTCTTCCACCACTTTTGGGGACCACTACCTTTTGTCACCAGAGTGTTAATTAGGCATTAGGAGGCGAGAAGGGGATTCCATCAGATCAAAACGCCTCTGTCTCTGGGAAACCCCTAGCTGAATCAGCCACTCCAGGAATGATGTAAATCCAGGCAAATGTAATTTATTCATGTAATTTTGGTCCATCCCTGTGCCAGTGGCTCCATGTTGATCAAGGGACTGCTCTGAAATGCTCTCTGCCTGCTGCTCAGGGCACTGTCCTTCTTACACGTGGTTTTCTTAGGAATGTGCCCGCTGTCTCAAATGCCCAGGGAGCACTGCTTTTGTGGGATTATTACAGAACCTCCTGGGGAAAAGACAAATCAGACTTTTTATCTGCTTTTCTGCTTGCCACAAGCTAGTCCCAGCTTCCAACCACTAAAGGCACTTCTGCTCCTCTCTGGTCTGTCAAAGGACTTAAGATGATCAATTTATAATGTCTACAGAGTGCTAGGATGAAAAGATGTTCTGAAAATGCCTTGGATGAAAAGATGCTGTAAAAAAATAATCTTTACCCTGATAGACTGATTAAAATCTATTGTGCCATGGATTAGTGGGCGAGTATTTATTCAGCTTATTTTTCATTCCTATGTACAGATGCTCTGGACCACAATGACCCCTTTGAAGTCATTATTGGCTCTTGCATCCAGGAGTAGCATAGAGGGCACATTAATAAGCTGTGTATAGAAAAAGACAATGAAGTCCCCAAGAAGTCATTAAGAGTCTATTGTGTCAGTCTGACTGTAGCCCACAAAAGATACTGAATCTGTAAGCTAAAAATATCCTTCGGAAATGTTGTTGACACAGTTATTTTACATTGGCAGCAACATCCTCCCCACATACACACATGCTACCCTTGCTAGTCCTGCTCAGAGCAATGTATGTTCTGGGAAGCATCTGGCTTTTCTTGGGATTCAGCGATCTCAAAATGCCACTGTCTGCACCGGCATCTTCCAGCTTTGTTAGTGAAGTGCAAGGGAAAACAGGAACTTAGATTTTAACTCTGTCCTACAGTCCCCATTGTGTGAAATGCTACAGAAACAGCCAGCGAGAGACTGCTGTTGTGTCAAAGGGCCGGCAGCAGAAAAGGGCGGGACAGGCAAAGACGGGAAGGAAACAGGTACCCACTGTGTTTCTGCCCTTTGTGGACCCAGAGGTGCTCCAGCCTCACAAAAGCACTCTTTCCAATGCCTAAGTAAATCTTCAAGAGGGAGACTTCATCTCATTCCAACAGCAGCGGAGCTAACCTTATATTTTTGTAGTGATACCACCCCTGCAGTCTGCCTCCTACGTGCTGGCTGGGACACTGAGAGGGGCCGGTCCCCAAGGGAACGAACCTTTGCAATGGCTGGAGGAGCTCAGGCTGACTCAGAGCTATTGCTCTGGGCTGTCTGCAGGCTCAAGCAGACATCACCACATTTCCAAGGTATTCCTCACAATTTCTGGGCTTAGGGACAATGTTTCTTTTTTTAATGGAAGCTGGAATTTGGTTGTTACTAGTCAAAATCAAGACATGGAAAGCAATGTATGTTCAGCCCTTACTCTAGTCTGAAAAAGTCCTAAACTAAGAGGACAGTTCACACATCTTTAGTGTAGTTATCACTGTTGACACAACAAAATAACACAACTAACTCCCTCCCATGGCCCAGCTGTATTGTAAAAAACTAAACAATACCAACAGAGCAGGCTTACCCAGATACCTAAAACTGCTCTGTTCCTTTCCTGGAAGTGTGTAAAATGAGACAGATATTCCAATAGAGGGTTTGAAAAGTCCTTTAATGGGGAGCCATCTCACCCTAACGTGCTCTGATCCTGCAAGAAGAGGTTGCAGAGTATAAAGAACCACTGAACTAAGCTAAGATGGGAATTGATGTAAAATCCAGTTCTGCTTTTCACTTTCCTGCTTAAAAAGGATAAGGAACAAGATTATTCCCTGCCTTACTTGTCTGTGGAGTCTCCAATATTGTGTCTAACTCATGCTGAGTAATGCGTATTGATTGCTTTGTTACAAGCTTTATTGTTCAGTCCATCACCAATAAAAAGTTTATGTAAAACAAGAGCTGAGGAAAGCAAGTGAGAGAAAGTGAGCTGGAGAGTGTGAATGCACACAGGGGGTAAACGTTACTTTTATTTCCACACAGATATCCTATGCCCAGATTTTAGCAGCAGGAATTTATTTTTCATCACCCTGTTTTAAAGCCTTTGGAGGAAGGGGTTTGGTTTTGTTTTTTCCTTCTTGCTCCGGTTCAAGTTTTCTCAGTTAAACAAAGTACCAAGAGAGAAGGGGAAAACCAGGTAAAGATGCTAAATTTGCATATGAAACTGAGTGGCTGGGCATTTTGCTGCATTTAAAAGGAATGGAAAAGGAAAGAATGAGGATTTACAGCAGGAAACCTGAGATTGTATGACAGTTTTAGGGCCAGATTTCTCTAAACACAGTTCAGGTGGTATGTTGGGCGTAACTACCAGCAGTTCTCTCTGCTTCTCAGTGGCTTCTGCGGTGAAAAAAATTTCATTTTCATGCCCAAATATTATTGCATGCCATGGCCTTTGCTAGGATGATAAATGAAATGGGGCTAGTGATAATGATACTCTATTTGTAAAAGGGAATGCTCCCCTCTACTAGCGGCTTGACTGACATCCACCCAATTTCCTCCTTAAATGCTGGAACTACCCTCACCAGCAAGTAGGTATGGAAACAGATACAGGAGATGGAGGTTTTGATGGTTGACCAAGACCCACCCCAGGATCTTGTTACGGCATTGTACCAACATCTGGATACAGCTGCGGTGCTGGCCAAGGGCCGTGGTGTTCCCCGCTTGGTGCCATGGCTCGCAGAGCGGTCCGCTTGTGTGCCGCAGCCCGGCTCTTTGCTGAACCCGGCCCTCCTCGCAGGCTGCCCTTGTTGCTGGGTTTCCCTGCAAAGCATCACAAGGACATTTATCAGTCTCGGTTCTTGCGGTTCCATTAACTTTTCTTGGCCTCAGACAATAAAGCTGTGGAGTTAATTTCATTCATTTAACCAGTGGGAAGGGGGTGGGGGTAAAAAATAGACAGAATGTGCTTTCTTTTAATCTGATGGATACAGGATGCCGTGCTCACATCTCCAACTGCCAGTGGTGTCAGCACTCACTGGCATCTCGAGCTTTGCAAATAATGACTCACTTGGTTCAGTGGTCAAACTGAAGCAAAATCATGGAGAAAAAAAGTGTTTCAAGGTTATTCAACAAGATGTTTTGACCCAAACCTGAAAGTTTACTTTATTTTAAGGCATTTATTCCTGTCTGGCTTCTTTTGTTTTCCTTTGTTTTCGAAGTAACAGAGTGCGGCGGCGCATCCCCGGCTCCGAGCCCCCGGGGCCGCCCGCTGCCCCCGCCCCGCCCGGGCTGGGGAGGAGACTCGGAAGGCAAAGGGAAAACTCCCGGGCTGGGATCGGGGCAGTTTCCTGGGACAGCAAAGGCAGAGGAAATGCCAACGGCAGGATTAGCACGGCCCCTGCCAAGCGGGTGATACACCACGCAACGGGCTCGGCCCGCGGCCGGACGCTCAGCGCCGTTCTGTGCTGGGCGTGACGTCATGTGGCACGCAATAGCCCTTTGGCTACGTGGGGTCACCTGTCCTGGCTGGGTCCCCCCCAGCTTCCTGTGGACAGGAACTCCGTCCTAGCCGGAAACCAGGACACAGGATAAAGAGGCCCGATTCAAAAGGAGACTGTTACTTCAGGAGGAAAAGAGGAAGCATTCCATTAGGAAACAAAAATGTGGGAAAATATTTTGAACTCTGGTTTTGTTTCTGAATTTTAACTTTGTGTTTTTGTCCTAGCTGAAATTCTTCACATGCTGAGTCTGAACTGAAAAGAACTGCTAATCGCTTCCCCCAGACGCCACGTATTGGTGAATTAGATAGTTTCACAGAGAATCTTGCCTTCGTCTCTTCCCACGATCCTAGTTTTGCCCAGGTGAAATGCAAGCAAAAAGCATTGTAGCAGCCAACACAGAAGTGTCTGCTGGAATGTCAACATCACTTTTAAGAGTGGTATTGGAAGAGGGACAAACACGGAGCATCCCCTCATCTATTATTTTTCCCATATCACTGCTCTTTCTCCAGCTTGGAGGCTGCCTGCCTGGGCTTGTTGATCCTCATCGGGCTTGGTGGGGAGGATGGTCCTTTGTGCCCCAGGGAAATTGGAGACTGTGGAATAAAACCCTAACCATGGGTCACTAGAGCGGGGTGGCAGATGGAAAGCAGAGAACAGTGCCTAGCAGATGCGAGCGCAATGAAAACAAAAAACAGAACCCTGTTACCCACTGCTATTACCAGCTTCCCTCCTCTTGGAATGAAAAATCGACCATTTAGCCCACTCTAGTAGAATTTTGGTTAAGAAGCTGCAAGTTGGCATTGATAACTTGCTAGGAAACCCAGATAGGGAGCCTTCTCTGACAAATCCTTTTTACCCACAGAAATGTCATTGGTTATTTGTGTTACTTTCTGTCAACCATGTTTAGTTAAGGAAAGAATACACCATCTCCGTATCTCGTGATCCTATCTGAAAACTTTGGGCATGTGTCACAGCATGATTAAATCACCTGCTCTACAAAGATGCTATTTAATGAATTACAAGGGAATCCAAATTCTGAAATGAAAGAAAAAGGAAGAAAATGGCCTAAGGGACACCCATGACAATAAAAAATTACTTCAGCTAAGTGTGGTGTTGGAGGGATACAACTTGCTGTTGATGTTATGAATCCTCCATTGTGTTCCATCTGTGCTGGATGACCCTGTTGGTCGTTTTTGGCTAACGAGTAAAAGCAGTGACAGGGCTGCACTGGGAGTGCCCCACCACCCCTGAAATGCAGCCACCTCTGGGCACTAACAAGGCAGAACTATAGAAAACTGTATGCGTGAAGGATAGAGAGAAAAAAGAGAGGGTAAGCAATAAAACCCCACATCCGTTTGAAAGCTGGGAGATTTAGTACAAAATAAACTCAGACTGCCCTGGCAGAGAAAGTGATTTGTGTTCAGTGGTTTGTCATCCACAAGAGTTTCTCGGTCCATGTTTGTTCTGGGTCTGCTGTTGGTCTGAGAGAGCTGCTCTGCGCAGATAGCTGTGGTCGAGCAGGTGCTTCGTGCATGGCTAGCTGAGCCACAGCTGTACCGGAGAAAGGTTTCTCAATCTCTTAGAAATAGGAGCTCAAGAGCCAGATAATCCTTGCCAAAGCCCGATGACTTCCTGTGGCAGATGTCACTTTGGACACGAGCAACGAGTTATTTAATCTCAACTACAGAATCCAACTTGTGATAGCTTTAACCTGTCCTATATCCACTCACAGCATCCTTATTTTGATAGGTACAGCAAATTCCTTTCATTGAATCAGGAACAAGAGGTTTTTGCTGTGTTTGAGTGAGCGAAAACCCAAATGATTCTCTTCCTAATTAGCCTAATGAGCCTTTTGGCTCTCACATGATGACAAGTAAATGAATTTGCCCTTTCCTTGACAAGTTCTTATGGGAATGATCTGAAGCCTTTCGTAACAATGCATCAAAAGTACAAAGTCATTAAAAACAGTTGTCCAACTATGAAATTAGTTATTGATTAATATTGCTTCCAGACAGCCATATTGTTCATTCAAAAAAAATTAAAAAAAATCGAATGTTCATATTTCTTCATGAGAGTAGGTTATTGAAACACGCAAAACATTTGAGATCCTGAGGTCATACATGTCTGTATTTCTGCGCTCAGGCACACTCACTTTTTCATTTGGAGCTCAACAGGGGTCTTGCACTTAGAAATAGTTGATCACTGTAAATAATCTCATCTTGATATGCCCATCCCCAGCTGCAGAGCTCAGCTTCTCCTGGAAGAAGCCTTACTAAAATGTGCAGAACTAGTCCTCCTGTGAGTCACAGGGACTTTGTAATCTCCCAGGCTGTGAAGCATGGTTAAAAAAAGGAACAGAGGGCTCCTAAAAGTAGCTGAAAGGCCCATGATCTGTGAATAGAGCCAGGAAATAATTGAGTCATCTCAAGTATTATTAAGGGCCAAAAGAGTGGTATTAGGGAGAACAAGAGCACAGAGCAAGCTGTGAGCAATGGCCCCATCTCCATGAGGATGATTTCCATGGTCACCCGGGCAGGTCAGGAGATTTGTGTCTGCACTTTTATACCATTCAGCCTCCATAATCCCTCAGTCTTTGAATGGAGAAGAAGGAAAATTATGTAGGGGAAAAAAAAAAAAGAGGGATCTGTGAAGCAGTACTTGGAACCACACCAACCATGAAGTCAGTGCTTTTTTAACGTGGTGGTGGTCGACAGTGGGAAACAACTGGCTTACCACAGTGTTGTAACTTTGTATGTTTAAAACCACAATGCATTTCCCTTGCACAGAAGTCACATTTGTCAGAACCTCAGAAAATTCCAAGTGCAGTTCAGTTTCATTTCACTCTGAGGTAATTGCCAGTCAGCATTCATTTGTGGGCTGAGCTGATCAGAAGTTTTATAAAATAAAGTCGGCTTTTTTTTTCCCACATAAATATCTACTTACCAAAAACAACGTGTCTGGGGAAAAAAAAAAGAAAAAACATACTTCCCTGAACTTTCAGTTCTCAGAGGAGTCTGGTTCACCAAATGGCAGTTATAATGTTGTTCCTCCATAACAATTGCTTCAGAATGATTACTCTTCTATTTCATCTTCAGCTGATTAGTCCCTAGGCTCAACTGGTTTCAAACGAATAAAGTACCATCTATTTGTGTTTTTGCTTCTGTGGGAAAAAAAAAATCTACTTATTGTGATAAACTAAATAGATTGTTTTTGCCTGTGTGGGGTTTTGTTTTGAAGAATGAAATAATTTTGCTGGAACTGAAATTTTGATTTTTGAGTATCTCTAATGCAACTCTTCTATTGTCTGTTAATTTGAGGAACAGTTTGCATACCTGATACAAACACCTCTGGAAGCCTGAACTGAATTTTGGAAAACATAACAGAATTTTTGTCCTGTCTTTCTCCTCCCTGGAAAGGAACTGCTGAAATGCCCCACATATGTGTGCATACCCATACCCACAAAAATGCTAGTATTTATGCTTTTCACATCATATCTAGAAGGATGAGCAATTCAAGAAATGCTGTAGTTAAAAGATGTATGGTCCTTTCCCTCTTTTTTAATATAAGGTGTTCAGATAGTTTGGAAAAGTTTTAGATAGTCATCCAAAGTGAATCTTATCAGGTTTACCTATTATTTCTTATCAAATCTGAAACATGTCAGGCATAATTTAGATTGAGATATTTGGCATTTCACAAACCCTTGCTATATGTCACTCAAATCAAAGAAAACCAAAGTGTAGTTTTGAGCACTTCTTTATAAGCTGCTTTGGACGAAAATTTCTTACTTGGAAGCCCTCTAGTTAAGGCTTGCATTTCTGATAAATTTCCATGCATTATTAACCTAATTGGACCCAACATATATTCTAAGATTCTCATTAATATTTTTTAACATATTAAGGCATCTTTACCCTTGAGCAGTCAAGCGAGTTTTCATCTTCATAAAAATGGGTTCCTCATAATCAGACAATATCCAATCATTTCCAGTCCATAAGGTAAATTTCCTCTATATTCTTTCAATTTTGCAGTTTTCTTACCAATCAGCACAATACATTTCACCCTATGGATTATTTCTCCATAAACCTTGCCACTATTGCCAGCAGCTATTACCTGGAAAGGATGCTAACTTGAGCTGAAGGACACATCAAAGATGATCTCAAGCTGAATGAAAAAGACCACAACTCCTAGCATTTTGGCAGAATTGTTCCACTTATTCTTGTAATTTAGACTCTTTACTGATTCCGATCATCCTCAAAATGAATAAACTACCAACGGTATTTTCATAACATGGTAATAACATACAAATGATATAGTATTTACCGATATTGACTGGTAAATAAGTGGTACTACAGCCCACTGATTGTTAAGCTACTTGTTAATTTATCTGTATGGCACTAACATTTTGGAGACTAGCTCCTGAATATTGCAGTCTGAGGTGATACAAAAAAACATGAAAAAAATGACCCTAAGCTAAAATGATTACTGGTGTTTGTTAGGTACTGTGGCTGCAATAATAACAACGATAATCAGCCAGAACAATTATTGGGTAAAAAAGATTTTTTTTAATTTAAATTCAGAAGGTTTTTATTGTTATTATCTAAAATTGAACTATATGTAGATTATTTTGAGTGGGTAGATTTTTGTTTTGTATCCATGAAATTGCTACCATATTAACAAGATTTTCCAGACATTAATGGATTGATTTCTGTATAATTGTAACTATATTAATTCATCCCAATTACCTCTAAGTAAAATTTAAATTAAGTTAAATTGGAGAAATTAAAAATGTTTGAAAACCCTGCATGGAAACCTTGAGGCATCCTAAGATTGTCATTTCTCATCTCTAATATCATTCATTCTGCAGCTGAGAACACAATATAAGTATTCTCCGTTCTCCCAAGATCTGTAAACTGTTATTTTCTGTACATTTCAAAGCCAACTTACAACTTAAAGGTCTCTCCATAAAGCAAATACGATTTTTTTTTTCCCCCACTGGTGGAAAAAAGTGTCTCTGGCTGTTTCCTCATTTTTGTTGGTTTCTTATTGAGGAAGCTGATGCATAGATGATCCATTTATAATGTGAAGACATTCAACTGTAAAGGCAAGTTTAAATATATAGTAGAAGCATTGGTCTGAAAGAGAGAGAGCAGTTGTGACAGGCATAGAGGAATCTTCTGGCACCACAGGCAGTCGGTAACAAGCTGCAGCTCTTGTGTGGACCATTGCTCCAAAAGGCAAAAATATGCTGCTTACCAAGGTCATGGCTAGGATGAGCCCTCTGCAGCGCTCGGTGGCAGATCCAGTCTGAGATAGCTTTTGTCCAACCTTGGAGAACACAACTGTACTCTAGCTTAGCCAAGATCTGCATTGGTTATGTTGCATTAGAAGTTTAAGTTGAAACTGGCTTCACATGGAACCTCTTTGTGACCAAGGTCTCTCACCACCGGAGTCAGAGGACCTGTGCTGAAGTTTAAACGCAAATGAGAACTGGGAGTAGAACTGTTGCACATTTGGGAGGAATTTGGATGATTTGGTAAAGCAGGCATACAAATGCCAACTTTGCATGTGTTTTTCTACTGTGTTTTGGGATCTTGGCACCTGATATCTCAAGGTATTTCAGCTCACTTGCATCTTACTTGCTCATGTCGTGACTATCTATCTCTTCCAAAAGACCTCTCCAAAAACACACTTCTCCAGTTCCTGATTTCTGGATACACATGGGGCTAGGCAGGGCCTTGGGCTGCATCTCTGTTAAGGTGATCAAGATTTATTAATAGAGGCTGTCACATTGCCGCTGCTAGCATATCATGTCTTCTCTTTAGCTGACTTTTTCCAGTTGTACAAGGCTCTGTAGGCTTCAAGAGCTGGCCAGGTGCTCTGCTCCAAAATGTAGCAGCTAACTAGAACTAGCATGAATCAGATAAAATAGTTTAGATCATCCACGCCCTGCTAGAATTAGATGGAAGCAGGTCGCGCTGAGGAGAACCAGCGGAAGCCATCCCCTCCCTGCAGCAGAGTCACTCGTACAGAGAGAAAGCTGCTCACAGGAAGGAGATGGCTTGCAGAAAGGTGTTTCTTAATTGCATTTTGGTTCTGGACCCTCTGGTGAGCAGAGACACACTGGGAACAAATGAAAGTTTCTGGTGTTAGGAAAAAAAAGGAGGAAAAAGTTTTGCCTCTTAGAGCAGGGAAATAGTTTGAGGCTATGTTTTAATTAAAATGAATATCTGCGCTATCTTAATGTTATTGCCAGTTAAGTGTAGCAGGGTGATTTAGAGTTCTATAACACAATTATACTCCGGTAATGAAGCTCCGCAGAATTATCCCAGGAATTCAAAATGCAGAGGGGAGCAGTAGTTCTCGTTTGTAACCATGTTACAACCTTTATTGTTACAGTATTTTCTGTTTTCCTCAAAGATTAACTCAGTCGTATTTAAGTCTCTGGTTACATTAAAGAGAGATTGGGAACGGGTGACAGGAGCTGTTTTACCGTCCCTGAAGCAGTTTGGTTCAAAATGTTCTTCTACCAGCAGAGAGCCGACTGCCTTAACCTGTTCATGCTCTTGGTCTTTCTGCTGGGGGAGAGGACGCATGCGCTTCGCTAGAAATATCACGTGCAATGTGGTTTTGCAGGTGAGGCCTCAAAAAAGTGAATATTCTAGCAGGGAAATCGCTATTGAAGATGCCTTGACAGGTGGCACGGAGCCTTTAAAAGTCACTTCACTCCTTTGGAAGACAGCTGCTTCTGGTTCCTTCTGGTGTGCTGAGGAGGTCTCGTTTGCTTGCGGGCTCCGGACTGGGAGGTTTCCATGCGGTACAATCCCTGCGATGGAAAAGCAGGGCTGCCTGGAACAGGCACTTCCCTGCTCTGCTTCGTCCTCTTCCATGTACGTGAAAAACCATTTCTACATCTTCACCTGTGTTTCCAATGCAGCAGAAGTTACACGTCACAAAAATGGCTGGAGTTATGTATTTAGATTTACATACCATTGAGTTTGACCTCTGGGAAGTACCTGGGTCCTGCTGGGTTTTGTACCTCAGTATACTTCACCGTGTGAGCCAGAAACATTCATACTCTCTGTAAAGAAAACACTCAAATTCCAACAGATTCACCCTTCCACCCATGCACATGAAACACCTCATTTGTCCACCCCAAGAATTAATTTGGTCAGTCCAGAACTGAGCTGGAGCACAAGCCCTTCAAGTCCCCCAAAAGTCTGGGCTTCAGCAAGATGCTGAGTTACAGAGTGGATGTGGCAGCGTAGACACACCAAAACCTGCTCTCCCACAAGGACTCTTCACCTCTGACCGAGAAGGGCCCAAGTTTTTATTTCCAGAAATGGGAAAACTGTTTGGAGAAAGCAAAAAGTCTTGTCAATCTTCATTTCCATTTGGAAACAAATTTGTTTGGCATTGAGGAAAGATGAAAACTGAAACAGGGCTAACTTCACTTGAGTTTTCGATTTGCAGCAAATAGATTAAAAGCAGAAAGGAATCGATACGATAATAAGAGCAATCCTCAGAAACATCTCCAAACCCCTGTGGCAGACCCCAGCAGTCTGATTAATCCAAGCAAACAGCCTGTGGATACTCTCTCTCCCTGCCTCTGTATTTTTTTGCACAATTTCATGTCACAACCAGGGTCCAGACTGCTCAAATGAGGCGTATCTATCAACCTTACAGGATTTTCAGTCTTCAAATCTAGCATCATATTCCTGCAGATACAGAGTTTCTAGCTCCAACCAGGTGACACTTTTGGGGAAAAAAAAAAAAGAAAAAAGAAAAAAATAAAAAAAATTATGCAATAAAATAAATATCTTACTGTTCTGCTCTATGGTTCAGTTTGGAATAAATTGGGATGAAAGAAATATTTCAAATCTGAGATGTGTGAGGTTTCTTACATTTTCAAAACTGAATATTTGCTCGCTTGAAACTAATTTTAGGTTGTCCATTTCTTTCCAGGGGAGCCATTTGCAACCATGTTTCCTAGATCTTAGCAATAAGAACAGCCCTTTCTTTCAGGACCTGGTCTATTCACACTGAGATGTGCTTTTCTGCCTTCGGGCCTTCTAAAATATTATCTAATGGGGCAAAACGCTGCTCAACATGGGTAAAGACCTTGCCTTTCACCTTTAGGTCAATTCCACCTCGATGGCCCAAAAAGTACCATTCTTCTATTGTTAAGCTTTACCAGAGCAGTAAAGGCTGTCACCTCACAGCTGTGTAAAAACCCACAGCTTAAGCTTCAACTCAAGGAAGAAGCGTACTGTTAGCATAAAAAATAGGTCAGTCCATTTTCTGCAGAAAACATCCCTTCTGCAAATCTTTGGTCCCTCTCCAATCGCTTGCTAAAAGCTCATGACCGTGGAATAAAGGCTAAGGTCAAAAGTCCTGGAGCTATGAGACAATATCTCAGGATTCAGGTGTCCTTGGGCTCTGATTTAGGTTTCCATGTGTCTTATTGCATTTGCTTAATGATTTTCTAGGCACCTATGGCCATAGCATCTGGGCTGCTGCCACAAATTAAATGCAATCAGACATTAAATCAAACTGTCTACAGCAGGCTGCAGAAACAGGCCTCCTCCTTCTGCTTCCGCAGACATAAGTGACTCAGAAATGGTTCGAATTCATGCAAAGGCATTGCTGAAAGGATGTATCTTGTGGTGCTCTTGGAAAGCTGGCAGGGTGACTGTGGATTACCAGGAAATCCATGCTCCTGAACTGGAATTCTTCCACCGTGAATATCAGAGAGAATAGGGCTGGAAAATATCTCAAATTGCTTAAGTATTCTACAGCCACACTATATAGAGAACCTGCCCTTGGTCTCCCTTTTGGGCAAAATCTTAGGCATCATTTATGCAGCACAAGACCCTGGGGTTCAGACACTGAGACTTTGGTGGTTTATGGCTTGTTATTGGGTATCTATTCTCCCAGCATGACTACTTGAATTTGCAGGAGCACTTGTTGAGGGGGATGCATACCTATCAGGAGCCACTGCCCGGTGTGAGTATTCGTGCCTGCACTTGTATTTGATCCCATTTGGGATTTTATATTCTGTATGTTACTACTGGAGCAACACACATACATGACCATTATCTGCCTGAGTGCTAACAGCTGGAATGTATAAATTGTCTGATATAAAGAGAGAATTACCAAGAAATGTATCCAAACAGTATAACATAAATTCAGCCCTGTTTTGATGCATGAACAAATGTCATATCTAACACTATGACAATATGAAGTTATATCTGAAACATTGACTCAATGATAGTTTGTCAAAATAGCCAGATACTCATTCAATTTAATCCCTTTCATCACAGGAGAGTGAGGGAGAATTTCATGGCATGTAAAAACGTGTCTTCATGTGCCCATCTGCCTGCAATAGCTCTGTATCGCAGCTTGCTTGGAAAGTACTCTTAGTTCTTCACATGGGAAAGAAAGGTCACTGTCCCTGAAGGACAAATTCCGCCTCTCTGTCCAACAAACTCCCGGAGTCATTGGTCACCCTCGGATGACAGCTCTGAATTGCAGGGCAATGTTTGCTGCATTTATTTCTCAGAGTAATTCAGTGGGCGTGTGCGAGTGGAGGAGAGTGTCATGCATTTGGCCGAGTTCATGGTGTGAAAGAGGCAGTAGGCCACGGTCACCTCAAAAACACCGAGGGATATTTACAGAACAGAAAAAATAATCAGAAGCTGTTTACTGATTAAACTTGAAGCAAGCCCAGTCCTTCCAAAAGAGCAATCATCTGCTATTCATCACAGAATTCTGCAAGTCTGGATGCAAGAGCTATTGCAAAGCTCTGGAAGTCCTTCGTACTCAAAGTCACTTTCTGTTGTTAGTAATAATGATACAGTAGCCCTTAGAAACCTTGACTGAGCCTTGGTTTAGCTTCTGGCAGAGAAGAAAAGAAATCAAATACAGGCAATGAACAGAGACAAAGGCAGCAAGTCGGTGGCTGATAATTGTCTCCACAGACTTGTGTAACAACTGCTGCCATCAGAGAGTAACCACCAACTATTAGTGTTTGTACTCATGACCCACTGGGCACTTCCAAATACAGCAGCAGTGCCATGTGAGTGGCAAGAGGGAAGAGGCAACAAGTTTCACTAGCAGTTACCTTCACTCTGGTTTGTAGATCGGAGTTTTCAGTGATGCCACAGCTTGAAGAGTTAAATCTGATCTATTTTCCACAACAGAAATCCAGATCATCATGGTATTTTTCCCCTTTTAGATAGTCGTCTTCCATTAGGAAAAAGAAATCAATTGCCAAGAATTTTGTCTTGCTCCTAGCAGAGCTGCTGTGTAGGTGGAACTGTCACATATTAAAACTGCTTCCAATCATCAGCAAAACTCAAAAGGCAGCAACTTTCTTTCTCTGCTTCACCCTCAGTTTAGGAGTGATTTTCTGATACACCTATAGCTTTGCCTGGAAAACTGTCTCACACCTTGACACAAGCAAGAAAGGAAAGGAAGACCAGCTCGGTACTGAGCATATAAAGGCTCTTAGAGAGAAAATGAAGCAGAAATCCTTGGAAAAGGCATATCTGATGGAATAGATCCTGTGCTTGGCCAAAGTGCGCTCCATAGCATTGGACTCGGAGAGTACATGGGGTAAGGGACTGGATCTCACCAGGAATGAATAATGCCACGTACAGAGTCCTCATCTCAGAGACATCACCTCAAGCATTACCCGGGTCACACAGTTACGCTCTGTAGCCAGGAGAGCGCTTTGGTTATTGAAACACAGAATGAGCTATCAGGGGACATGGTTCTTAAACCAACTTGAGCAATGACTCCCTGTGCATTTTACAGCAAGTTATTTCATCTCTCTGTGCTTCTCTCCTCTGCGTAGTGAGCACAATACTTATCATATGTACTGGGACACTGTAAAGCTTCATCTGCTGAAATTATTGTTGCTCTTTGTAACTACAGAGTGTTACGAGAAGAGATAATGGAAGCACAAATGATTTTCACATTTGAGTGGTAGCCATTAAGCCTTGCAAGAGTCCTCTGGCTTTGAAGACTTTATATCTTCTCACTACAGTGAAAGATTAGCCTTCGAGGATTCACCTTGCATATAAGCCTAGACTATAGGTGCCTAATTTTTGGGTGTATTTCCTCTAGTATTGTTACTTACTCCAGAGAAAAGAGAGTATGTAAGTATTACTTGGACCTGCTTCCTAGTTTGCAATGTCTGCCTAAAAATACACGCTGCTCCCACGTTCTATCACTGGCATTGATAGCAGCGTGCATTACACTGTTAGTTGCCAGAAGTTAGGAATGTGAGTCTGAAATTGTCTTCTGAAAAGTTTTTTTGGAAGCCAGGTACAGTCTCATCTCCAATTATTTATTCTTTATGGATGTTTGATACCTTTTGTGTTGTCTGTGCAGATATTTATATGTCCCTTGCTGACTCTAAGATGCCCCACATTAGCGTATCAGTGGTACAATGAGATGATATCTTCTGTTATAGGAAAATGTGAATCCTTCAGTTTATAGATGGGTGAATGCAAATGAAGCATAAGGATTGTCAGGTGCAGGTCTGTGCAGGAGTTATTCTATGCACATGGATGGGCATAGGGTGCACACACGGCACACAGGCAGAGCGAGATCGGTGTATTTTATTGCATAGGCACACATCAACTGCAGTTCATGCATACGGCAAGGCACGAAGCTTCCTCGAACTCACTGTATTTTCTGTAGAGCTGATCTCATGTGCCCAGTGGACACAGATAGCTCCTACTCAGGTGTCTGCCTTGTCAGATGTGCAGGGTGGACAAGGAAGATATCCACCAAAAAATCTGGATAGGGCAAGAGGTGCCAGGAGAGAGGACAGTGGAAGTCCGCATGAGAACCAGGATCTGAGCTCTAGCTCTCCTGACATTCAGCCAGATTTCGTGCATTACATGCTCTCTTGTAGCAGAAAGGACCATCCTCATCCAAAGCAACAAAGCCACAATACAGCTTCTGTGGGTTCTCAGCTAGGATTAGTCATGGACCTTTCCTTTGTGGCACAGTTCAAGCACTGTGGTAGGGTTACAAGGACCGGTTTGTCTTGCCATTTCAGTTTGTGGGTTAATAGTGGGATTTGCAGGTCTAGGTTTGTCAGTCAATCTTGTCCCAGTGCTAAAAGTCAACAAAAAATAAACTCTTTGAAATGGAAAGCAGAATTTTGCAGGAAGTCAGGGCTGTAAGAATTGTGACAAAAAAAAATGGCTTTTTTATTCATTAAAATTCAAATGCAGATAAATAACCAACAGCTCCAGTGAGGATTATGGAACTTCAGTATTTATGAGGAAGCAGAAATATTATAAATATTGAGATTGGCTATTTTCTACCTACATATCTTTTTTTTTTTTTTTTTTTTTTTTAGAAGAGTAATAACATTTGCTAGTCCAGCAATAATAGTATGCATTTATGCAGTGGCTTTCATCCAGAGATCTCCAAGCACTTTACTAACATTGGTTGGATGAAGCTTCACAGAGCTCTTATAGAAGCAAATAATGAATTATTATTCCCAGTTTACAAATTGAGAAACATTTGCACAAAAAGATCAAGCTGTATTTTGTCCAGAGGTGAAGGCTGAGAACATGGAAAAGCTGTGGCAGAGTCTGGGAGCTGTGATTACAGAAATTATTCCCCATCTGAAGGACTTCACCAGTTTAAAGACGTGGCTAGAGGAACAAGAGTTGCTGCAATAACCGATGATCTGAACTTAAAGCACATCAGTCACTTCATACTGTCTATGTGCGTATTGTAGGTTACAGTAAATGAGAGTAACTTATTCTTACAGATCAGCATCAATAGTGGGTGAATTAAATACATTCTCAGAAGGGTAGATCAACTCAGAGTTGTGTACTAAATAGCTATGTTGCCTCGCATATTCAGTTAGTTTAGGTATCTCTACATAGCACTGAATTATGCCATGTAAATGTCACTTTTATGGATAAGGTCAATTTAAAATATGTTCCCAACAGCAGCAGCAGCCACCGCAACAAAAACAACAACCCAAAAGATGTTTTAAAGGTTGTCAAAGCTTGTCCTCTACAAGACTTTTTAATGAAATTTCCACCTGCTTTAAAAAGAAATTCAGTCATAAAGATAATGTGAAGGAAAAGAAAAAGTGTCAAAATCAAAGCCAAAATAAGTACAGACTGAACAGAACATGCATTTTCATCAACTTCTACCATTTTTGAAATACAAAAAATAGATAAATGTTGGACTGTTTCCTGTTTTCAAAAGGAAAATTCTTACATTATCTCAAAATATGGAATAGGAGACTTGGGTCTTCCCCTGCTCGGACCTACTACTCAGAATATGCCTCCACCAGTATCACAGACTACCTCTGACAATTAAGAGGTTTCCTTTCTTAGATTTAGTTCTTTCTGTACTTTTTCTTCTCTTCCCCTCCAAACCCCCTCCTTTTTGCTGTCTTCATGACATGTCTTTAAGTGATCAAGATCACTGGGCTGGATAATCTCCAAGCAATTAATTGGCTAAACTGTGTCTAAGGTGATTAAAAAATTTTAATGGCAGAAGAGATATTGATAATGAAGAAGAAGAAGAAGAAGATGATGATTTGATTTGTGGATTCTCAAATTTATTTTGCTTGTCACCATCTCTGGCCATTTTGATATAGTAGGTTCTGGTTCCGTGTTGCAAGCCGAGTATGTGCAGCAGGTGGCATTACACTGTCCTGGAAACATTCACATGCCATTTTGAAGTAGATTTCACATCACCATTGATGTACATATTGCTGCCTGGGAACTTCTCATTTAATCTGATGTCCTGTCTCTCACCCACTAATTGGTATCAATCCCTTTCTTTCCACTTTTAAGCGCTTTAAAAGTGGCAGGGAATCCGCAGCATTTAGCTGTTGCAGTGATTAATTACCACTGCTATTTAGAGTCACACCTCCATCTAAGTTTGAAAATGTCTTTGAAGTTTACATCCATTGGGCTTTGTTAGAACATTTTCATTTCAATTTAAGAGCATTTTGCTAACAAATCTCTTCCCCATGTAAGTACTGCATGACCGTGATCAAGTCATCACTCTGTTCTGTACCGCATGTAATACAACCAATATCTTCTGCTGGAAACTGTCATTTCACTCCCTCTTCAGGGGATGAAAACACAGCTCTCTGTGAAGCATGGACAGCCTTTCTCTTGACATGCACAAGACCACAGTTCTCATCCAAAGTTGTTAAAGAAAGTGATCCAAAAGGAGAGGTTTCAGAGAAAAATCACTGATATTTGCTCATTTCTCTTGGACTTGTGTGTCTGATCCTTGACTATTTCTCTCCAACATCAAGTAAAGCTGAGTGTTGGGGTTGTTTTGTTTTGATTTAGTGTTTTTTCCCCCAGGGATCACATTCCTAACCATGGAATATTGCTGGGTTGGAGAAGGCAGGAGAGGAGAGGGCAGTGCTGGAGGCTTTTAGACTAACACAGCATCTGTTTGTGCCTTGATTCATCCAGTGGTAAAGCCATCACTCCTTAAAATCCCCTTTAAGCAATTCTCTTTGGCAGCCGGAATCTACTGAACTCTCTGCCCAGATTCCCAGGCAGAGCAGAAAGCTGAAAGGGTTTCTTGTTTTGTTTTCCCATGTGACCAGTACCTGCTATGCTGCCTTTCTACCGCTGGCCCTCGACTGATGGATCTGGCAGCATCCAAGGGGAAGGTTCATAGTCCAATGGATTAATGATGCTTTGACTGACTCGGTGTTGTTTGATGTGTTGTAGATATGCTCGGTCTGTGTCTCCTGTCTCTTTATCTTCCCTGTGCAGTTATGTTGACAGCTTCACCACTTCCCTCCGGAGCTGGCTTTACAGCCCAAGGAGTTTCTCAGTAGGAATTCTTGCCTTTGTTTCGTGGATTCTGTTTGCCATCCCTACAACAATCCAACCTCTTTATGTAAGGAAGGTGCTCATGAATGTGATAACCCACTTATAAAGTGGTTAACTTGCTCTTTAAGAAGATAAAGATTCAAATAAAAAGCCCTGGTCCTGAAGCTTTAGGAATGCAAAAACCTAAACTGCTGCTATGAAAAATCTGAATTCATCCTGACTGCTGATGCCAAAAGCATCTCTCCCATGCAGATCGCTTGGTGCGCCTAAACACTGACATGTGCCACGAGCGTGGAAATGGCTTCCTACCACCTGAGAGTCACACGGTGGAGAAATTCTCACTCAAAGCTGCCAGCCAGAGACTGCGCTTTCCACCAATGTTTCTTATCATGTGTGTCACTATCAAAATGCACAGTTCAAGATACAGCACAGTTCTGGGCTCTTTTCCCAAGCTTGTGAATGTGAGAGATGCTGGAGGTGTGAAGAGGGAAGTAGGAGCTTGGGGTACATGAGTCTTGGCACATCTGAGGAGGACAACCGATGACCTCTAGAAAAGACAAAGACAAAGACAAAGACAAAGACAAAGACAAAGACAAAGAAAAAGAAAAAGAAAAAGAAAAAGAAAAAGAAAAAGAAAAAGAAAAAGAAAAAGAAAAAGAAAAAAATAATATGACTGTGGCAACACTTGGAATATAAGCATATGATGACTCCACAGATAAATAAACTGTGTTGCACTGGGTCTTAATCCCCAGAACTTGATAGACTGTAAGAAGTTCCCTTTAGCCCTGGGGTATTCTGTTCTTTCACTTAGTTTTAAGTGGAGCTCTCTTATCCTTCCATTTAGTTGTTCAAGCTTTCCAGAAAAATGGCAGGATTTCTTACAAGGTATGCTAAAACTTGAAGAAGTTATAGCCTTGTATATCTAGGTAAAATGCCAGTAAGGGAAAATATTATTGGATTGAGAAGGAAATTCTAGACTTCAAAATTATCCCACTGAAAAGTTAAAATGCCTTTTAAAACTTTTCATCTCTTTCCCAATTGAAATATAAATGAAAAAACTTCCATGGTTTGAATCATGACTTTGTGTGTGTGTGTATGACTAACTCAGATTTCATCCTACATGGAGTTCTGAGACCATTTTCGATGCTCTGGTGATAAACCTCACTACCAAGAAAGTGGAACTACATAAAATCGCAAAAAATAAATTTGAAAGTAAGTGACCTCAGGCAGTCACCTAGTGCACCCCTGCCCCAAGGCTCGATCAGCTACATCTACATCCTTCTTGACAGATGTTTGTTTAACCTGCTCTTAAACTCTGGTGGTTCCAATCTCACAGCAATCTATTTCAGTCCTTAACTGTCCTTACTGTTGGATGTTTTTCCTTCATGTCTAATCTATAATAAACAATTACGTCTATTTTCTCACCTCTTTGGAGACGCCAAAGATATGCTTTCAGATGATAAGACCACACTTTTCAACTGAGAGAGTATTATTCACCAGTCAGGCTCTATGGGCAGCAGGTCTGTCCTTTGAATTCAGATAACCCTATGTTTGTCATTGTATGCTTACACATTTTTCCTTACCATACACCCTTTTCATTTTTTCTACCTCTTTCTTTGTATTTTCTCTCATCGTGCCTTGTTATTCCTTGTCTATATGCCCATTCCTCTCCATCTCTCTTGGTTTTGCCTATGTTTGCAATACCTCCTTGCTCATCTCCCAACACTGCAGGTGAGAGCCCAGTTAATGCAGCTGCATTTCCATCGGTTGATGTTGTCGGTAGCTGAACTGGCATAGCTGATGTCAAGGATAGCTCTCCATTTTGTCCTACTGGCCTTTCTCTGAACTACTGATGTAAATATGTGGCAAAAACGTCCCTCATGCAGGCTGTTACTCTCAAATGAAAACATGACATGTCCATAAAATGTGATCTATGTGTAATCATCATACACATGCCTTCAGACAGGGGAGAGAAGTGACTTGCTAATTAAGTTTTACAATCCAGCGGTTGTGAGAAAGATAAAAACATGTCCCCGGTCAATCCATTACAAAGAGAACAGAACATCTGACCTTTTCATCCTGCCTTCCGTTTGCACTCGCTAGATCCATAACCTTTTCCAGCTGGAACGGAAAGTTCAATTAAGTTTTGTTGGCTCAGAAAACTGCCCGTGTCCTGGAGAGTAGATTAGGCACTCAGGGGCTGCAATTATCCATCTGGTGCCACTTCAGCTATAATATCTATATATTTATATACATACTGCCATCGCTTGCAAGGATAAACATTGTGCTGAGTTGCTCAGAGGAGGGTCACAAGCCTTACTGGTAGGGACTCTTCTGATCCCCAGGATCCAAACCACCAGGCTCCATGCAGGGTAAACCCAATGTCAACGAAGCTTCTGCCACTCACAGCCTCAGAGGGAATGGGTCAAAGGGGAAAGGATTCATCACATACCATGCAACCTTTCAGGTTTCCATCTGTGTCAATCCACTGATTTATGGATCTGGGCTTCCTCACAAGCCAAGGGAGGCATACGGAACCTTTGGAAATAATTTAATCTCTGTTGAGAAAGAAATTTTATAAATATAGACACATGTATATATTATATAGTTAACACTTTTGAGGACAAAGTGCTTGGCCTTGGCAAATAATTCATGCAATTACATCAAAGATGAGGCACTGACAGCAACTAACGCATCAATCATCTGGCTGATCGATAATGCCTGCAGTATACACAATCAAACCTAATCAGACTCGCATAGCCTCGGGATGAGAGAACATCAGAGATCCTCACCACACACAGAGAGGCTGTGGCTTCAAGGGCTCATCTGAAAGTTTGCTGGGCGGAATTTTCCCTTTGGGGCTGTTTTTACCCTGTTTGCAGATCTCCAACTCTCTCTAAAAGGGGAGCAAACACATCTTAGGTCATCACGCCTAAGTTACAAGGGAGTTCTTAGGAAAGAGGATGCAACATTCAGATTTGTTCCAGTGGGCATTGCACCTCATAACACAGGACTCTGCCTTTACCAGAATTTTGTAAAAAAGATCAACATAAATTTTGCCTTCCACTGGACACTAAGCAAGCTAGCAAACAAGCATCTATTTTTATTGCAACAGTCAGTTTACTGTGGTGTGAGTTGCTAGTAGTTTAAGTCAATACCATGAAAACATAGGTCATCTTGTTCAAAATGACAGGAGAAGATTGTCTCACCTTATCGTTCTCAGCAAAGAAGAAATGCTGGACTTCCTGCTTCAGAGGTTCACAGGTTTGGGAGATGTCATTTCTGACCTCCATCAGGAGTCTTTCTCCAGGGCTTGGTTAGCACAGCTTTTTCTGAAGTGGTCGCCACAGTCATCAAGTCCTGCAGTTGCAGAAGATAGAAACACCTACCTCCATTTGCACTAGTCTTAGGACATAAGAACTCTCATCACGTATCCTGGACAGCAACCTGTTAATGACCCCTGTTAGCATTGGAGCCACTGTTTTACCTAGGCAATATGGCTGTTCTGATGACCAACTCTCTACTGCTAGAGCAAAATCTGCTTCTCTCAGCAGAAAAAAAATTGAGACACGTACAGGAAATCTGCCACTCATCTCCCACCCTCCCCTTACTTGCTGACTTACATCTTTTCCTGGGGAAATGAAGACTCTGAGAGAGCCGTAGGTCACAGGTTTACAAGTGGCAACTCTGACAACTGAGGGAACCTTTTTTAATCTACTCCAAAAGTTGCTTCTTCCATCCCACAGCACTCTGACAAGCACCTTCACCATGATTCCAGCATCCCTCAGTTTCTTATTTTTTCTTTTTACTGCAAGATGTGAAAAAACTCATAAACTCCATCCTGAAATAATAACGTCCAGTAGCAAGAAACTATCTGCACCGTGGGCCAGGAAGGGTGTAGGCATGGCTGTTTCTATTTCAGTGTCCTAGAGCAGGAGTCCAGGCTTGTCTGCCCGTTGGCCACAGTCTGTTTGGTGGCATGGCTACCACCCAGATATGCCCCTCTTTCCCCAAGGGGCTGAGAAGGATCCCACCCTGGCACAGCCCAGTGTCCCTCTGCTTTGCCATCAGGGTGGGCTGAGTCTGCAATTCTTCAGAAATCTCCTGCCTTTTCCTGCTGATTTCTGTGCTGTGCCTCATTAGCTGCTCAGCTCTCTTCGGCTGGGAGACAGGAATCTGGCAGGAAGGTGTAAACAGCCAGTTTAATTGGGTGTTTAGAACAAAAGAAGCAGTGGCAGTGCTGTCATTTTCGAGCTAGCTTACAAACAGGCAGTTTGAAAATCATTTCCTCCCATCTGCACAGAGTCAAATCTCCCAACAGTTGCAAGTGAGAGTCTCTCTGAACATGGGAGAAGCAAACAAACAAAAAGGTGCCTTTTCAGAGCGTGAGACTGTTTCTGTCCTGGCTTATATCCTGTCCTGTGCAATCATTTATCATCTGCCTTGAGGCTCTGCAAGGTTGGGACTACCCTTCTTTTTCTCCTCACACATCTTGTGCTTGTGCATGATCACGATATGCACCTCTCTGCCTTTCACCACCTTCCTCATAGTGACTTTCTTGGCCTGAGCAGTCAATTGCAGGTGCCAAAATGTCCAGATGTGATGACAACAGACGGATGTACAGCCACATCACATCAGTCCTGAGAACTGGGACACCTTTTCTGCTGCCTCTCTTCATGCAGTCCCCTACGATTATCAATCCCCATGAAATAATGCTATTTGCTTATTATTTTTCTTTCTGGTGGTCTGTATTTAAACTCTGTGTCTCTGAAAGAAGGAGAAGAAAAAAAAAAAACAACACCACCTTACTAAAAGCTGTCCAGAGATGCCCTGCCTGCACCTATAAACACAGATGTGGATTTATTTGTGTTGCTTAGAAACCTGCATCTGTGGCCTGTCTGGTCCCTTCATGTTTATTTAAAATCACATCTAATAGAAAAAGACACAGCCATAAGGCTCAAGAGTGAAAGTTTACCAGGGTCACTGGTTCTGCCACCTGAACTATTTCTGTGATCTGTCCTCCCAAACCAAACCATTTCCATACAAATTGGATCCTGGTTACAGAAACACAGGATTTCAGCTCAGGTATCTTCCCCCCAAGGTTTCTCCCCTGCCCCAGGAAAGCAATCCTTCTGCGTGATGGGGCAGCAGTATTTCAGGCTGACAGGCATCTTAGTTTCCCTAGAAGTGTCCCTTTTTTTCCTTCCTACTCAGAAGTTGTCTCCAAAGGGAAGGAATAAGTGGAAATAAACAGATTTTAGTAGGGATGCCAAATATCCAGAAGTCCTGGACAAACGGCTGCTGCACGTGTGTGGATAAACCAGATGTGCCCTGGCACAGGGAGCCTGATGTGCTTGGACACTGGCTGCCTTCTCAGACACCTTGAGGGCCTTCAAGTGCACATGTGTGGTAGAGCTGTTCCTGGCATGTTCGAGATGTCCACATCACTACATGCATCCCTTTGCTGCTGCTGGAAATTTCCCTGTGGGTGTACAGACCTTGCCATCACCCTGTGGGGCATGATATGATAGGTGACACAGGTTTTTGTAGAATAAACTCACACACAATTCATTTTTGCGCATTCCTTTGTTCCTTGTTGGTGTGTCTTGTTTTCTTACAAAGAAACTGGGGAGAACATCCTATTCAACGTGCCAGCTATGTATCTTAGTCTAGAGAGTCTTTATGTTTGTTTTGGGGATTTGGCCCCTGCTTGGACTAAAACTGTAAGAAGTCAATTCCTACACAAATACGTCCTAGAAATGGATCCAGGCTTCCAGTCCCATGCTGATAACAAGGCTAAGGAGCATCGAAGTCTAGGTCCAGATATGATTCCTTCCCCCAGTTTGACAGTGCTTTAATTTACATTTAAGCACAATACCAAAATCCTTACTGTTCTCTTTTCTTTTGTTGAAATAAAAATGATCTAGAACCAAAACTTGAAATCTAACAAATTCTGAATGTAATGGCTTCGTAAATTTTAAGCATGAGACAACTATGATTTACTGCTCTGCTTTTTTGGATAACCAAGGCCATAGATTTCTTCCACTTAACTGGTTTCTGCATGAACCTCAATTGAGTTATGGTTTAAGCAGGGACATGCAGCCTTTAACACCAGTCTCAGGATGAGCAATCTAACTGCGTTCCCTGAAAAGGATTTTCCAGTGATTCATCACTTTCACTGGAAACCAGGTGACACCTTAATTCAGGTTTGAACTTCTCGAGCTCCACTTCTGATTGAAGTTAGAATTTCTATAGAAAGGCAGACAGAAAGTAAAGGAAAAGAAATAGCGTGTTGTGTCTCTGTCTTTTTGCATATCTCATTTCCCATCACAGGATGATAATGCAACAGCTGAAATGCTGAAATGAAAGGCTGTTTTGAGGATCTAGTTAGCATAGCCATAAGCAGAACATACAAGAAATTTCATGAGTTTGATTCTGCTGACATTGCCTGCCTGCATCGGAGATTCACAGCATCCCGTTTCAGAAGAAACAAACTTTCAGTGTGTTAGAACCACACCTTTGATATTTTTGAAGTTCACTGCCTATAAATAAGGCTTTTTTAACTTAAAGTCTTGGCAACAAAACACAGCCATGAGGGCTTAGAGTACTGTCTAATTTTTCAGCTTCCTGCACTGGGACTTGATTGTTTTCCATGGCCTTTTGTGCTCTTAGTTTATGAAAAATCAATACTTTAATATAGAAAACGAATCCCCCAGCTATCTATTTAGAGCAGTATTACCTCCAGCCCTGTCGCTCCTGCTGTTCTGTTCACTGCACTCCCAAGAAACTGGCGCATGTGGTAACCCAGCAGGATGGGATCTCCTTGCTCAGGCAGCGTAGGTTGCAGGATGTGCATGGAAGGGCATCACATCATCTTTAGCAAGGAGTCTGGTACCTCCTCTGAGCTTCAGCAACATGAATTTTGAATAACCAAAAGGGTGGAATTTGGATACCAACTGCTCCTAGGTGCAATGTGGCTAACCAAGAATTTTCTGATTTAATAAACTTTTCCTTCCCTTATCTGATTGTAAGGCAAAAAAAATATTAAAATAAAGGGAAGAAACATTTTACTGTATTTTTTCCGGTTCAAAAATAAATAAAACCCCAAACCAAAACACAAAAAGAGATGGCTTGCAGAAAATAAGGCTGTCAGTATTTATTTTGACATTCATGGGAGAAAAAACAGGTTTGAGATGCCATTCATTTTCACTAAAAGAAAAGTCAAGATTCAGAAGAAAAGAGTTTGAAAATAATATATTCCAACTGATTCATTTCAGCTGTGTTTTGAGTTTGTTATCCTGGACAGCTTGGTTTGGGGTGAAAATTGTAACATGTGTCATTTATCATACAGTGGTATGGCACAGCCGGTTCTTGGGAGGGCTCTCAAGGACCAGCCAGGTCTCCCTGTGCAGGTAAGTGACTCTGGGTGAGCAGGGGGTTACAGGCACAAGGAAGTTGTTTTGTCACTTGAGTTTTTGTTGAACGGCTGATTCCTGCTCTGAGCCTGCGTGTCCCCGTGCAGAGGCTGGGGACAGCCACTGCCACCAGAACTGCATCTACCCTGGAGGAGGAGGGGAAGCAATGGAGGAACCGTTATGGCAGGTCTGTGGCTGAGCCCTCCCTGGCCATCGGTCCCACCGCAGCAGTGACACGGGCACCAGAGACACGTTACGGCTCTACATTTCCTGCTCTCGCTCCTTTTCTGAAAGGAAGAGCTGCTGTGACAAAGCCCACCGCTGAGAGCCATCGGTCCCCGTCCCTCCTGCTGAGGACACGAGGACCTCGTATCGGGCTCAGCGGGGGCCCTCCCTCAGCAGTGTGTTGGTGTAAATCAATTTGATTTTCCCCAGGACACTCCTAATGCCCTCCAATGATTGCTCATCGCTAAAACAAATCTTTTCTTTCCTCCAACACTTCCCATACTTTTTCTTTTCAAACACCAGGCCTGCTCGGTGCTGAGAGATGTTGCCTTTTCCTTGCTTCTCCTCTTCCATGGCAAAAGGGGAGGGAGGAAAACACGAGGACCATCAATTTGAAAAAGCATAAACATGTCATGCTGCCTTTCCCCATCCCTCAGACTTCAAACCCAATGGCTCTTCACCCCATTCCCCCACCCCATCATTCCCGGCCATCCCCCTAAAACAAACCCAAAAGGGTTGGAATAAGTAGTCTCTGCGGGTAGGTAAGCACCTCCTGTGCGCAGGGAGTTATTTTTGGCTAGGTATGAAGTACCACATGACACAATCTTCACAAAATGCCAAGCAGTCAAAGCCAGAGCCACGTGCTTCTAACCTCTTGCACTGAGGTAAAAATAAACCTTAATAAAAGGGCTGAGGAGGCTTAATGGGAAGTGGAAATGCAAAAAGAAAAAAAAAAAAAGAAAACTCTTGTTAGGATGAGTCTCAGCAGATCCAAGGGGATGCAATGGGATGTCTCTGCATCTGACTCTCTTCTCATTGCAGGTCCTCGGTCCTCCAGGCCAGTCCTGTCCACACTGGGAGGGCTTGCAAGCGTTTCGTTCCTGCTGAACAAAAGGTTCAGGCAGCATCTCAGAATGAGATTGCCCAGAAAAGACAGCCATGAAGACAAGACACCATACGTAGCTTGTTACTGATTACTGACATTGGCGATGCCTTTGACAGGGACCACTGGAAATTTACTTTCCTTTACCTTTATCCTTCAGTTCCACTTCCATGAATGGGATTTTAATGACTATGGAAAAATGCTATGCAAAAATGGGCATATCAGCCACGGTGGCGGTGTCCTGTGTCTTCAGTACACTGAACCTCAGTCTGCAAGTAATAAGCCTCGCATGCTTGATATGTGGATGCTTACAAGTTAAATCAGGCTCCAAAATCATCCTCCAAAATCTCTTTGAGCCCTCTGAAAAAATTAGTAAGGGTTTCCATCTCTGGCTCTGCAATTTCAGACACTGCATAGTTAGCCCAACAAGCTGACTTCACTTTACTGTAAGCTTACGAATTTATGAGGCGCCCCGGCTGCTCTTCATGTTCTCACTTCCATCTCACTCCTTATTTTCTTATATTTTTTCCAGATTTTTTCCATCTGTTTTGTCAAACCTTTTCACAAAATGGCTGGCTCTGAAATAAAAAAAAATCTCCACCACCCAACAACCCCAAACTCCAACATTGCAGGAGGTCTCTATGTATTATCTTTAAAACAAAGGGGATACTAAACCAATGTGTCTTCCAGCCATGACACACTTCCCTTTCTATTTATGTATATATCTGTCCCAAACAGTGCTGAGAAAAGTTAATCAGCTATAGGGTAAAAGTCCTGCTGGTGGGCCTGTGGCTGTCTGATAGCAATGGCATTGCAGTTCTGGAGAGTACACCGTTCTCCTGCGGTGCTCTACAGTCTGCCTGCAAGTTTGGGACTGTGGCTGTTGTCAGGGGTCCTGGGAAGGTCAGCCTGTTTGTATTTTCCATTTGCCTAACAAATTAGGGCTCCTGGAGGCAGGATCTATAGGCAGCACTGCCAGGATGGAGCAGACCTTGGCTGGCCCATGTCTCAGCTCTGTTTGCTGCCTCTCTGCGTTTCCTCAGACTAGTCTTAGGCGCTGAGCAGCCCTGGGCTCTGAGGAGCAGCACCATGACCTAAGTGGTGCAGAAGGGATTTTAGAGGGGCCTCAGTAGGTGGCATGTGTAGGCTGGACATGCTGGTGTCCTAAATCATAGCACAGCCCACCTGCGTCCTGTGGCTCTTGCTCACGCAGGATTGATGCTTAAGCGTCAGGACACAGCAACAAGAGGCAAAGCTCTGGCACCAAAATGAGGAGAAAGTGATGGAAAAGCTCAGTGGTTTAAGGTTGGAAACAGCTCAGAGGAGAAGACACAAATGCTCTGGCTGCTGTATGGCTCTGCATCTTCTCCCCTGCATGGTAACTGCCTACCACGTCCCATCAGGTGCCAGACTGATCAGCCATGTCTGGGCTGGAGGGGATAGAAAGAGGCTGAGCCATGGCCCCGGGATGTCCTGAGCTCCCCCCTGCCCCACAGGCAAAGCAGAGGAGAGATGTAAGGGGGAAGGTGAGATGAAGACATTTTTATCCCAAGCTAAGTCTTGTCCCACCTATGCAAACACTACCAGTGCTAGTAGAAGGGTCTGCAAACTCTTCCCCAAGGAAAAAGAGGTCCAAAGTCAGTGGCCATGAGGTCCTGAGGGGAAACAAGTGCAGGGCTTTGCTCAGGGCTGACCCAAGAGCAGTTGTAGGGGGAAGACACAAGGTGGAATGTCTGAAGGTCATGAGTGATTCATCCTGGTATTATATCTGCAGACAACATTTTCCAAATGGAACTAAGAGAGGAGGGATAAAAAAAATCCAATGAGAAATAATAATTAAAAATCCCAGAGCAGAAACAGAGCAGGGAGCACAGGCAGTCTGACAGTTTCAATTTTCACTTAGTGCTTCTCGGGACTGATAACCTTCTTCTGCTGACAAGCACCCTTTGCCTGCCATAAATCCCAGCCCCCAGCAGCTGCTGCTCACCTTTCCACCCTCACCCCAGCCCCAGCAAGCCTTTATGAGGCTTCCCAGGGCTGTGGGAAGGCTGAATTTCAGACAAGGAGGGGATGATGACAGGGTGGCCCCATGCCAGAGGGAACAACTGTAGCCGGAGGAGACAGTGGGTAGCAGCAAAAAAGCCACCATCATCAGAGGAAGAATAGATGCCTCTTCTATTGGGTTAAAATGTCTATTTGAGCAGGGGGGTTGGACTACAGGATCACCAGAAGTCCCTTCCCACCTCAGCTATTCTGTCCTGTGACCACTGGGATACTTCTGAGGAAAGAAAACACAGACAAGATACTGAGATGCAGGAGACATCATGAGGTCATGGTGTCTCTGCAAAAGAAATAAATAAAATAAGTGGGCCATGGTGACAGAGTAAGACATGGGGGTTCGGTATTGAGACTGCTGGACATGGGCATCTTCCCTGTTTCTCTCTCCATCTTTTCTCTGATGCTTCTTCAGGACTGATGAATGCTGACCAGCACCACTGCACATGGACACCTTAAAATTTTAACCTCTTATGCTGACAGTGCTATTACTGGAGCAGGAGAGAGATACTAAAACAAACAAACAAAAAAGAGTGGAAAAGCCCATACTAAGCCTCAAGAACTATAACCCCAGCCTGAGCTGAGGTGTCAAATGTTGAAACCCTGGCATTGCCTCCCTTTGCCTGACAATGCCTCCCAGTTCATTAACATTCAGAGTTAAACCTGGGGGAGTGCAGGAAAAGTCAGGGATCACAGAGGGAGAGAACTCAGAATTAGAGATGGACCTGAACCAAACCTCTGGGTCAGACCAGAACTTCACTAAAGGACAAGCAGGGGGGTTGAATTTTGCAGCTCAGCCCAATCTATAATTCATTATGTATCTCTGGTATTTCTAAGAAGGCTACGGCTGTGATATTTAAATGCCAAACCTTTGTGCATTTTTAGACTTCGACTTTTGTTGTTGTTTTTTGAGGATCTGAAATAGTTTTTGCTCCTCCCTGCTTCCTAATGAAACCAGAGAGGGAGAAAGTGCTGGCAGCATCCTAGATAGGCTTGATTCTTGTTATTGTAATATCAAGGACATTTTGAATTAGTGAGTCTGGAGTTCAGAGCCATCTGATGGTTGGTTGACCCTTAATTTCAAGGTGGCTTTTCACTGGATAGAGAAAAATTACAATACCACCCCCGCACACACACATCTTTAGAAGCCAAACTTTGTGATTTCCGTGGCTTATGATTTTTACTACATTTTTTCCCTATGGATAAACAGAACAGAGGCATGAACTGATATTACCAATTGAGCAGATAAGGAGACTTCTGCAATAAACAGCATGAAACAGTATAAGAGGGAAAAGCAAAAGCAGAGCAGGAGAAGGCGGTGGCAGTAAAGGGAAAGCTAAATGACAAGAAGTGTTTCAAACACACAGGGATCAGGAGGCCAGCAAAGGCGTTAGGTCCCCAGGAAATGGCAGAGACAAGGCGGTTGTGAGAGTGGTGCTGCAAACACAGATACCGAATTATCTGCACCATCCGGGCTGTGTTTCCTCCAGCGCAGAGACAGGGGCCGGCTGTGCTCAGCCCCAGCAAAGCTGCTGAACGCTGCCGCAGTGAGAAACGCCACCGAGACGTTCACGGAGCACAAAGGAGCGTTTAAAGCAATGCAACAACTTCAGGGAACTTGTCTGAATTCCCAGAATTCCCATTTGATTTGGGGCGCATCACCCAAGCTGGAGCTGTGGCTCCTCAGCTGCTGTAGGGGGATGTGGGCAGGGCTGCTGCCTCTCTGCCTCATCCAGGAGGCTCTGCCCCTGCTCGGCATCAGCACTGGCCTCTGCCCAGGGAAGATTTTTATCGTTTCCCTGATCCTGTACAGCCTCACAAATAGGGAACAGCCATGGGACCACACATGGAGTCCTCAGATCCCACCTCTAAGCTAAAAGTATTTATATTTTCTTGTTTCTCATCCATTGTCAGGTTTGTCAAAGAAATTTTTGAGCATTCTGGGGGCTGATAATTTTTTTATATATAAAAATATGCATATATGCAACAATTAGTTGAAATTCTTCTCATAAAAGCTAGAGCAATGTATTCATTGACATTTAACCTCCTCCTTCCCCTGTAATAAAAGTCTTTTAAATAGAAATTGCATCAAATTTGATTCCATTTTGGCAGTTATATCTTTTAAAAGAGAAAAAAATATGATGGAAGTGGGAGAAAAAATTCTGAAGTAAAACATTCTGTGACAAAGCAATATGTATCTGCAGAGGAGAAGAAAAACCTTCTAAAAACTGATCCTGTGGAGCCCTAGAATTAGGATGTCAAAGGAAGGAACACAAGGAGAGGAGTGGAAGAAGGAAAGAAATATATCAAGAAAAATATCGATGGGGTTAAAATACAGTGATAATGTCCTTCATAATGCCCCGAGCCACGGCCGTGCTGTACCCTAATTAGCATCAGCCACAGCTGATGGAGGGCTGGGGGCAGCTACAAAGCCCGTGGTGCTGCAGGAGGTGAGGTGAGTGATTCAGTAATTGATGCTTTTCCTTCAGACACAGCATTAAGCAAACAGTTGCAGCAGGGTACGAGGTGGAAACAGGCTGAATCAGAAAAGGATCACCCTGTCAGAGGAAAATGTGTGGTGAAAGGCAGCTTTCAGCCAAGACTGGGGGTACCTAGTTCATCTGAAGAGGAACAGCAGTTGTATTAGCCAAGGTTGCTCTGCCAATCCTTTATGGTAGTCCCTTCTTCATTTGTACAAAAGCAGCTTGTGAGAACAAGCGCAACAGCCATTGCTTTTCATATTTTGAGTCATACACCTGACAGAAGCTTCACCCAGCGGCACAAGCTGGCTGGGTGTGTTTGCAGCAGGATCACAGCATGAGGATCCCGTAGCTTTTGAGCAAGAAGCCATTTCTGTCGCGCAGTGCTCCCACCACAGGACACACGCTGCGTTTCTCCAGATAGAGAGCAGCTTTTTGCAAGGTGATGAGTGGATAGCCTATCTCCCTGCATGGTCTGAAAAGCCCTTTGGGCCCCAAAGGAATGAGAAGCTCCATACAACACTTTTATCATTATTAATGGTAACACTTGTATTTAGAGAGAGATGGAGAAGAGATTTGGGAAACGTGAGACCTGTTAAGTCTTGATTCCAGCAGTGGGAGGGTTATAGATACTGGCTACGCTAATCAGCAACAGAAGAGGGAAACCACCTAGGGAACTGCGATTTAATTAAAGATAGCTGCCATGGATTCAGAAAGAAAAAAACAAGCCCAGCAAATCATTTGAAGGAGCACACAAAAACGAGAAGATGACAAGGCTGAGGAGGGAAACGCTGTTAACTTTGGCAGGAGGAAAGCTGTGAATAGGCATCACGGTGCCTCTGCTGAGCATATTCTGCCAACCATCAGGGTGGAAAATGGTGGCATATCTGTGCAGAAAGCACAACTGGAATGAGACACCAGGCTACAGGATGTGTGGAAAGTCTTGAAAAAGCACTGGCAGATACATGGTGGGCAGGGAACTTGTGCCAGCTTCCCCAGCTGAACCACATATACAGAGAGACAAAAACTGATCCAGAGTCCAGCCCAGGTTTCCTCCTGACAGTACCTATATGGGAGTACAGCTTTTGGCACTGAGACAGTTCTGTAGTCATCAAGCTCGATGGTATAGAGAGCATGGGCTCACTTTGGGCTGGGGAAGAGGATAAAACTGACCACCGATTCCTGAATATTTTTTCATCTTCTCTCCTTAATGCTTTCCTGGTCCTTCTTAGACAAGAGCTGCATGAGGAGGGACTAGGGTGGAGAACATTGGCTGGGTTGGGCAGTGGGTCCTCCAAAGCAAGGACTGTGAACAGAGAGGTCACATCTATTTGATTTTTCTCTTGGCTATCCAGGGAGAGATGTTTGAGGGCAAGATTTTTTACATGCAGAGGGTAAAATTCATCACTGTCAGAAACAAAGGGGAGGTTAGAGCAATATTGCATGGAGTAGGGCTTCCAGCTATTTCTTCCAACATTAGGAAATAAATCTAAAAGCTTGAGAAGTTCTGTACTGTACGCATCTATTATCAAGGAAAATCTCAGGAAAGGATGAGTTCTTTATTTTTCTGCTATATTATTTCCATCCTTTTTTTCACCCCTAGATAAATGCATGTGTAAGGAGGATCTAGAGAACATTACTTGTGTGCATTTGTCGCACCAACAGAACTAAAATTCCTGGAAGATATCATGCCAGGCCATTCAAATTTGTAAAGACTCAGAGTCTTAATGGCTGGAAGCTCCAGGCCCCAGTGGACTGGCCCGAGGGCTGCCCTGTGTTTTCAGGCAGGCGCTCAAATACAGAAAGTTTTGCTCTGTTGTCAGACCAGGGACAGCGTAGGTGTTTTGGTCACCTTATTGTATAAAGAATATTGTAGAAATCAAGAAAACATAGCAAAGCGCAAACAGCATTACAGAATTACACCAGTAATTGAAGAGCTCAGCTTTTCTGAAAATGGGAAAGAAACAAAGTGGATTTGAAAAAAGAAGAGACCTGTCCAGATCATGATCAAAAGGAAGAGGCTTCTAATCCATGACAACCCTTCATTTGAAGTGTAGGGCTCCTCTCATGGTACTGGAAGTCCCAAATACTGCTCATGGAACCTGGATGCATTTGAGCACCTCTTCCCTCACAGTATGGCATCCCTCACTCTCTAATCCTGTTACTGGTTAACAAGCTTTGGTGCTTCCAGAAGTTCCAAGGGGAGCCAGGGCTGTGTAGCAGTGACTCCTTTCCTCAGCAAGCATCTTTGTTGTCAGTCATCCCCAAATCCCAGCACAACCAAGCACCTAACGGGGGAGAAGCGTGCACAATGCCAGCACTGTGCTCCTGGCAGGTTAGATGTACTGCTTCATTTTACTTCTGGGCTTTGGGCAATATTAATTTTTTAAGGCATGGTTAGATCTCAAACATTTGTCAAAGGCATCGCTTGTGAAGCTGAGATCCATATCCTTCCTCTTGCCACTCCCTTGCTTTTTTTTTTGCTTCCCCCCCCCCCACCTCCCTCCTCTTAAACTACTCTAACCCATCCCAGAAATCACAGCTTTCCTCTCTGCCTCCCCCCTAGTCACTATTGATTATCCTCTGATATAGAAAAGGTGATGACTTTTCCCAAGAGTCCTGGAAATGCCTGACCGTGATCTTGGGCAGAGACAGCCACATCAGTGCCACCAGCCCCACAGGGGATGGTGTCCCACTCCCCTGAGTGCGATGCCACCGTGAGCCAGCCTTGGGGGGAAAGAGCTCTGCTGGAGGGACCATAATAAATGGTCCTTGGGTCTAGCCCTTGATATGAGCAACCCCAGGATGATATCTCCAGGGAATCAGCCTTTGGGAACAGACTAGTAAACACTAACCTTTTCATGAGCACACATCGGAAGGTTGTTGTTGAGTTTTGGGCCTTTTTTTTTTTTTTTCCTTTCTCTTTTTCTTCCCCTCTCCCTTAAAGGGAGAATAAATTAAGAGTTTATCTGTAATTTTCTCAGCAGGACAACTGCATTGAAGTGCCAGGCAGGATCCCCCATTGTATAAATCAATGCGTTTTATCACAAGCTTGGGCCTTCTGGTAATAAACTAAACAAGAGCTGCTGCTTTCTTCATGGATGTAATCAGCAAACAGGTGAGCACAAGAGCTTTCCTCATACTAATGGGGGGGAGGCAGCTAATTTGACCTGGAGTGCGGATTTAGTCTCTCCTGCAGCGGAGCTGTTTTTGCAGTTATCTCTCCAAGTCCAGCCTCTGTGGCTTTCTGTCTTATTTCCAGTCCAGACATGCTCTGGAAACCATTACCATATTTATAAAGCTACCTGGACTCACCGAGCATGCATGAAAGTGTTAGCAAGACCTATCTATTTTACCAGCTGTGCAGCCAGCACCTGTAAGTGAGAAAAGGAGGGGAAGGAGGAAAAAAAGAGGTTATTCTGCATTTGCTGTGTAGGAAAAGTGCATATGGTCCTTCAAAGGTAGCATGCATTTACACTAGAAAGCAGAACTACCCATCTTGGTTGGATAAATCTGCCCTTGGCGGCAAGTAGCAGGTTACTACATGACCCTACGTAGATTTACTACAGTGCTAGGGCAACTTTCCAGGAGTGTGCCTGTTTTCTTGCATTATAGGGCAGATAAGTGGAGAACATGAGCTGTGATAAGGAGATTTGGGGGACAGAGAGCAGGAGGAGTCTGTGTTGCAGGTTCTAATTCCAGGCTCAGGCATGGGTTTAATATGTGATTTTAGCCAAGCAAGAGGATTGTGATGATTGTAACAAAACACATCTTCTTTACCAGCTAATGAGCATTGGTAAGAGGCCTTAAATCCTTGGACAGGAGATGTCCAGGATCTAAAAAACATGATCACAGCTATTCTAAATAAAAGGTTCCTGGTATGGTATCTCCGTTATCACTCATCTAATCCCTTAGTGGTCTAGTAAACCTGAAGACAAAGGCAGTAAAAAATAGTCTTGAATAAAATTATATTAATTATATGAATATAACGTATTGTTACAAAGAGTCCATTGCTTGGCCCGGGGCACTGAGGACTCACTATTCTACAGCAAGGACATTTGGGGAGCATGTCTTTTTGGGGAAGCCTGCAGGGGATTCCCATTCCTCCTGAGTTCACATGCTTAGGTTTTAACAAGAGCGTCTCTTACAGCTGCTGGGAACGTGCTGTTTCATCTTCATCTTTGAAGAGAAGATGACAGAGAGATTATAATGCTGTCCTTCACATGTTAGGTGGAAGAAGCAGCTACACAAGCCACAGGGATGGTTTCCTGCAAAGAGAACAGGTCGTATTTGCTAAGTGTTTAGTGGGTCTGAGAAGTATGGGCTAAAAAAAACACTGTAAAGGTTAGGAAAAAAAAAAAAATCTTTGGGCTTCTTGGACTTGTCTTTCTGTAGTAGCACAGACTTGAAGAAGATAACACAGAGAGATGATTCACTTTGCTTGCTCCAATGAGAGCAGATCAGTGGCTACTTACACCCTATATAAGAGAAAAGAAAAAAATATTGATCCAGAGTTCCCACATCTATAATCTACATCCTTGTGCTTCCCCTAAAGAAAATTTATTGCTCTCCATCAGCAATAAATCAGAAGCTGGACTTTCCTGCTCCCTTTCAGACAGATACACTGTTGTACAGCATGAGAGAAACTCCCCAATGTGGAGGATATGAAGGTTTAACACACGAGCAAGTTCAGCTAACATTACAGAGCTAGAAGAAAGACAGATCAGATGCCAATAGGACGGAAAATAATAAGCTTTTAATTATATTTAATTCATTTAATAGCTGTATTTAGTATACCAATGTATAAATAGATACTTATTTACACTAATATTTATAAATGTATGTATAAATATGTCTTTGTAAATATATATTTATTAAAGCAAACTAAATTAATACATATTTATAAGGAAATATTTAGTACATTTAATAAACATACACAACTTGCTGCCATGCTGGAGGATAAAACAAGGTGAACAAAATTGGAAGTGAACCAAAGCAAAAAATAACCTTAGAGTGACACTTTCTCCCTAATGGATCCCAAAGCCCTGTTTTACTCTAATTTACACACCAGTGAGAGATTCGGTTCTCATGTGCAGCAATCTCTGAGATGAGATGCAGTAATTGCGTAACCAGAATAGCAACACCACAGCTGAGTGCAGGTTGGGAAGTAAAAGACTGCTTTTTCGATGAAACTTGGACAAACTCCTCAGACGGGTGAAATTATTCCCAGTTCATAGTGAATAAAGTCCTAACCACTGTATCCAGCTGAGAGGATGTCTATATTAAAGGTCTGTGTACAGGGGAAACATAAGCTTTCTAGAGTTAGATTACATCAGGTTGGAGGTCGTAAGGACTACAAAGCCCAGAAAAAAAAGTAGAATAAATTTGCCCAATCTAAGCAGGGTAGTGCTAGTGTAAAGCGAGCTTGGGTACTTTTACAGCAATACTGATGTATAGCCACTGAATCCTGGAGGAGTTCAGGGAGGATGGCATTTGGCTTTGACCCCAGGGTTAATTTAGCTGTTCTTGCAAAATGAGAAATAGGAACCCAGGTTCTCATCTCCTTTGCTATTGAGTCAATTGAGTGACACGAAGGTAAAACTGGCGTGAACAAGAATTGGGATCTCTAATGAACAGGAACCACTAGGAGCTTTCTGATACTTGCAGGAGATGTCAAGATGATGACTGCTCAAAACAGACTGGCACAGGAGGACGGAGAACATTTTCTCCTGGGTTGTTTCCCAAACTTATTCTGTAAACAGCTGGGATATTTACTGCAGGAATTTAACCCTGGGATAATGCTTCTTGGGATCCACCGGTATCTTAATTTCTCCTACATGCTTCCCTCCAAATGAATTTCTCTAAGACCCAATGACAGATATGACCCTGGGACTGTTCTCTGTGTGATGTACAGAAGTCCCCTCTGGTGTGACACCTCAGACACAGCCACACAGAGCTGCACTGGTCATTTCCCACCTCTTCCTCACCAACAGGAGATTTCCTCCCTCCTGCCACTTATCGAGGTGATTATTCCTCTGCAGCTGTAGATTACTTCTGTCAAAACCTCATCCATGGCTTCTTTGAAGAATTCAAAGCTGCTCTCAACCTAAAGCTGCTGGATTAACACCAGGTCTTGACTTAATTCTGCTCAAGCAGTTCATCCTAGTCCCTCTCATAGCCATCTCTTCTAATCCTGCAGTTATTTTTATGGTCCTTAAGCTTTCCAAGCCCTTGCATCTCCCCCAAGGTGCTGCATGGAGCAGTCCGTGGCTGCAGACACAGGACTCCATGCAAGAAGACAGACATGTACTTTGCTCAGGTGAAAAACAACTCCAGAGATACTTCTTTTTTTTTTTTTTTATCCCTTTAAAACCCTAGCCTTTGGAGGAGTGCCAGTTGATTTTAATACCCAGGGGACTCGAGTATAATTGCCAAAGAGGGGGATGCAGCCAGCTTTGCTATTACCTTCGCCACAGACAGGAAGCCGTTCAGCCAGACGCCTTTTGAGCGAGAGATCAGGTCATCTCAGCGCTGACTCAAAAGCAACCAACCCCTCTCTCATCACTTAGATTTAAATCATAGCTCTTTTTCCCACTCCAAGGTCTCATTAATGCCCCCAGACTCGCGATAGGAACAGTAGAAATGTAGTATCCTTGCCAGTTTGGGATTGTTATTTCCGTCATACTCAGCAGGAAAATGGAGCACTGCTTGGTTTTGTAACTGGATTAAAACAAACTGCAGCACAGGATTTGATCTCAACTCTCCTACTTTTCAGCAATGTGATTTAACCTAAGTCCATCTTCTCTCTCCATGCAAGAGGAACATCATGGTATCAACATCTGTCTTCAGCACTCGCTGCTCTGGGCCTGCTTCGCATGCTGGATGGGTCTGTGAATGAACACTTTTCAAATGCTATAAATACTTTATGAATTTCTATCCACTTACTTTAATGGGGGATTGTAAAAGCATTTAACCATATTACACCCAATCTCTCAGACACTGCATTATTTCAGCAGAGCTATTTTATTAGAAGCACTGGCACAGTTGCTGTGATATTGTTTAAATATATATGTATAATATATATATATTTCTCAAGCCAGATGAAATCAGATAGCAGGGAAACAGCCATGGAAACTCTGTGTCTCAGGTTTGTTCTGATGCACTTGAAAGGTTTCATTTGTTGTGCTTTGCATGACTGCATGCAGGCTTCTTTAGTGACTCTGGTTTTATAGACTGGGCTGAGGTTTGAGTCTGGGTGTCTGGCGGTCTTTCTCCTCTCCTGCAACACTAAATCCAGGTGTAAACACGTGGCATCACTTAGAAACACAGCCAGGGAGAGTCCCTGCTGCTCAGCCTGAGACATCCCTCACGGAGGACACCTCAAAGTCCCCGTCTGACTGGGACTCCGCTGTGAGATTATTTCCTGTTTTGCTTTTGCTGGAGACCAGCAGAAGCAGGCAGAAAAGACAGTTTGTATCGGACATGTCAAGTAGGATTCTTTCAGGTCTACTTAAGGCTTTTGCCAAGAGACCCAGAAGTCCCTACTCTGACCCCATCTCTGCTTTAGCAGTGAGACGCTTGTGCCACAGCTCCAGGAGACCCAGCCCCAGCCTCCCAAAGCCCCTCAGCACCAAGTAGCAAAGAAAGGCCACCCTACATCAGACTAACAGTACCTCACTCAGCAGAGGATGAAGATGCCACTTTCTTCTCCTCACACCCCCTCCATCCATTGTTTATTTCCAGCATTGCACAAAGGCCTTTAAAAGCCCATTGAGCTGCTTTTGACCATGTCTCTGTTGGGTAAATGAATTTATGGTCTGCCAGCCTGATTTATGAATGCCCATTCTACTTCGAACAGGAGGGCTGGTGATTTTATACCTCCAGCCATGCGGGACAGTGAGCTGCTCTGATCAAAGAAGCACATTTTTTTCTGGCATGATTGATTCAAGCCTGAAGAATTACAGCAGGATCACACTCACACACTACAGTCATCAGAGGTCAGAGGCATCTTCTACCATCAAAGACACCAAGTCTGAAGCCTGGGAAGCCGGAAGATTTTTACCCTTTCTAATTCCTCCTATTACCCTCCAAATCAAGCAGCTGTTCAGCCATATCTGAAGTCTCTAAAACTCATTGATGTTAAACTGATAACATACCAGTTGGGTTTACTAGTTGTCCCTCCTGGGTCTCAGCTGTTGACATATCAGAAAGAGCAACTCTGCAGTGCTACAGATATCCCAGCCCTGGTGTGCAGGTACTTAGTGCTGATGGACTGAGGCACCTCAGAGGGTTAGCCCTCCAGGGTCTGTGCAGTCAAGGAGTCTAGCTACCTCACTGGTTCTTAGCATCAGTTATAAAAAACACTGGACATGTCTGTTTGCAGATGGCAAACTGAACTTTATATAAAATTCCATATACCGTGGTTCAAATGCTTTTTAAAAAACTTTCATATCAAATCCCTCTAATTCACAAATAAAGCATCATCTTTTTTTTTTTTCTTTTTTTTTTTTTTTGTGGGACAGATAACACACACAAAAAAGTTTTCCTCCTATGGAGTTGGTTTTAGGTTTTTTTTTAGTGACAAATGCTATCGTTTTCAACCAAACAGTCTTCTCCTCCATGCCAATATCCAGCCAAGCTTTTTTTTCCAAATCTTCTTTACACTGTGACTCCTAATCAAAGTCAAAGACGTATAAAGTGTAAGAAATTCAGAATTTCTCCTTCCATCTGTCCAGAAAGGAAGGTCACAAACTACAGTAACTTTTGGACCTATTCATCAAACTCCTGGAAGTCACAACTCCCAGATTAAAAGAGCAGTGATTGATGATACCTTTTCCAGGGGTTACATTGGAAAAATGTGCTCCTTATAATGGAAACAGAGAAGAAATTAGTTCTCCTATCTCTCTTGAGTCTTAGTGAAAGTGGAAAACTGCAGATAAGAGGCTAAATCCCAGAGTCTTTCCTGCAAAACCCTGCCCACTGAGCTTAAAAGTTCTTTAATCATTTTCGTTCCTTAACATTTTCTCTGAATGTCCCTTGCCTGAGAGGGAGTCATAATATACCCTTGGATAGCGGTGGCTCATCCTGATTATTTTAGCTACATGAATACAGGATGCTTTTAGCATAAACTTTAGTTAAGCTCTCTTAAGATTTATTGGTCCAGGACCAATAAAACCTATCATTCAAGTTTCACTGACAACCTTTCTGACTTTTCACAAAAAATGCATAGTTTCCATATGCCTTTAGTTTCATGCTTCCCTGTCATGCTTTGGTCTCATGAGGTGGTCAGGCACTGCTGCAATAAAACTTTGGTAAAATAAGGAAAGATTTGCAATATGACTCATTAATACCACATGCCCCTCAGTGCACCTGTGTAAAGTCACCCTGCTGGAATTCATCACTCTAGCAAAAGAGAGAAAAAGAAAGACAGGAGATATAAAAGAGTGGCCCAGATAAGACGTAAACTCTCAAATGTAACAGGGAGGTTTATGGCTGTGAAGGACTCCTCATTCCCACTCCCAGTGACAGGGTTGTTTTGACAGGGCTGTTTTGACAATGCTGAGAGGAGTGAGATCAAAAGACACTGATCTGTTAAAGGACTGGACCCACAAAGAAGAAGAGGACAAAGCTGTCAAGAGCATAAAGCTGGGGGCTGCAGCAAGCGTGCCATAGTGGTTACCCAGGAGAGCAGATGACACCGAGGCAAAGTAAATGTGAAGAATAGATATTATGGGTGCAGAGGTTTTATTTCAGCTTTTTTCCTCCAAGCACAGGGTATTTTCAAAACAAAAATGTGACTTTCATTGTCAAGAGAAGCTGCTTCTGAGTTATTGCTCACTGTTATTTGCCGGAGGCTCTGGAAGGTGGGGTGGAAGGGTACAAATTCTGGCTACCACCTGTTCTGTTGATGTTTTTAAGAAACGTGGTTGGGAAGGATCTGATCAGGATCCACTGGGAGATTCAACTGTTGAGAGGCCAGGTTGTGTGGCCCTTACTACATGAAAATGAAGACACAGACTGGTCCCTTGGGAAGAGTTTGGTCAGAGGGTTTGTATCCAGAGCTAGAGGGGAATCAAACAGGCTGTCCTGCTCCTGTGTTTACAGAGATCTTATACTCCACACTGTGGAAATCTCTTTCTCTGCCTGCAGAAAAAAAAAAAAGAAGAAGTAATAAAAATCTGTTCCTATTATAAACAAAGACTGAATAATGAAAAACAGAAATTAAAAGCATGGTTCATCAAGCAGTGTAATGACAGCTATCAGCATCTGCAGAGAGCGAAACCCATCCCCACAGCCACAGCCAGGTCCAGATTGGCTCATGGGGACCCAGGACTGAATCGCATCTCTTAGAAATACTGTCGTGGCATCCCTGTTTTAGATGCAGCCACCACTTGCAGAAGAAAACCCTGTACATGCCATGTGCCTACATGAAAGCCAAGACATGTGAAATATGAAAATGATCACAGCTTAGACGGGGGATGCCAAAGCTAGTCTGAGGAGTCCTGGGTGTTAGCCAACAAGTAATTTACAATGCACAAGATGAACAATTATCCAAAGACAAATCAGTGCCATGCAATTTCTAGTAAGGCATCAGGCTGTCATTTCTACACTGGATAAACACCACCTGCATTGTTTCTCCAGGGTAACAATGGTTTCTCTATTTCTATCACTTTACTAGGAAATTTCTGTCATCCCCTTGGGGCTGCCTAACCATCCCTTTAGGGTCATAAAGACTAGTGCAAATATTTTAATTTTTACCCCACTGCTTTCCTGCTGCCTCTTAACTCCTGCAGCGTGTGTATCCCCACACTGGCCCCACAACCTTGGACATCAGCCCAGATTACAGTCCAAAGCCTCACATCTGGGCCAGGCCTCTTGAAGCCTTTTCCACCGTAACATTTCTAAATAGATGTGACCTTTCTTCTCCTGCCTTGCAGCCAAAACTTTTGTCCAGCCTCTCACTTCGTATCTCATAATGACTGCAGGGACTGCCCTTTCCTCTGGTATTAACTAAGGCAGCCTGGCTCCACTCACGCATCTTTCCAGGATATGGATGCAGAGATCCCTTTCCCAGCCCACTGCTGTCGGTGTGTCATCCCTCCATATCCTCCCCTCCGGTGCCACCCTTTCTCTATCACTTCAAACATACATTGCCCATACTTGCTGTCACAGTCCATCTTCACCCACCCTCTCCCTCATCTGTCATTCAGCTTGGAAAGGTTGGTCCTCACCTTCAGCTGTCTGCTGGTGCCAGTCTTCCCTCACCCACTTCTTCCGTCTTCAAACAAGTTATTCTTGTGTTGATCCCATACTGTTCCTCATGCTCTCTTAAACATCTACAAGGCTATCTCATCATACTCCCCCAAACGGCTTCCTAAATCAAACTCACCACTGTGATGTCTGCATAACAATTACTTTTCTGGCTCTGGTCTCTCACTCTGTCCCACATCTTCTCATTATTTCCCTACATTCCTGTCTCTCTTATTCATGTCTTGCTTTATACCTAGATGGAAAGCTCTTTGAAACAGTGTCTGATTTTCATTCTTTGTGTATAGCACCTAGCATATACATGATCCAGTCCCAGCTTAAGAAGAGTAGTGACACGGAAGTGACAAAAGACAATTGTGTGTCCCTTTTCCTAAGTGGAAAAATACTACTTTAAATTTCTGTGAAATTGGATTCTCATTTGCCCTCACATTGTGGTCACAATTGTGCCTATATAACAATGATGCTCAAGCCCTCAGCAATGGCGCTGGGATGTTACTGGCACATGCAGTACTGCATGAATATCTGCTACCCAAGAGGAAAACTCTAGAAATAGATAGCAGGGGATGTGCCAGGGGCAAGTGAGAATAAATAGTAAGAAATTACCCTTGGATACTAGAACACATCATCCCATATTCCTAAAAAGGAGAGCATTTTTGCTTAGTCGTATGACTGGTAGCAACATCTGTCACTTCACCAGAATAGCAGATCTCTCTTGTTGAGGCAGGGAGAAAACAATTTACAGGAGGAAGCTTGTTCTTTCGACATGCGCTCAGGACAAATCAGCCATCAGTCACTCACTTCTCCTGCTAATGCTGTTTCTCAATTCAGCAGTAACTGCAACATCTTATCCCGTGTTTCCCAGCCCTGGCTGGTGCTGTATGCCTTTGTCCATACCATAACCAGAAAGTAGGAGTGAATTTGGCTGCAGACTTGCATAAATGCCCCCTCCCTCCCCCCCCGACTGGTCTGAGTTGGACCTTTGCGGGGGGGGGGGGGCGGGGAGATTTTTCTCAGAGTGTTATTTCTCATTCGAGACAGCAAACATTTCAGCTTGTGACAGCCTCCCGTCACTCCAGCCACCTGGTGTCTTGCATCTGAAATGCTAACCAAGCCGGGGAGTCAGGCTCCGCTTCCTCTGCTGACTGTTCTGCCCTGAAATAACAGGTCTGGGATGGCAGGGAAGGGTAGGGGAAATAATAACCCATCTCCTCTGTCATTTGACGGGACCCCCACTGTTCGCATGTCCATCGGCTTCCCGGCAGGCAATCACAAGGCATTTAAGGCCTTTGGTCCATGCTTTCACTGTAAACTTAATCTGTGTAAAGCATTTCCTGAACTCCCAGAGCCTGAAGACCTTTTAGACGGCTCCCTGCAAGGATGCAGGTAGAAAATGCAACGGGCAGTGCCGAGGTGAACATCAGCTTTACTGGAAGCACAGTACTGGAAAGAAGAGTTGCTGCCAAGGAAATGTGAGTGTGGATCTGACTCTGGCTCCTCATAAAGAGCAGCAAAGTGACCTGAGGGCATAAATAAACTATAAACAAAACTTTAAAACATGCAGCAGTACGCATTTAAACAATGCCCACCTAACCTTTGAGACAATACCATTTCCCTGTACCACATTTTCCATTTGTGCTAAAGTCATGTTTAGGGTGAGTTAATGCCGCTGAGCAGAAGAGAGGTGAATTTAAAAGGAAAGCGGCCACCTGCGAAATCAAAATTACTATGTTCTCTACTGAAACAACATTCAAATGAATTTTGTGGGAGGACCTGGGAACAGTTGTGCTTTGCATTTCTGTTCTTCCCCGTGATTTGCATTCCTCAGCTGGACTTCAGTTCCCATCACACACTGTGCTCCTCCCTGGGGTCAGGTGACTGTCATGTTAACATCTCCTGATTCAAGATGAGACTACTTTTTGAAAGACTGGAGTTTCCTAAGGGATGGAGATCCTTACTTGAAACAAACCCTTATTATTTAGTCTGTACCTGTAGTACCAAAAGGAATTGTCATAGAGATTGATTTTATGCACTGATAGCCAGGGAATATGAGAATTTCTGGTGCATAGCTTTTATTCTGGAGATAGAAAAGTATATTTTGTTTACCCGGTATATAAATAAGATATTAACATCTCACCAGGAAATCACTGGACTTAATGCAGTTATGAGCAAACAGTAGAAAATAGTGAACTACTTCTTGTCCCTAGAATACAAAGGTTGGGATATCTTTGCATTTCACAAAAACACATCGGTAAATTTTAAAACAGCTGTACAGCCTTCAGATGAATCTTCGTCCTGGAGTTGTAAAGGAGTCCTTCCCTCCAACCTTCCTGATGTGTTTGTTAGCTTCTGTAACCAGATTCCGAATATGTATTTCCCCTTTATTTGTTTGCAGCTGTAATCCCCAACAGCATCTAAATTGGTTCCCAAGGGTACATAACATTGTCTGTTTCTAGAAGTATGTCAAGTCTGGACAACCCTAGTAGATATACACACGGGTACTACATATATAGTCTCTGAAGCAGTTTTTGGAAACATTTTGAATGTATTTCATACAGGAATAAAACAGCTATCTGTTTGAGAGACGGGGACATTCCACGTAAGTACTCAGTGTTCAAAAATTAATGAATGCCATTGATTGAGTTTATCCTAGTAAATTAAAGAAAATTCTTGCAATTTTAGGATAGAAAAGGTACATTTCCTCACATGTACATTACCATCTGGCACGGAGATGTATTAATATCTTGCAATATTTAGGTCATAAATCAAATCTAAGTCCTTATTGCACATTCAGAGAAAATTACTTTCTAGTGACATATGGCATAACCTTCAACTTCTATAAATTAATAAAATTCTAGCAAATCTACTCAAATAATTCAGATATTTTGTTCCCACATTTTATTTATACGGATGCCATTAACCACTTGTAATGTTGGAGGTCTGAGGTCGATACAGAGAGTTTATTGCAAAGCTAAAGGAAACTACCTTTCAGTGACCCAGGGTGTGAATTTCAATTCCCACAGGTCAACGAGGAGTTCTGATCTTACTGACTGTTGATACATACAAGACACCAAAATTATATACTGGGTCTTATTAAAGGGTTTTTAGAAGGGACACAGTTTTAGCTGGTTACAGAAATGCTTGTCAAGGGAATCAAGTTTGTTGAATTGTGTGGATTTAACATATGTCTTGCCAGAACTTACCTGTTACATTTCCTGTTCTTAATAGACTCTCTGTGACCTCAGAATTCATCATGAAAAAATCAGAATATACGTGCAATTTGTCTTTCTTTAGTAGCAGTATTTTTATACAGCTGAGTAATAAACTGCTTAGAAAGGGGGAAAAAAATCTTGCTTTACAGTGCCTTGGTTAAGTTTTACTTTTTAAATTGGCTCTTATTTATTAATTTTTACAAAAGCTGTGTTTGTCTGAATCATATTTCTCTGTTAGTATTGTGCAAAACAACACTGAAATTTGCTGCTTTCAAGTTAAGCTGTCATGATTTAGGTCTATAAGCTAGAAGTGTAGAATTAAAGACAGAAGATGCCCTATAATGTATCTAGTGTTTTTCTGGCTCCTTGTCCATGCTTCCAACTGATTCACCAGTTCACACATTTTGATTAGTTACCATATTTGATTTACCTCTTCAGCCCAAATCTCTTCATCCATCCACTTTTGCACCTGAGTCCACATTACTGTGTCATCTTCCCTGGTTTTTGCTGCTGCTCTCTCAAAACCCCCACCTTCTTGCCTAGGCTTTCCCTACATCTCAGTCTCTTTCCTGTCACTACTCTGTTCCCTCCAACCCCTTCCTCTTCCCCAAGGTAAAGATTGTTTTTGACTTCCCATTCCACCAAAGATCAAAAAGATCATGAAATCCAAATGATCCTAACCTAAATCTCTCCCTTCCTCTTTCAGTAATGCCTAATAATATACCTGCCTTGGCCACCATGTTGCATTTGTGCATTTTTTAATGTTTTTTCTCCTGTCTCAGTGGACTGCCTTTGCCTCAGTCTGCCGTTTATGAGAAAAACATTTTATAGAAAGACTTAGAATCCCTTTTTCTCTCTTTCTTTTGCACACACCCACTTCTTCAGTTCCTTCTAGCAGATAAAAGACTGAGATCAGGTGGCTGGAATTTGAGGTTGTCAGTGTTGATGTAGTAAATTAGAGGCTCATTTTTAACAATACGAGCAATTAGTCATCAGAGCAGGTTCCTAAGAGGTATGGTGAGTCAGCCTCTTTTGTGAAGCTGACTAACTTTTCTAAAGGCTGTATTTTTGAATTAAAATCACAAGTTCTTAACCTTGATGAGAGAATCACTGGGTGAGCTCCTGCAGTTTGTGTTTTGCAGCAAGTCAGGCTGCAATCATCCTAATGGCCTTCTTTGGCCTTAAAAAGATATGTGACTTCTTGTCCTGGGTGGATTTCAAGTTCAAGGATTTTCATATCTTTCCTCCCGCCCAACTTCATCTCGCTTTTCTTCCTCTGCTTTTTGCATATCCTGTGTACTGTTTTGTCCTCCCAAGCAATTTTCTTCGTAGATTTTTCAGTAGTTCACGTAGTTCAGTAGATTGGAGTTCAGATCATGGAGATCTTTATGTCTGACTTGATGTGAGTTTATAACTTTCTGGGATAAAAAAATAACTCAGGCTATATCCCTTCGGGCACAACATCGGCAACTCCAGTCAGCATTAACATGGGCAATATAGAAGATTTCTGAACTGTTCATCTCCTGATCTTCAGTGTACCTGCCACTGATCCAGTCTAACCAGAGGTAGGAAAGAGGATTACAAGGACTCCCAGTCTGGGAAATGCACGTGTGAAAAGGAGAAAGCAGAATTGCTTAGGATGGCGTGTGGGGAACAGTGATAGTTCCTGTGCTCTTCCCTGGCATCATTATTAATAACTTCTAGAGACAGGGTAGTGGCCTGGGTGGTCTTCTCATCTGACTGAACTGACACAGCAGTACAGGAATGTGGAAGGGTGCAATAGAAAAATGATCCATGTAAATAATCAGAGCCAATTCTGCATGATTTTAAAATTCTTTACAAAATATAAATATAAATTTAACCCAAAGCTTGTGTCTTAATGACAGTCCATTTTCTAGTGCGGAAAGTATTTGATATGTCTCCTGTTGGGCTCAAATTCCTCTAAATAATGATTCTTTTCCTTTCTTTTCCTTACAAAGCATTCTGGGCAAATATATTTTCTATAAAACCTATGGCTGCAACAGAAAGTCAGGCCTCAGGAGGAAACTTTTGCACATTTCTTTAGTAGGTTGGCAATTTAACTCGCCTGGCCTCCCCTCCCCTTCCCTCTCCTCTCTTTCTAACTCCTAACTCCCGGCTTTAAGTACTTCATCCAATCAAAGCGTAAAAAGTTTAAACAAAACAAAAAAGAAAACTTAAGTTGGATGTCAGGAAAAGATTCCTATCAGTGAGGTCTGCCAGAGTATAGAATAATCTCCTGTTGGGAGCAGTGGGAGTCCATCACTGGGATAGACTAAAACTAGATGAAACTAAAATCAAAATCAATATCATCATTAAGGGAAGCAGCCTGAAAGGCTGAGGGATGGACAGGAAAATTTGATGCCCCTAGAGTTTAAGAAAATGGCTGTGACCTGCTGTCTAGCATTTAACCAGGGTTTTGATCAGAATGATACATGGAACATGAAGGGTTTTTTCAGCACAATATTTTATTAATTTTTTTTGTGCTTAGTTGTTGAGTAGTTTTCCACTTTTTGGGGGGGAAGGTCTTTGGGTAGAGAAAAGACACAATATTCAATATGTCATTTAAGACAAGTATGTGAAGAATATGACTGATAAAGTAATGTATTAACTCTGATTTTCTACAATGGGGAAACAACTCAAGATCTAGCACTGGCCACTGATCATGCTGTCTAATAATCCTAACAAACAAGCTGTATGGGGCTGTCTGTGTTTTCTTGCAGTCAGCTGGAGTGCAGCTGTGTGCACCAGCTTGTAGGATCTGGACCTTCGTTAGCTTTCAGGCTCTGTCCCTGACATCTCCTGGCTCAAGTGCATTTATTTAAGGTCAGATTATGCCAAAACCAAAAATAAGTTGGACCAGATGCATTAAAAAAAAAAAAAAAAAATCATTCTGGTTTCTGAACATGGGGAAGTTTGGCCTATGGTGTGGGCATCTGCTCACTGCTTTGTTTCCATATTTTCACGTCCTTGGAAGAAACACTCTGCTAATAGGGCATTTGGAGAGGACTAGAGTGCTCCCATTTAACTACATGCAGCAACTTACATATACAGAAATAAACAGCAAGTCAAAACCCAAAGGCATGGTAGCACTACAAAAAATTGCTGCTAAATATTTTTCATTAAAAAATTCTCCAATTACTGAACTCATGCAAATTTTGATCTAAAACCACTTTATCTCTTTACCAGAACTGGGGTTTCCATTGGGAAAAACCCAATGACATACCCAGCTTAAAAAAAAAAAAAAAAAATTAAAAAAAAGTTAAAAACCTGCTCCCCAGTAGGAAATAACACAGTGGTCCTCTCCTAAACAGCCCAGAACACTGTTCTTTTTGTCATAAACCTTTCAAACAAAACCAACAACAAAACCCCCTCCAATCTGTTATAAATGCACCATTTCATTTCTCCTGCCATTTCCCCCCGACACCAGTAATTCCTGGTCCTCCCCATCTAGCTCCTTGCAGTACCCTACCTTGATTTCTCCTCATGCACGGCCTTTTGACAGCTTTTATAAAGGATAGCAGAGAGTGTGTGTTAGCTGCAAAATAAAGTCATGTTTTATTGTTCTGACCTCTGTAATGCCAGATGTAAATCAGCCAATTCCCTTTATTAATGATTTGTAGACAGCACTGTTTGAACAGAACGGTTTTGTTTTATATCAGAAAAAGAAAAATTTAAAAGAAAAAGAATCTCAGCTCCTGGAGATTGATTCCTGCTGTCAGGAATCATTAGGTATTTGGTACTTCTGGAGGTGTTGGGCTGTGGGCCCGTGTTGGATAATCCCTCAATCCCTAAATCATTTCACTGTAAACATAATCTTTGAGTAACAAAGTCGGTCTTGGGTATCCGCCAACATCGCGGGATGAAGCTTGTCAAATGATTTCTCCAATTGCCTTTGGATGTAAATGGCCTGGAAGCTCGAATGCTTGGCAAGGCTGGGGATGCTGAATCAGCAGTGAAAAAGCAACACGCACCCATTCTGCTCCAGAACCCCTTCTGCTGCCATCTGGGAAGCCCCGAATGAAATCCTCCCCAAGGTCACACCATCCTCCAAGGAGCTTGTGCTCACCCACTGCCTGAGCCATCTTCTTCCAAGAAGTAGGCAAGTAGTCCATCTGAATTAAAGCAGTTGCCTTTGGCTTGGGAGCCATATGCTGCCTTGTTACTGATGTCTTGCTCCAAGACCCTGCTGTGGGTCTGAGCTCTTTTTCTGGGAGTTGGGACTCTACTTTGCAGACCTCTTGTCTTTCCAAGCCACAGACTGCCACTCCATAGCCCTTGGGGCTGTTGCTTTCCAGAGCACTGAACGGAGGGACATTTCTTACAGCATCTCTCTGATGCAGCCTGTCTGGGGGCTGCAGAGAAGGAGATGAAGCTTGCTGCATTTGTATGGCATAGAAGAAATAGCTGCTTTGTATTGTACCTGGCTTATGTTAAGATTTTCTGTGATCTGAAAATATAACATATCTCTTTTTGAAATACGTTTTATTACTTTTCTGTGTATCCCAGACTAGTCAGAACTTGTCAAAAGTATCCTTTACTTATTGGGCATTAGTGAGATTGAGAAGACTACCCATGCAGCACTGAATGTCAAGAGAATGGACCATATTTTTCTCATGTGAAAGTCACTTTTAGGGATTATACCAAAGGAGGCTTTGATGCAATACAGATTACATGTTTATGGAAGGATTTATAGAAAGGGTGCTTTTTTGGACACACAGATGACAAAGGAGACCAGTCTAGACCAACTTGTTGAAAAAGAAAGGAAAGAGAGATATTCAGGTTTGTTCAGAGTTGCTTCAGCTCCTTGGGCTGCAGAGGGCTGACCCTGGAGCAGGCAGCAACGCCGTTCTCCTTTTGCCTCAGCAGGGAGCACAGAAGATCATGTAGCTGACTTAGAGATCTTAATTTGCTTAGAGGATAGATTGGAAAAGACACCTTTGCTTAGCCTTAGCCTCACTTTGTATCATGCATAAGCTGCTGAAGGAGGGTCAGGATTGCTTGCTTTTTTTAATGTCAATGGTCTGGTTATCAGGCACCTCACTCCAGTTTCTCTACTTTCCAAGGTCTATGTATGTCTGCCAGATTTCATGCTGATACTATTCTTTTTACTGTTCAATGTTTCTTGGGTCTTAGCTCCCTTGCCCAAGAGAGAGAGATCATCTCTTCTTAGCCACTATATCCCAAACAAGCTAAACTCATCTTGTCACATTTCTAAAACTGAGTGAAGGAAAGGAGAGCCCTTCAAATGGTCTCTCTGCATCCATTCACGTTGAATTTATCTTTTCTGACCTTGGGTGACCAAAGCTGTCAGGCCGTATTCCCGATAAAAGAACATTAGGGCTTTGCATAATGGCATTAATATCTCCCTATCTCTTTGGGGAATTCTTTGCCTGGTACATCCTAGGATATCGTTTGACATTTTCATGGACAAAACTCATTGGTGATTCACAGTCCTCCTTTGATCAGCTTGTACACCCTGATGTTTCTCCTCTCGTGACATTTGCAGAGGATGTGTTCCCAGTCCCAAAACATGTAACAGTATGAATTACAGCATCACACGCCAGCCCCTTACCCCAGCCTTTGAGATCATCCAAATCTTCCTCTGCGCAATACCTGCCTGCTTCTGTGAAACCTTCCCTCCCAACTCCCAAGAAGCAAATGCTCAATCAGAGCTGAAAAATTGCAATCGAAGGTCATTCATGAAGAAATCTTTATTAACTTCCAAAAAAGCAACTCCTCTTTCAGTTTTATTTGTTATTATCTCTTCTTTATCCACTAGCAGAGACTAGTTTACAAGTCTTATGTTAATTCTCAGCAAAACTAATGAAACTAATGTGGCTCTGTTGAAATATTACACTGAAATCAAGATTGGTTAAATACATTAGCGTTGCTTTCTCTCTTTCAAAAAAATATCATTTCCTTGGAGAAATGAGGTTAGTCTGGAACCATCTATCTTTGGAAATTGAGCTGATGAGAATGATTTCAGAATGTCTGGATATTTGCTGACAGGAATGGATCTATTTTAGGTATTTACGTAGTTCATATTGTTGTAGCATATGAGCATATCATGGCTTGCAAAGTGTTTATTTTCTACAGACTCCCAAAAGAAGTGAGATGATGCCCACTTCAGTGATGGCAACATACTCATGGCCACGTAAGATGTATCAGTAACAGAACTAAATCCAAGTCTGTGCTCACAGAAGTAGCATTTCCTAGTGGTTGTGACCCCAGCCCAAGAATTTTAAATCATTTGCCGCAGCATTTATCTTCCTTTTAGACTTCTTTCCCTAGGCACCCTTACATTTTTCAACTAAAGTGAGTTCACAGCAAGTAAATGCTATTTGGTTCTGAATGCTGCCGTAGACATAGCACTCACCTTCCTGCCACTAAGCTGGGACTTGGTCTCTCTCAGGGAAAAGAAAGGTCGCACTGACTTCTTTCCAAATGGCAAAGTCTTCCTTTTTTTTTTTTCCTTTTCTTTCTTTTTTCTCCTGGTGCCATAATATTTTACTTTCATGCAGCACTTCTCCTCCTGCTGGGTTCTTAAGCGCTTTGCAGATGATCAGTGCAAAGCATTGTTTCATGTACCACTGAAATGCAGCTTTTATTGCATGAAAAAGAAAAGAAGTTGCATCTATGCCACTGGGATTTTTGAGAGGCAATGGGAGGAACAGTGAAATTGCAGAAGGAATCAATGCAGGGAAAATTCAGTTCACCAGAAACTTTCACTGCCTTTCTCCCTTGCAATCAAATAGCACAAAAATCTGCATTGCGAGCAAGCAACTTGGGACTAAATTATGCCTTGCCCAAAATCCATGTCTCTAATGTCTCCAAGCCATCATTCCTGCCACAAGATCCTGCCGCACCACCCTCTGTATTTCAGAAGAGGATAGAAATGCTGAGGGCTCCTTCAAGGGGTAAGCGCAACCCAAGAGGTCAATCCAAAGTGTTCAGTTATGAATTCTCTGGGGTGAAGCCATCCTGGTGGCTGCCCTGCCCAAGCAGCTTGGCCTTTTCCTGCTGGGCACTGCAGCAACGCTAAGGGCAGAGGCAATTACGATCATGAACCACAGATGAATATTTTGGCCTAGATGCTTTTATCAAAGCCTCTTTCAAGCAGAGAAAGGCAGGCCCGGCAGTCATTAACATGACATCCCTTGGCCCTGCCAACTTCAATGGGGAAGGATTTACCCGGGTGTCCTGAGGGATCTGTCAGATCCACCTGATCTATTTCTAAACCCAGCTTGTGTCAGCTGTAGCTACAATTTGCCCTGTCTCAACTTTGACCCTGACCTGGCTGGAGGCTACAAATATGCCTCAGAGAGGCTCCACTTAGGAGGTGGCTTTGCCGCTTTGGACACCACCGCTGCATTCTGGCGGCTCCTTATTGATGCCGCATCCAGGTCCCTTAATGCTCCCACTAAAACACACTGATTAAATCATGCCTCTAATTGGTTTCCTCATTGCACACACATAAAATTCCTTTCCCTAGCAGAGAGCTGAACTATTTCAGCCTGCACATCTCCAACTCACTGCTGAACTTTCTCCAGCCGTTACAGCAGCCTCCCCGCTGCCCGTTCTCCTCTGCGGCTGCACCCTGCAGCCTGCTCCACTGCGGACCCCCAGCATCCCTGCTTGCTGCCTCCCCCTGCTCCCTCCATCCCCCCTTTTTTTGGGAGGTCTGGGGTCGGCTCCCTCCCTCGAGCTGCCCTCCGGTGGCCGCATGGGAAAAATGCAGCATCAGCTCTCCCTGCAGGTACCAGGGACATCAGAGGGGGAAATTCCCCTCTCCTCCTGCCCATACAGCCTCCATAGGTGTTTTTTCCCTCTGAAATATAAATATTCCTCTGTTCTATACCTATCCTTGGCCACCTACATGTGCTTGTTAGCAAGAAGATCTGTAATGCACAGGACATGGGACTGCCTCACTATCCTACTCTGCCCCATCACACCCAGAAGCGGGGAAGGGAAGTGGACAATATTAGATGCTCTCACATGATCTGAAATACAGTATAAATTAGGGGGATGCACCTCAGGATCAGGACTTGGTGGCTTCTCTAGAGGATGAACTGGGAAAAGACTAAACTGTGCTTACAGAGATCATCTCCAAATCCCAGGAGAGCTCTGAAGGCCATGAGGGAAATTGTGCTTGCCCCCAGGGCTTCTGGGTGCATTTTTCTTGCATCCCCATACCACAGAAACATCTCACTGCAGTGGCGGAGCATCTCTGAGGCTGGTGGGTGCCTGTCTCCCCATCTCGTCCTCCTCGTTCATCCAGCCCGGACCAGCTCTTGGCAGTGTTACTGCCATAGCATCAGAGAGCTGCTGGCCAAGGAGCCAGCTGGACCTCATTACTGGCACTGACAGACCCAAGTTCTTCCTGCTGGGGCTGCTGGAAGTTTCCAGTCAGGACCTCAGGTTGAAGGGATGGCATGGAGCCACCATCTTGATAACTGTCCATGGAAATAGCCATTTCCCTTCTGGAGTCAAAGCCATCTTCCCCTCAGGCCTCTCTGTTGGAAGTGGGTCGGCCATTAACAAGTCCAGCTGAGCAGCCACATGGCTCTGCACTTGTCTGAACCTCCTGAAGGTCACAACTCTACAAAAGGACAGGGAGAAACCTGTGGGCCTCAGACCTTTTTATGCGCTACAAAACTACTTCGCATCATTTCTGGAAAAAGATGCCCACAGATGACCACCACAGCTCTCTCTGTTGCTCAGGATGATACTCTGTACGATGCTGTGTGTTAACTCATCACTGGAGGGAAGGACATGGGCAGTGATGAAGCTACTGTTGTGTGAACTGTGATCTCCACACGCAGGTGAAGGCCAATGTGTGAAGAGGGCCAAACACCATGAGACATTGGCTAAAAAAAAGCCCTTTTCAGAAGTCAATGCTATCTCACAGCTTGAAAGAGATCATGATGTGCAAGCCCAGAACGTGTCAGGTTTTTCATATTGGGCCATTTGTAGCTTTCCTCCTGCACTTCACATTTCCATCTGCTACTGCTGGGTTGGCTGCCAAAGACTACCTCTGTGTCTTTACAGCCTAAAGACCTGCTCCTGGGAGTAGCCACAGCAGAAAGGTACTGCCAAGACTTGCAGAAGGGTATAACATGGATCTGGACTGATAGGGAGGACAGAAGTCAGAGCTCCCTTGCAAGGAGGGATGAAAGACCACAAAGTTTTCAGCCGTCAGAGAACATAATCATTTAAGTGCAATTGGCAGGAGAAATCCCAGAGGAGCTCAGTCAGAAACCCAGTGATATTTTAAGACCACATTTGATGTGTTGGAGCACAGGTAACAAGCACTGTTCTTATGGAGATGAGGCTGTGTGGTGGTGACTAAGCCCACCAGGTGCGATGCTAAATCAGACACTGCTCAGGGCCCCTGTCCCATTTAATTACCTTGAGGAACAGGTTGGACCTGGATCCAGGAAACCTGATGGACACGAAACAGGAGATCTGAGTCCTGCTCCCAGCTCAGCCAATGAACTAGGAGGTGCGTGTGGGCTACTCAGTTCCCCATACTCTGTTTCTTCTCCCCTCTGCAATGTGTCTTGGCTATTTAGATCAGCTCTTTGGCCCAGGAAATTTTAGCACTCTGTGTGTTTGCGCAGCATCCATCACCAAACTCTGATAGTGTTTTAATTGCTTTTTTGCAATGATAAACTCCTCCTAAAAACACCTTGGAAGTTTCTCTGGGAACAGCATCCAGTTATAGAAAAATGGGGGATGACATCTGCCATCAATTCCCTGGGGGTGGGGGGGAATCGTGGAAGGATGGCAGCTACTGTCATCTCTGAGGATACAAGGGGAGATCATCTCCCTTCTTTCTGGAGCTACTATTTCTGCTGCAAGGCATGGGCTGACCCTGCTGTCAGCTCCAGTACTGCACAGGAGGAGCGGACATATTCTAATGTCTGGGCAGGAGTTGTGAAGGTTTCTTGGTGCTGAGCTGCCTTCCCTTCCCAGCAGACCCGGCTTGTCGCCTTAGATTCACTCCAGTGTCACTCATTTAACTGAAGTGGCTCCACTCCCCGCAACATGAGGGACTGGGAGGACAGATCTTGCTGATGAAGCCAGCATGTCTGCTAGCAGGGAGGACAGCCAGCAACAAACCAAGGGTATCTTTGCTCAGCACCATTTCTAAAGGGCACAGCTTGGATGCATGCACAGATCAAGCCAGCTGAGGACCTTTTTCAGAAGAAGGCTTCATTTTCCTCTGGCAAGTAAGGACCACACATCCAAGGAAGTGACCTATATCTGGGGGTGCTACTTTGAGAAAGCTCCAGCAGCATCAGTCTGTTTGGCGAGCTGGTTCCTGGCAAGGGGGCAAAGAAGATGTACCAGCATGCCTTCCCAAGAGGGTTTCAAGGCACCATGCTTGGCTGGCCCTTGTTCCTTGTCTGTCTGTCTCCCCTTACCTTGTCTGCTGCACACTGGCATTGTGGTGACTCATTCATGCCTGCTGGCTCCCTGCAGTAATTACCAGCGGAGCTTTCTGTCGTCACAGCTCTTAAGGTGGGCTCACGCTGTGATAAATAAGCTGCTTAGCAGCATGGAAAGAAATGGTATTTAAAGTTTAATATCTTTTTTTAGCCCCTTTTCAAAGGATGCTGATTTTGTGATCTGTTTGGGAAGATGCAGTAGGCTTTGTTTCTTTCTTTCTGCAGTGGAGAGAGGCACAAAGAGAGGAAGGAGAAATGGGTGTGTGCCTGTACATGTGGCATGACAGAGCCAGGCTGTCTCCCTTCCCTCTCACCTCCCTAAGCTTTACAAAAGTGACTGACACCCTCATTATACAGTTTAATTCAGGCTGGCAGCTTAACGCAGCGTTGCGGCTCTGGCTATATCAGTGCTTTGCACCCATGGCCCATTTGATTTCTTCTTCAGGAGTAGGAAAAAAAAAAAAAAAGGACCTGTCAGCAATAGGCAAATATTGCTACCCACATTCCCAGGGGGCCCTCTGGTCCCTGCTGTGGGTTTACGTGGTCTGTGGGTCTCAGCTTTCTGAACTGAGCATCCTAAGGGCCAGAGCAATGCGTGGGGGAGCTCATGCAGGAGTGTGACAGCTCAGTTTTGTGTAGCTGTTGAGATTTCTCCCCATAACCCTTCTCAAAGCTCAGTGTTTACTCTTCCACCCCTAAATCTTGCAGGAAGGTGGAAAAAGCAAACTAAGCAGCTGTCTTTCTCAGCCATGCAATCACAAGCTTAGCCCTCCCATGACACTTTCTGTCCAGGTGCTGCAAGCAAGGATTGCAGCTCACTATGGAGTTTAGCCGACACTTAGGTTTCTCCCAGCCTTCAAGGGGGGGATTTAAATAATTTCATGTTAAATCTCCCGATACATCCCTCCATGCATTGGGAAGACTGTCCACTGCCTCACACTTCTGATGGGGAACCTGAGACATGGGCAGAGGTGGTGGTGCAGCTTTTTACCCAAAGAAGGTTTAAATCATCAGCAGAGATGCAAAGGAACACCAGGACCTTCCTCAAGCTAAGTCCTTTTGCTTTAATCACTATGTAATATTGCACCTTTTGTTGTGGGGAATGTCTATCCTAAACCAGGGTGGCTGGGATTCAAAGGCAGTAAGGAAAATTTTCAATCCACGCTACAGATTTTCTCCCTGATTCGGTCACTCAAGGCAGATTCAAGGAAGGCAGCGCTGGCCAGCGGGCATGCAGGGACAAGGAGGCCATGGTGGGCACAACTCAAAGTCACCTGTGCCTGGCGAGGTGGCAGCCAGCATTAAGCAAAAGGGTTTGCTGCTGTTGCTGTGAATTATGTGTTCAGATTTCATACCTCCAGAAAAGCTGGCAGACTCCAAACAAGCTCTCTGAATTCAAAGCCCCATGCATCAAGTTACCAGGAACATGTGAGTGATTCCAAAGGCTTGTACTGCTTTGAGTAACAATTTATAACAACAAAAGCCTCATTTAAGACAGGGACCCCTGTGGGAATGTTCCTATTCATTTCTCTCTTCTGTGGGTAATTGCAGAAAGATGACATTTAAGTTGTTTTACAAAAGTGGCAAGAAAAAACCCCAAAAGAGGGGAAAAAACAGAGAGAAAGATGGTATGGTTGGATAGGGTGAAGGAGAAGATAGTCTGGCTAAGATTCCCAGAGGCCAGGGAGTTTACAAATAAGTAGAGAAAGGTTTGTCCTGAATAGCAGTCTCAGCTCACAGCACGGTGATACCAGCTACGTGTAGTCAGGAGAGTGGTAATGAAGCATGGAGGTAGGAAAGCAACCCCGTGCATGGAAGTACAGCCCACCCCTCGGGCTGACAGGCAGATATAAAGCATGTGTGGGTGACAGATACGACTGCCCAAAGTAGGGGATTGTGGTTTGGCCATGAACAGGAGAGCCCTGGCTGCCTGAGTATCTCAGGACTCGGAGCAGACTGTCCAACCCCTGGATGCAAGCCGCCAGAGAGGCGAAGGAGTGTATGGTCAGTGACAGGGAACTTCAAACCTCTTCCAGCATCCTGGTGTAGCATGAAGAAGGCCAGGACCCAAAGGCTGGTAGAAACCCCATCTCTATACACCAGAGAAATCCCTCTGGGATGAAGAGCTACATTCCCCCTAGCTTGTGTGAAGGTGATAAACCCTCTTCTGTTCTGCAGATTTTCAGAGATTTACTACCTATTAGAGGAGTTTAAATGCATTGAGTGTAATTAAACCCAGGGGGAAACACAAGCCTTTAATATCTCATGATTTCTAAAATATAAAGAAAATACATCTTTCCCTGCCAGTCCACAGTACTCCTGCCCATGGTGACAGGTTTGAGGAACCCACGGCTGGGCCTGGCTTCATCCACTGAGCCAAGAAGCTGCACACGCATGTGTGTGCGCAAAATCATTGTAATGATCCATAGCAGAAGGGCAAGTGGGTGAGGAAGGGGGGGTGCCAACTGGGGCATGTCCCTGCAATGCAGGGATAATTGGCCCTGCAATGGTAATGGCAAGCTGCTGTCAGCCTCCAACAAAGTGTGCGAGAGATGAAGTGACACCCTGACAGGTCTCACCGACGTCCTGGCCTGCCCTGCCTCTGCCAAACAAATGATTACAGCCTTTCCGCTGACATTCAGGAAACTAAATTGGAGGTAATGACTCTCCTGAGGGGCCTGGAATCGGGATGGTAAGAGGGAGCCTCACAACTTTGCACCTTCACCTAGGACATCTTTTTTCCACACTCTTCCCAACAAGCACACAAGATTTTCCCGTAAGAGCACACATGTGGATGTGCTGAGGTCGTGCCCTCCCCATTTCCCTTCCCCGGTACAGGTCCATAGCAATTCACTCATGGCAGCTCTGACCACCCGGAGAATCCTGGGCACAGAAATGGGATAGAAGTGAAGATCCTTCAACATCATCTGGGAGTGAATTCACCCAGTCTTTGGTTTTCCTTTTCCTCCTATGCTACATCTCAAACTCCTGTTCACACTCTACTTGCTTGATCTCCGTGTATTTGCAACTTTCCCTCCTATACAGAAGCGAGAGGCCCATGTTAGGCACACGCAGAAAGGATAGCAAAACAACAACTTGTGTAGCTCCTACTAATGCAGCCTGGGTAACTCCAGGTCTGCCTTAAAGCTGAACCTTATATCATCAATGGTACATTGCCATACAAGAACAAAATGATGAAAATCTCTGTAGGTATCTAGCAGGCTGCATTCCTGCTGAAATGATTTAGTGCAGCTGGAATATTATGTCACTGACGGCAGCGTGCTCGAATCTAAATCCAGGCAGGTTGTTAGGAAATTCTCAGGTCTCCCGTTTTTCAGTAAAGTCACATTGTTATCACATTGCATGGCTTATGGCTTAAACTTACGTTGTAATGGCCACACGAGGAATTGCATTTACTGTAGCTGGAAGGAAGTAAGAGAGAGAAAAAAATTAAACTTGTCTGGAAGGTGTCTACTATAGCATAGAACAGCTCCACCTCCTCATGATATTCAAGTTCATCATATCTAAATATGCTTGGAAATTGTCCATCACAAGGGAAAACAGTCATCTCAAGGGTACTGTTGAAAGCATATGTCAAAGGTAACACCATAGGCATGTAAATTGATTCAGAGTACTTAATTGGCACTGTTTTCTTTAGTACATTGATGTCATTCCAGAACAATCCCAACCCCCAGCACACTAACGTCAGGTCATATTCTGAGCCCATTTACTTCACAAGGTTATTTCCTTTGACTCCAATGGATTAACTAGTTCTACATTGCAGTAGAAAGAGGTCAGATGTAGATCTCTTCCACTTATACAAAAAAATCGAATTCAATGTCTGTTTAAAAAAATTCTAAAATAGAACATAATGGAAAATAAATTTTCATTACTCTAACCCTCTTAAACACAGCACAGAGCCCACTGTGCCAGGTGGTATATGCACACTGACAGGACAAAAACTTCCTGATTCATAGGCAATATACTCCAAAGATGGAACACCTTTCACTCCTAAATAAGTTAGCAAGCTATTTTACACCCTGAAAACACAGCCTTTCAACAAGCTCAGTTGCTTTCCTGGATAATCCCTCATTTTTTCTAATCCTTCCTGAACATCTCTTAGCTCAATGACTAGCAGTATTTAGAAACCCTTTCTCTAGGTAATTGTCCTATTTAGATACTACTGATCCACAGCCCAATAAACATCTTGCGACAAAGCACCAGCAGAGTCCATCATGCATTGACCCAGTCCTGCTCTCCTCTCAGTTATTACCCCAACTAGCACCAGCTGCTCATCGTCAGCAAGGCCCCTTAAACCAGGTGGTTCAAATTTGTCAGACCCTTCCTGACTCCATTAATGCTTTGTTTGCCGCTATGTTTTTGGAAGATAAAACAAGTTACTGCAAGGATTTTTATCATGGTTATTTGTCATTATAAGCTTCTTTTGGGCTCTGGTGTCTTTTCAGTGTGGACAGCAATGTGCTTAGAAATGGTATGTATATACTTTTTTTTTCTTTTTTCATTTGAGCAGTCCTTCAGCTTAGTCCTTTAGAGTTTGGTGAAGTGACCCCGTAGCAAGTTCCCCTTCAAGTGCTAACACCTCTGAAGAGCCAAAGCCAAATCCTCAACTGCTGCAAGGTTTTCAGGTGCTTTGTTCCCCCTCAGTGCAGCTGACAGAAACTGAGCTCAGTTCTGCACTGAGTTCCCTGTCTGAATGTTATTGTTTTACTGTGGCAGCTAAAGGACCCAACTGAGAGCAGACTCCATTTTGTGCTTTGTGATGCACAAAGATAGTAAGGGTTTACTCTTGCCCCCAAGGGCTTGCAGTTCACAGCCACAATTCTCTGTGTCATGCTGTGCAGCATGATGACCTGCTCTTTCTTTTTCATGACAGTCCAGCAATTGGTGTCACCTTATCTCTGTCTACCCAAATATCAGAACTGCTATGAAATCATGGCTGCTTAAGGACTTCTGAGTTGACAAGTTCACGTCCGTGGCTTTCCAAAGGCTCTGCCTTGGAGCCATTGCTAGGAGAGATGACTTCATAAGTTAATTTTAGGAACTTCTGTGTTATTGTCATAGAAGGAGATCTCTGAAGGAACCTAAGTGTCCGAAGAGATTGCAGTGCTGATATCGGGATACGGTCTCAAAAGCTGTGGACATTTATGTTGTGTTGCCACTGTAGACCAATTTCTTTCTGGTGAAAGGACTAATATTGTATAGAATTAGCCATAGTTAACAGACTGTTGAGACCGTTGGGATCAACACCCAGATTGAAATCCTGTCTTGGAGCATGGATTTGAAACTGCATCTCCTACCTCTCTAGTTTAACCATTTCTGGCAATCAGCTTCTGTTTCTGACCAGAAATTTCACCTTGCACAAAAACTTTAGTTAAATTACATCTTCAAATGAAAAGACTGGGATTAAACCAATGCCTGTTTTGAATGAAAAGCAGGTTTGGTCCAGCTGTAAGAGTACTGCTGGTGGTCCGTGAAGGACTTTGGACAAGTCTTCCTTCATTGTCATGCATCAATCTCATGCATCGCAAATCCAGCCTGTGGCTGAGGAGTGGGGATCTCTGCTAATTGGTTACATCTGCCTCCAAGGCTTCGTTACCAGCTGGCAGAGGTGATGGTGTTTGCAATGCTGCCTTGGCAGAGAAGCTCTATGCCTGCCATCTGTGGGCTTCCAGAATCACATTTCCTAGATAAACATGGCCTCCCCGTGGGAAATGTGACTTCTCATCTGTGACGGACGGAACGTAAAAGGCCTCTCCAGCTTCCATGGGATCCTCAGGAACCTTCTGGGCCATTATCAAATGTGAAGCCATTATTTTATAATGGACATAATCCTTCTCCTTCCTGTATCATGTAAGAAGAACATACTCTGTTTCCAAAGGATCCATAAGGAATTCTACCTTGCCACCAAAGATTTCTGTATTTGAACAGAATCAGAAAAGAAATGAATTTTTCCTTTTTTGTTTTTGTTTTCTCATTGGTGATGCTGAATATTTAATCACAGCTTCACAAGGACATGAATTTTTCTTCCAAACTGTTTTCAGGGAAAGCTGTTTGGGTTCCCTGGGTGCAAAAGAATATCTGGAGTTACATCAGGAATTATTAGCAATTTTATATTCGAGTCCACTGAAATCCACAAAAGTCAGATATTTCCATGGAGTTCTTCTAACAAATGAGTAGCTAATGATTATGATGTTTGCTCCAGAAGGTTGGTTATTTATTCTAAATTTGAATAGCAGAGTTCAAAACTTTAGAAGATGGGTATCATCCAGAGGAATCTTCTTTGTCTTTGCTGACATAACCATTTGCTGACAGATTGATTAATAAATATAATGCCAGTACTCATGGCAACAGTATCACACAGGAACAGGTACATCAGTTAGTAAATAATGCTGGTCATTGCTTCTCTCTTAAAAAAAAAAAAAACAAGTTAATATTCAACCTTTTTAAAAAGCAATTATTTGGGAAAGATTACTTTAGAAAACCAACACCTGCCTGTTTGAAGTATTTTAACCAAAGCGAGGCTTATTGTCTTCCTTTTATTTCTAATATTTAAAACCACACTGACAATTTCAAAACAACAACAAAAAAATATATCTTAGGTAATACTGTAAAATGGAAGTTCTTCACAAGGCGCTGGCTACTCTGTGGGCTTAAAGAAATTCTCAAGAGCCAGAAAACTCTGGGGGTCTCAGATCAAATACTAAAGTGGATATGCTGGACAAAGCACCCAGAGCTTTTCCTCTGAACCATCAACTCCCCCAGGAATAATGGATTCGTGTGTTGACTTCTCATAACGGAGCCTTCCTGCCTCTTTTTCCAGGACAGGCTGCCTGTGTAACTGAAGAACCAGGAATTACTGTTTGTTACCAGGAACCTGGCTTCAGTGCCCCAGGGCTAAACAAGCTCAGATCTGTGTTTTACCAGTCCAAAGAGACCTTTCAGGAGTTTCAACCAGCATTGCAAACATGCTGGGTGGGAAACATGATCTAGGCTGCTCCAGTTATCAACACAGAGAGTCTGAGTGCCGCACTAGAACGGACAAACCTTTGAGTTATATGAAAATCAAATATAGAAATCTTATGAGGGTTTTCTCTGTTTTGTTTTTTGTTTTTTTTTTTTTCCCCTCTTACTATTCTTCCAAAGATTAAACATTGGGGATTGGGCTCATTAAGAAGTATGTCACTTTGTTGTAAGTAATTCCATTAAGACACCAGGCTCTGAATCAACAAGTTACTCAACATTTTAACCGCTTGATTATATGCACAAATGAAAATCCTGTTGACTCCAGCATGCGCTTAAAGCTCTGTTGAACCAGAGCCTTAGTCCAGTTAGCAAACTTGTCATGAACTGATCCTGATTTACACGAATGGGTTTATTATTTGTAAGTATCACCAAATAAGTTGGACAAATAATTTTTCAACCTATCGGCTTTTACTGTTTGCTTTAGACTGTTTGCTAGTAATTCATTATTCATTATGGTTGGTCAAGTGCAACACATAATGCTTCTGAACAGGAAAGGTGGGGGGGTAAAAGGAAAAAGATTAATGAATAATGAATAACATACTTCCTGGTATGAATCTTCATGCCGAAGTGAGTGAAACATTAAAAATTTGCAAACATTTTCATAAATACTCTGTTGCTGCCTGCATACTCAAGAAAAGAAATAATATGACTTCAAGAATCATTGTTAACCTAAGAAGGCATTTTAATACGCTCAGGGTACGTACTCAAAGACAGTAAGCACCAAAAAATGCCAGTGGACACCCACTAAGACTTTCAAAGGTGCTTAAGCCGGCAGCATGCCTAGGGTGCATCACGAGCAGATGCTCTCGGGCATCTGAAATTCCCACTCAGTGCTTATCTGCATCCTTTGAAAATCTTCTGCTCAACCCCACCCAGTGATCCCAGCATGAGGCCACAAAAGCATCTCCTAAAATCATTACTTATGAAACAAAAAGCTTATCACATGTTTGACCTGATGCACATGATTGAATCCTGCCAGAGGTTGAAGTTGTACTAAGAATATGTATGTGAGTCCACTGAGGGGAGAAAAAAAGCAAGGAAGACTGAGAAGCTGCTGTGATCCTCCCAGGGTTGCTCAGTGGTCTGCGGGTCAAAGAAGTGACTCCTTCAAGAAGTCAGTGGAGGAATAGACGTGGTTGGGGGCAAAGGTTTTATTTGTTTGTTTTCCAATGGGAAGTAATAATATTTTGTTGTTGTTTTTTTTAAAAAAAACAAGTGAGCACCAAGATGTTTTCACTTTTTAGCTGAAAAGCTTTTGGTTATAACAATCTAACAATTAATCCAGAAATCACTGTTTTCTATAGAAAACATGGAAATACATTCAGCTGAAAACACCATTTGTATTTACTGAAAAACCCTTTTTACTGAATCTTCTGGAGAAGGTTGGAAAGATTTTGTTGCTAGGATTTTGCACTCGGGGAGGTGAAATCAAATGAAACAGAGGGCACCGTGCTTTGGGTTTAGCTAGCAAAGCACAGCTGAGTCATTTCCATTTGGAAAAACACACCTCCCCATCCTTCTCTCCGTAAAACTTTCTACATCTCACTGGCCAGGAGATATTTTCTCTCCTTTGCACGTGGAGGTGTTTTCAGCAGAGTTCATCCCGGGCTGCACAGGGGCATTTGCCTCCTGCCCCCTCTCTCACGCTGTCCGCCGGGTGCGGGAACCAAGTGTCAGAACCGATCGATTTACGAGCTCGCCACCAGCCGCGGTGCCCCGCTCATTAGAAACAATTTGCATGCTGAACATCAGTATGACAGCTCTAGCGAGGGATTTGTTTAGCTAATTTAGAGTAATGGAGAAGAGAAATTAATCACTTTAACACTGATGCTCCCTGGCATGGCAAGGCTGGTAGTCATCCCCCCTACCTGTCAGCAAGGCACCCCCAATTCTCCCCCTATTTCCATGCGTGTTTGCCCCCGAACAGAGAGTTCAGGGATATAATAACAGGCCTGGAGTACCGGGCCAGAAGCTGTCAGCACGGAGAAAAACCAAGGCAGCTACCGAGCGCTTACAGCAAGGTTAAAGCAAACAGGATTATCTGTTCAAAGCACTTGAGAGTGCTGATGCTCTCAAAACAAAGGACAGGGCAGGAGCCTCAGCCGTGTAGCTGTGCTCAGCTGTCCCCAACCCGCTCTGCCTCAGCTGGGGAGAAACCGGATCCCGCTTCGTTAATGATTGATTAAGGGAATAGTGCTGGGGTGGAGGAATCCTGCACGTGCTGAGCACCGCTCCTCTCCAGGTGTTTTGCTCCCCCCCGCCCCGGGAAGCGGAGGGATGCGAGGTGAGGGATGCGAGGTGAGGGATGCGAGGTGAGGGATGCGAGGACAGCGGCAGTGCCCAGGGCTGGGTCGGCAAGGGCTGGGTGCGGGGGTCTGGGGAGAACGTCTCACTTAGGAAGTCAGTCAGAAATTGGTTCATTTTCAGCTCTTTTTTTCTCTTTTTTTTAGTGTCTTTCAACATAAACCTTTCATTTTACATACTCAACCCCAGAAAAAATTATCTATATTAAAATATTCTGCTCAGCTGAATACTGAAAACATTTCCTTTATCATAGAAAAACTCACAACCCTTTTAAATCCATCCTATGTCTTTTGCCACTCCCAGGTATATTTAGCATGCTTTAGGCATATACCCTTTCCGAATAAATGAAAATATAAGTTCATGACAGCTGTGCCATGAATAGAATCCATATTGTGAACTCAAACAAATATCATTATAATGTGTTGTTTGTTTAACATTTAAGATCACTCTACTCTCAGACATCGTCATGCATGACAGTCTGTATTCCTTCTCCCACACTCTTGTTTACAAGTCTAACGTGAGTTTAGTTCCCTGGTTAGACCTCCTCGGCATATTTAATTTCCCGTGTGTTGTTCCCTAGTCCTCCTCTAATGCCTGGAACAGGTAGGACTGTTCTCACAGGAGGTTCCTCTCCCATTTCTCTGTTACAAGTGTGCACAGAAGAAAGCTTTTCTGACCTTCACTATCGACCCAGAGCACGGGTGCAGGTTGTTTTCCGTGGAGTTCCTCTAATATAGGACTTCTAGTCACTGAAAAGCGTTAGAAACCCACATATCATCATTTATAGGTGCAATCCAAAACTCATCTCCTTTTATAGGCCCTAGCTTAATAATTGTGGCTGCAGAATGGCCGCCGGTATTATTCCCAGAATAAGAACTACTGAACTTAAACAAGTGTAATGCAATAAGGGAGAGATGGAAGTACAGAGCTTTTATGTACAGAAATGATGCCAGATTGTAAAAATGTGAATGCTGTAAAATAATGTCTTTAATTATATACATAGAAAGAAGGTTTTCAGCAGCAGATGTCTAAAGATAGGCTCTCAAAACACAGACCCGTCAGTGAACTCTATGGAAGAAAAAAAAAACGGAGAAGACATTTAGATGTGGACTGACAGGAATCGTTTCAGTTTTCCTTAGATGAGTGTGTGTACATGTATGTGTGTGTAAATCCAGAACAGGGTACTTAATTACAATCATTATAATTGATAGGATAGCTATAAATGAAAGGTTTGGTATAAGAAATAAGAGCAGGAAGAACGGACCATGAATGATGTGCAGTGGTAATCCTGAACTCTGCTCTCGCCTTTGAATTGCAGGGTGAAGAGGGTACCCGCAGAGCCCGGAGGAGACCTACACCAAGTGCTACACCGTCTGGATACAGCCCTGAGCAGGTCAGGGCTATTCCACCACTTGTCCTCGAGCCTGGTTTCATTTCGTAGTATTTTCCCGTGCAGATGTAGCAATAGTGGATGGGGACCTTAAGGCATCGGCTGTTGTTGGTCTGTTATCAGAAGATGTTAAGGCATGACTAGCAGGGAACCAGTGAGGATTTTCTGATGATGAGGCTAGATATAAAAGTATCTTTAGCTAATGAGTGTGTCCTAATTGTCTGTCTTGAGGTGTTTGATGAAATTCCTTTGACACAGATTGGAAAAGACGGATCCTAACAGAAACCAGGCTTGTGGCCCTCGGGGCATGTTGGGTCTGGGCCTTTCCCAGAGCACTCTGACGTCCAGAACCCAGCTGAGCTGCCCATGAGTGGTTCTCAACACACCTCCCACTGCAAAATTAAAAAAAAAAAAAGAAAAAAGCCAATTACATCCCTGGATGACTTTTTCTTTACTTCATTGGGATTTCTATCACACCCGAAGAAAGGTATTTTTGTCCAAGGCTTTTCAGTAATTGGAGATGTGTGGGGAGTTTCACCCAGCACTTAAATCAGAACAATTGCCATATTTTTAAAAGATTATCTTAATGTTGAGCTTTCTTTTTTTAATGTTTTACAATAAAGTCCCAGAAATAAAGGCTGCAATGTAGTTGCAATAGAATTTACATTAGCATATTTGGAGAGTTTTTTGATCATTTTTGCATGCATTAGAATGAAATATTCTGTAAAAATTAAACATTATATGCAAATGAGTGCAACAAACCTAGATTTTGAATAATAATAATTCATTATCCCCCTATAATATATGTAAGTAGCTTCCTCTTTTTTTTGGGGGGGGGGGGGGGAAAAAGGAAATGCACTGTAGACATTAATTCAGCACAGCAGAAGTTTACAGAGGAGATCCACTGAAATTATAATAGAACACATTCCTTATTTGCATAAATCCCAGAATCCCACCTGCCAAAACCCTCCAGCTATTAATAGGTGATATGAATGTCACTTGATGCTCATTTATAATATTGTCGCTGTAATATAATGCATATTTAGGGCAGATTTTAAGAATCATTGTAATTAACAAAGCACACCATTACCAGCAAGTGTTTATTTGTGTTATAGGATAAAGATGTTGCATTTGGAAACAATTATAACTCTAGAGGTGTTGAATTACCCCCTTTGGAAGTGTTGCCTTCTTTTAGTGAGTGCAGTAGATTTCCACAGGCTAGTTGCATGTAGAAAAAATGGTTTAAAGAAACGGCACGCCTGTGTATCTGCAATGATAATGATCATTTGTGTGCCAGGCCATGTCTGTATGACATGTATTTATTCTTCACCCCGGGGCTGTCTGTGTTTGAAAGCTTTTCTCTCTCTTCATAGTTCTTTACCGGGAAACTGAGTTACCAATCCGTGAGACGAGGCTCTTTGAAATAGCGTAACAGAGTTAAATGCAGATTTACAGGTGGATTTACAGTGCGCTCTTCTGTTTTCACCCTTCTGAGTCCTGTTCTTATCAGGTAGATATGTCCAGGACAGAGTGTGACTCAATCAAAACATTCTGGAAACAAAATGGCTTTCTGGTAGAAATTATACAGAAGGATTGCATTGTTCAGGTTGATACCGAATTCCTTCCACAGTAATTCTTCAGCTTATTCCAGCTTGAATAAGGCCTCACTAAATGCCTTGTGATTTGGCCAAATTTACTCAGAATTTAACCACCCGCACCCTGTGGCAGAGCGGTGGTAGCCAACATCAGAGCTGCCGGCTGACAAAGAGTTTCCTGCAGTTTCTGCATCCCCAGATACAGGCAGTGATCCCTCAAGAGCTCTCCCTGCCTTGGGAGGTGGTGGGAGGCAGAACCAGAAGGAAAGAAATCCTCTCAAACACAAGCAAAGCGCCGTGCTTTCAGCTCGGTGCTTCCCAGCAAGCCCGTCTGCCTGGGGATTGCATTGCCCCCCGTGCGCGTCTGCGCGTGTGCACACGGAGGGTGGATTTAATGAACTTGCTCTGGGTGGATAAATCACCAAGAATCTCCGTGCTCAGCCTCGCTGTACGGTCGTTCTCCTTGAACCCACTAGGGCTTTTACCCTCCGTTGATGTACGTCTTGCTTAGCAGAGGATACCGGGACGGAGAGCCCTCCTCGGGGCACCGGCTGTCCCCTCTGCCAGGGCTCTGACGAAGCCCCGTAAGCCCATGGGGGACTGCACACGGTCAGTCCCTCCTTGCTGCTGAATGAACCTCCGCTGCTGGTATAGACATCGTCAGATGTCCCACCTTGGGGAACAGCCCCCACGCCGCGGCTGAGGAGTGCCAGAATAAAATCTATTCCAGCACTAGAGCTGTAGGTAAAGAGGAGGCAAAAATCTCGTGTTTTTTATGCGAGTCAATTTATTCATCCAAATTTGAATTTTTAATGCAAATCTCTTTAAAATTTCAGGTTTTTGAATATTTCTACCTCTTCCTTTATAAAACTGGTTATATGCTGCCTACAGTGCAGGGTTGATTGAGGCAGACGTAGCCGTAGATTTAGTAGTCTCCAGGCTCTGCTTAGGACAGATTTCAGTTTAGATTTTAACTAACTGACACGGTAAGAAAATACCGTGGCTTCCCTCCCCCCCTTTCCTTTTCTCTCTTTCTTTCTCTCTTCTGAAATATTTCAACAACACTGAAAAATAATCTTCAACACTTTCCACAGGGAAAAACATTAAAAAAAGCAATATTTTTTTGTCAGAAAAACCTAACCAAATTTGATAGAGATACATCTGTTCTGAGACTCCAGGAAAAAAAAAAAAAAAAAAAGAAAAAAGAAAAAGACAAATGGAAACTCTCCCAGTGCTTGCCTGAGCACTGCTGAGAACAGAGACTTGTTGATCCTCAGGCTTTCTGGTTGCCTGAGGAAAAGAAATAATTAAAAACATTAAGTGAACAAAACACTCTCTGAAAAAGAGAGCCAATCTCTTTAGCTACCCATCTTGTCTTTTAAAGACCTTCGGATGGTAATGAGCTGACCGGCTCCCACATTCGGTCCGCTGTACGGACCCTTTCACCAGCAGCGTGTTTCACCACCGCAATTATTTTGGAGTCCCTGCTCCTCCTGCTGCGGCCAGTTTTTATGTGTCACCCTCAGCTTAGGAAGAGCAGTGTATTATATGAGACCAACAGTTTGATATGATCAAATCCATCTCAGTTTATGCTCTTTCTCGGCTCAGCTGTGGCAATCCTTTGTGACGGATGTTACGAGTCGCAATCATTGGAAAGTCACCCCGGGTCATACGTGGGTTCAGATGCCCTTTATCAGATTGATGCCACTCCTTTTCCTTGCCACATCCTCTAGCAGCTTTCTTGTTTTGATGCCTTCATCTAAGTTCCCCACCGGAGATCACCCACCCCCGGAAGGGCTGGAGGGAAAATATCCCTCTGTAAGAGTGATCAGAGTGCAATAGTAGAAGAGAAGCCTTTGAGCTTTCTGTGTTTTCAATGAAGTGGCTTATGAAGCAATCACAGTGCTTTAGCCTTGTGCCTGCCCTGGTGTCCTACAGGCTCCCCCTCCCGACTCCCAGGCGTGACTTTGGCAAAAAAAACAAACAAACAAAAAAAAAAACCAAAAACAAAAACAAAAAACCAAAAAAGAAAATTAAATTAAAAAGAAGAAGAAAGGAATAAAACACCAAAACAGACTATCCCCTAGAGACCTACAGTCAGATGTGGCCAGGAATTAGGCACGCAGGCTGCAAGGGGCAAGTACAACTCCCATAGAGCAGGTATTTTGCTGTCACAGGTATTTTGCTCCCCTTGGGCAGCTTCAACACCTGAAGGCAGAGCCACGCAGCAGGCTCTTTCTCCCCGCGGCAGCTTTCCCCACCCCGGGGTGCTGTGTCACTGTTCCTGCTCGGTGTCGGGACAGATGTGGCATTGCAGCGAGCGGGTGTCAGCATTTCCCTCGTCAAACCGCGTGGCTGGCTGCACGCAACGCGGGAAGCGACGGCAGCAGCAAAGCTTCTGCCAGTGGATTCCTTGCCTTGTGCCCTCCTCCATCCCATGCAAAAAATGCAGATGCTTGACTGTAGATCTACCAGCCCGTGCACACACACACACACCCCCCCTCCCAGAAATACACACCCACCCCTCGCAGCTACAGCTTCACGGGCAAGTCGAAATCCAGCCTGCGCACACCGACGGACCCAGGCACGCAAGCAGCAAACCCACAGCGAAACGCCGGCACGCAGCCACCCACAAACACTTTGCGCTTCCCTTGCTGCGCTGAGGTTCCTATTGCACGCAAACTGCGCACGGCTGCCTATAAATAAACACACCAGTACAGCACCAGTCTCAATGGCAGCTCCCCTCAGCCTTTCGGTTTAAATATAGGCGTTGGGTCTGCTCCAGGAGGAGGTACAAGTGGTTTCAGACTCAAACAAATTGTTATGAATCCTATTTGCAATGTGAGTATGACTAGTGAATGTTTCTTTCTCTAATGAGACCAAAATAGCAATTAACAGGAGTCCTAATGCTACAGTTCCTGAGAAATATACACATATATAGTTTTATCCTCAAGATTATTCTCATCTGGCTTCAAATGCAGAAGCCATCTTGTCTAAACATGTATGTCACACATCACACCTATATCTGTACCTTTCTATTTCACACTTAGGCACGGTCAGGTGCAGGGGAAAAATACTGGCTTTGAATCACAGCAGATCCAAGTCCTCATTGCTGGTAAATCCCAGCACCTTTTTTCTCTCCTGGTTTTGTTTTTCTCCTCTTGAAGATGATATAGAAGCAGAGCTTTTTCTCCCCCCTTCTTTGCCTGCTGCATTCAGGTTTTCCTATCAGGGTTTTCTTTTTTTTTTTTTTTCTTTCCATTTTTTTCTTTCTTCCCTACAGCCAACAGAGTGGTTGGTGAATACAAAATTAGCCAATTCAGACAGAGGCCGAACATCCCGAGAGAGCAGGAGAGAAAAAGAGAGAGACATGATCAGCCCTTGCCAAATATGCTCTCTCGACTCCACCGTGCATTTCTCCCTTTCTGAAAATCGCATGAAACAAATGAGGATTATGGGGAATGCAAATTCCCAGTATATTCAGGGACTGGTCACCAGTGACCCTCCTGCCTGCAGCGTTTCCCTGCTCTGCCCATGCACTGCCGCAGTACAGAGCATTTAAATCCCAGGCAGCGTTCTGCCTACTGCTGCCTTCCCTGAAACACCTGCAGAAAAAAAGGGCCTTTTTTTTTAGTCTTTTCCATATGAACTAGCTAGTCTGACCAAAACCCTCTGGGATCAAGCCACACAGGCGACTACCCCTCCTGCTAATTCCACTCATTTAAGCTGTATGAACGTCTTGTGCTGTTAAGGGGGATGCTTTGGCCTGAACTCCCGGTGGGATGAGCACCTGAGATCACCCCTGGGTGTTGGCACTGGGGGCTGCCAGGCTGTGTCTGTGCGGCGAGGGGTACTTTTGACGCTCCCTGCTCTCCTGGCTTCCAGCCTGCCCACACTGAGGACCTGCTGGAGAATATTAATGAAAATCATGGGGTTCAGAGCCAGGTTTTATCCTGATCCAGAGCTGGGACACATCTTGGGGCTTCCAGCTGCGATGTGCACGGTGAAGCCCGTCCATGCAACAGAGGAGGCAATGCTTCTAATGCAAGCGTGACGAGGCTGCGTTTGCAGGCCTGCATCTGCTGTGAGCTTCACGGCAGGACCTTGCTTCTCTGAGGAGTCAGGGAATGGTTTGCTCTCCTTAGCTTGTTAATATTTGCTTAGTGCTTTGAGGATGTAAGCTACACCGAGAGTCTGTATGGTGGCATAAAAGGTGGTTTTAAACATTTTGCTTGCCCATTCCTAGTTTGGGAGGAACTGATAATGACTGTTATGAATAACGGCCTCCATAAAGTGGTCAGCCAGCTGGGAAACATCAGGACTGCTCAGGAGTATCTCTTTACTGCATGGCATCCTTCGAGTAGGGGGAGCAAAGAACTTTAAATAGAAGGGGAATCTTAAGGAGACCGTCTACATTGACTTTTTGCAATAACCTTTCAAGATTCCCATAAGTGCCAGGGCATCCAGTCCATAGAGTATCCTGTAAGGCCAAGTCAATAATGTTATTGACTAGTATCAGAAAAAGCTCCTCAGGTGTGTAGAGCTGGGACTTTGGTGTAAGAAGGGGAAATAAATCCATCCTAAGCAGATATCTGCAGCAGCGTGTCTAGAATAACACTGTTATTATCAGCAGCAGCAGTAGCACATAGGTGCAAGGCTGCCAGACGTCACTGGCGCTCATGGGAATGCGGTTTTAGCTGGACTGGTTTCCAGTTACTTGTTGTGCAAACTCATTTAGCCTTGCCAGACCCCCTGATTTTTCCCATCACCCCTTCTCTCACATTTCTCCTCTCCCCTTCCACCAGCTCCCAACCCAGATATATCTCCCAAGAATGGCTGATTTCCAAAGTGCAGTGAGTGCCTGAGAATTGCGTAATTGCAATATAATTAATGAATTAAAAGAATGAGATGTTTTAAGTGCTTTCAATATGCCAGTCCCTATAATTATCTACAGAAAACGTGTTCATTAACAATCTCAGAGTGTGAGGCTGTGGCTCCTGGCTTTGAGTGCTTCTTTCTCTGGTGGGGCTGGAGGTGGAGGTGGGAGCAGGGAAAGGGCTTTTGCAAATCTGTAGAAAGCTTTGCTTTCTCCCTGGGTTTAGAGCAAGTCAGAAGAGGAGCAAGAATCTGCAGAATATCTGACAGTTCCCAGCAGACATGGAGGCAGCGTGATTTGCTAGACCAGGGTCATAGGACCTGTGTCCAAATCCTGGCTCTGCCGGGTGAGCCCTGTGCATGGACTCAGATGGATGGGTGCATTTTAGAAGCAGAGCGTTTATCCTCTGCCCCAGACAGCCCCATGCCATGGATGAAAATTGCAGCCACTTCTGGTAGAATAGCATGGGTTTGTGTATAAATAATTGTACACTTTTTTTCAAGGCAATATGGCAGGCGCCAAGCCTAGTGAGGGAATCGCCAGGTCTCGCTTGTACTGGTGGGGAAATATTGGGTATTACCTGTCCTGGATTTGCTGAACAGGACTGAGGAGAGGGGAGACTCAGCCAGAGGAAAGCTCTCGTTAGAAGGTTTGCAGTGCTTTCATCAGGACATGGCGGTGTGCTTGAAGAGCTTGATTTTACTTACACGGGTGTAAATCAAGAGCAATTCCTTTGATGCCAATGGAGTGGCTGACATAAGTGAGAGGTGAACATGGCCTATTGGTATTGAAAGCACTTAAAACATCTCTTGAGGGCACTCTTATGAGGGAGCTTGCTCTGTGAGACTGATTGACAGGGTACAGCTCTGCTCAATGTCTGTCCTTCCCGGGATCCTAAATTGTAAATTAACTCGGCCGTAGATGTGACTAACACATTCTCAGTCTGGAACATTTTAGCCGCATAGCGGGCTGCAGGCTCCGTAAATTGTTTTCTGCTAAACTTGGGGAATAAATGGCCAGTTCATTCGGGAGGGTTGAGCAGGCAGCACACAGATATCGGCCTGCTGTCCAGTTTAGGGAAATTACAAAGGATGAATTACAGGGTTATCTCCACACTTTAACAAAACCCCGTGTTTCGATTGCAATAACCTGTTCTTGCTGAAACCGCAATATCCTCCAGCAGACAGGGGTTAAACATCCAGCGGCTGAGGAAGAAGCTGAAAGCACAGAAGAACTAGAATGAGGGCAAGTGTTAATGAAGGAAGATCTTTGCTGCAAAAAAAAGCAGTCACCGGTTGATGGGGTTGGGTCCTGGCAGGCAGGAAAGCCTTGACATTTTCATTCCGAGGGACCCACGTCCAGAGTGCACGCTCCTCTCCTTGGACGCTCCTCTCTTCAGCATCCTTAGGCACTGCCACCAAGAGAAGAGCCACGATTTGGTGCGATTGTGCTTTTTAAGCATAATGGGACAGAGTTAACTGAAGGAACACAATTACAGCAAGAGCTGGTTCCTATTACTGTTTCCGCATGGGAGCGGGTGGTAGCAACAGCCCAGCTCTCTGCAATTATAGCTGCACATCCCAGCCTCCAAAAATATCAGATTTGATTTTCAAAGCCTGGGAGTGCAAGGAGGCTGTTCCTGTCCTGTATGTGAAGGATTAATCAGTCACTTAGTGTTACAGGAAATACAACATTTCAGTGGAATAGGGAGAAAATGGTTTCCTTGCCTTGCAAACCTTCTTTTTTACTTTACCCTGTCTCATCCTCAGTCAGAACGAGAAGCCAGAATCATGAAAATGTTCACAAAACTAAGCTCTGGAAAACAAAATTTAAATAATTTTGAACTATCGTGCTTTGATTTGGGCATTTTCTAAAAACTACTTCAGTTTGTAACAGACAAGTAATTTTTAAAGGGGAAATCTGGAAGGTTTTGTTTCAAAGAGAGAAAATGGAAATTTTGGCAATCTTAAAAGGAATAATGTTTTTGCTTCATGTAGAAAAGTCATGAAAACTGTCTCTTTACTGAAAATATTTTCATTTTTGACAGTTTGCTATTTTTCAACCAAAAAGCGTTATTAGAACCATCTGAAAATAAACACAGAAGGAAAAGAACTTCTCTATGGCAGGAAAGACAGGTACATTTCTATGAAATAAAATGAGTTTCTTGAGGTCTGCTGAGCACTGCTCTTACACTAAATCATGAGCACAGAAAACGTGGGTTTGGGGTTTTTTTTTCACCATATCAGGAGGTTAGGCCATACAACTGCTTGTAGTCTTTTGGTGCTACCAAAATTCAACCAATACATCCTGAATATAAAATACATATTAATACAAAATAGGCATCGAGACCAACCTCTCACTGGGCTGATTTACCCATGGGATGAATCAAGTCAGCCACGTCAACCCAACTATTCACCCTCTTTGCACTTTAATTGTATCTCCAGCTTTTGTGTCCATCTGCCAGCAACGAGCCAAGCGCCGCCCCGGCGTTGCCAGCGCAGGTCCCTGGCAGAGATGAACCATCTGGCCACCCCCGTCCCCGGTGCCGGCAACAAGAGCAGCGTGGGAGGAAGCCAAGTTCGGCTTTCGCTGCAGCATAAGGCAGGAGTCGGCGGGTGGCTCTCCGCTGGACATCGGCTCTTCTTTAAAATCTTCAGCCAGCCTGTAAATTTTCAGGGCGGTGAGCCATGTCTTAAAAAGCCAGGACATCATCTGAGAATTTCAGTGCATATCAGAGAACAGCAGTCTTTTGATTAATTTTTTTTTTTTTTTTTTTAATATCCTGTGATGGCTGCCACTATTGTGTTCGTGGTAATAATCACCAGGAAGAGCAGCTTGTGGCAAGGGAAAAGCTAGAGGATAATCCAGAAGAATTTAAGGGCAGACAATGTTACAACATAAAATATCTTCTACATCCAGTAGCACTTTTGATTCTAGATTAGCAAGAAAAAAATTGACCATGGACAGGACATCTAGATCTATACCTCTTCTGGTATAGTTTCAAAGCGTAGCTTTGAAGAAGAATTTTAACCAAACCAGGTCGTGGTTTCCTTATCTGAAGAATATAAATTATAACACTTTGCTTCCTGACATAGTTCTCAGCAAGCGCAATTCATTAACTTTCCTGAAGTGCTTTTAAATCTCCTGTTTCAGGCACTACACAGGTATTCAAAACAGAGTTCACAGAGCTAGCTAAAACCACTTAAAATGAAATTAAAATGCCATAATTCCAGATTATGATAAATCACCCTCAGAAAACTTCTGATGACAAGTTTATAAATTTTTGTTGTGTTTGTGAGGGCTGCAGGAGGCCTAGGAGACATAAAAAAGCAATTTTTTGACAATCATTCTGAGATTAAAAATTCCACAACATTTTTAGAATTTAAAATTTCAGCTCCCTGTTGCAGAGCTGCGAAAGGATGGAGAAAGATCTGGAAAGATGGAGAAAAAAGGAAGCGAGTGATGTCCAGCCTCTCTACCTCTCCTGATCTCCAGGAAAGCTGCTGACACTTTGAAATTCAGGCGACAAGGTCTGCCCAGGCACAAGAGATGAAGAGCAGCTTCTTCCCTGGGGACCCAGGTGGGACTGAGCTGAGCTCCATCCCTAAAGCCACCGGGGGAAGACACCTGAGAGGGACTAAGCTGTAGGTGATCTGACAGCCACTGGCTAATATTGAAGGGATAGGCAAGCTGTCCTTTTAATACGCGAGCGTGTCTGACTCGCACTCTCTGTTCTCCCTGTGTTCAATAATGTAAATAAAGTCTTTAAGAAGCCCATTACTTTCATCTGCAGTTCTGAGAGAATTGCTCAGATTCTCCCTTGGCAGTTCTGTTTGCGCATAATAACAATACTAATATAGAACCTTGGGAAAACAACCAAACCAAAACAAAAAATATAATAATAGTAAGACTAGTAATAAAATAAAGTTTTGCCTTTTAAAGATGTTTCCCTTATTTGAAAGAAAAAAAATTTGTGAAGTCTTTGCTGGTATCAAACTCCCCTGTCTGCACTTGCAAGTTTAATGAGGGGCAGCATTTGTCTTTTTGGAGACAGGGGTGGAAGAAGTGTACGACTAAGCAGGTGAGTGCTCAGGACCAGTCCCCCAGCATCTGCAGCATCCGTGGGCCAGCTGGGGTAGGCTGGGGTTTTTTCTCCCTTTCACACTAATTTCAATCCACCTTTCAAATCTTGGTAGGGTGGGTTTTTTGGTTTTGGGGGTTTTTTTCCCCCTTTCACTCTTTAGGATTCTCTTCTCGCTTTTCATGCTCGTTCCTTTGTCATCTCATCCAGCCTCCACCTGCCATCCGTGCCTCTTTCATTTTGGCCTTGACCTGGTCACTTGAATCACAGGCGATGGAAATGCACTTCCCCGCCGTGCGCTTGTTCTCCCAAAAAGCCTCTGAAGGTCTAAGCCTGATGCTAGCGAGCTCCTTGTGATGCTCTCCTGAATAGCACATCAAGGAGACAGCGACAATTTTTCCTCACTCGAAAGGAGTCAGGAAGATGTCTATCCCCATAAATTTAACCATGGTAGACCTGCATCGCTTGGTCAGAAGGTGCCTCACTAATGCTCGTCTGGGCTGACTAGAACAAACACGAGGGATTCAGACTTTGCTGGATCGTGGATTAAGTTGAAACCTTTTCTGAAGTCATGTTGCTTTGCTAAGATTTTTTTTTCTGAAAGAGAACCCAGTATGGGAAAATTGGGGAAAAAGAAACAGTGTCAAACTAGTTCTTTCAACATTTTCACTGTATCACTGTCTTGTTAGAGTTTTTAAAAACCTTTCCACTTTGAATTGCATTATTACTGCACAGTTTTGCTGATTGAAGAATAGAAACAAAACATTTTATGGAAATAAGATGTCCATCCAACTTCAGATATGTCATTTGCTCATTTTTTTCTTTGTTCTTTTTAGTGCTTCTACTCTGCGAAGAATTTTCAAACACTTGTTATTTTCATGCAATTTGGCACTTTGTCAAGTTTAAAAATCTAGATGGACTTTGCAAAACTGAGTTGTCCCAATCTACCACCAGTGTCTTGAGACATTTCCTTTCCACCCTGAGAGGACAAAACCTCTGTTCCCTCAAATGGTGTTCCTTCGACTCAATACCATGCTCCTCTTCCTATCCTTAAAATCTTACATGCCTAAACATCATGTTTTAAAGGAGATATTTTAAGGTCAAGTTCGTTCTGTTACATTTTTCCCGTATACATTGAACCAGTCTCATTGAGGTCCTCACACTCCTGGCTGTCTGGTTTACTCAGCTCATCACTTTGGTCTCTCTTCCCTCAGCCAACCTCTTTCCCAGGGAAGGAACCTACAAATATTTTATTGTCTGTCTTTGTGAGTCTTTGCTTCGATTGAATTCAACAAGTTAGGGGGCAACAAGTAGACGCTGTCGCTGGAACAGACAGCGAGGCAGGCGAGGGGTGGTCCCTCACCAACTGCTGGGGTGAGCTCTCAGCGGAGACAGAGAGTAACAGAGGGGCCTCCCCATCCCAATAATGGACCCCTTTGGAGTCCCACTACTCATAACAGCCGGATCTGCAAAACTGGTTAGGCAACATATCATCTTTTCTGTCTTTGAACGTCTGCTAGAGTCATGCAAGCTGCCAGGAAATAATAAGCCAAGCACAAAGTTCAAACTCTGTCTCTGCTGGATCGTGTTGTCTGCTGCTTCATCCCCCCCCACCCTGCCTCCCCGCTCCCCTGTGCATAATCTCCAGCAAGATTATCTGAGGTTTAGGAGAATAGGTTTGGTCTATAATTAAAAATAATGGGTTTTTTCATTGTTCTATTGAAACAAAAGCGTGTCTCGGTAATGCTTCAATTTCCATCACATTTTCAGCAGAAGAAAACATAAACACATAGTTTCGCTTTTCATTTTGTTGAAGGCGGACTTTTTTTTTTTGGCTGTGGTAAAAATGTTCATTTTGATGATATTGTTGAAGTCATATTCTTTAAACACATGGCTTATATTGAAACAATGAACAAATATTATTTGATGTTTTCTGCTATGTTTGCTTTTCATTATAATAGCTCGACATTGTTGGAGTTGAAGATGTTCATAAAAATCAAGCATCATGATGCTTCCCAATAATATTTTGAAATTTTTGATCCAGGGGTAATTCTGCATTTGCATTTTGATGTATAACGAAAACAAATGTTAAAATTTCAGGGAATTAGCTCTGCCTGTTCTGACCAAGGGGGATGGAGGATTTCCTAGTGATTGTGCTTGGACAGTGGTTTTGATGAGAAGCCCTTCTGCAGCTGATGTAATAAGACGACATTTTTTTGCTATAATTAAAGAGGGTTGGCAGTTTAAATTTGTGATGTTAAATAATTAATTATTAAGACAAATAAAAATGCTTTAGAAATCCAACAAGATTTTATTTAGCAAAAAGAAGAATCTTTCCAGGGGAAAAAAATCAGAATTTTTTTCAACCATTTCTCTCTCTGTTTAAATTTGAATGAATGGCAGGGGAAGAGCCTCACATCCATCACTCAGCTTTCCTAAAAATACAGAACTTTTTTTAAAAAACAAAACTCTGTCTTGTTTGTTAAATTAAGGTATTAGAACCTGTCTCTCCGCTCATCTTTTCTTCTCCGGGCCAGGATTATGTTTTGATTTGTAATAAAATTTGACACAAATCTGACAATATTTTGACCAGGCTTTACATTCTGGAGATTAAAATAAGCATCTGAAAATGGCAGCATCCCTTGCAGTTACATTCCCTGGCCTCCTCTCCTTCCCGCACCCCCGACACCTCTTCTCTTGCTGCTGCTTTCTTGCTCCTTGTGCCCAGGCTCCACGGAGCCTCCTCAGTCCCTTCCTTCTGCCCGAGTCCCTCGCAAGGATCACCTTGGCGAGAAGGACTTTCGCCCGCTCCCTCCGACCGCCTGGCTCCCTTCCACCGCCGTGTCCTCTCGTCACAGCAGCATCACGCGGGTACCGTCGCTGTCCCTTACATTCCCTCACAAATTGAATTCATCATGAACGTATGAATAAATCCCCAAGAGAATAAAAGTTCTCGGAGGTAATTGAATCACACAAGACTGATGGGACTTTCTTTTTTTTTTTTTTTTCTTGACTCATTCCCAGCCGAGGTTCAATCAGCATTCATTACTCCCACCTCCCTCCATCTGAAATGGCAGAGGAACTGGGTGAAGGAGGACTCTTAGCCTTCTGATTAAATCTTCCAAACATGATGGCCTATCAAGCCCAGTAATTTGTGAGCCAGGAAACATGAGATTTTAATTCAACACAGATAAAAAGGCGCAACCCATAGAACCAGCTGAGAAGAACAGAGGAACAGAATCGTATTGAGAGTATGATGGTTTAAAATTTTCTTTTGAAAGGACAGTTTGATTAAAAAGTGTTTGAAAATATTTTCAAGCGTAGAGCCACTTACAGTAGAAAAATGCTGAAACAATTAGCAATCAAAAGAAAATCTTTTGATTTGACATTTTTGCCCTCTTATTTGATTTTGCTTCAGTTTAAGGAAAATATTAGGAAAAGTACCCTAAAATTGAATGGAAATAATAGCAATATTCCACACATACATGCCACTTGATTAAACATTTAGATTGCAATGTTGTGACATTCTCAAAATGAAACATTTTAACATTATGAAATGGAATTTTTCAATAAGCTTGTTTTGATCTTTCTAGATCAAAAATATCCTGGAATTCTCCATCAAAACGGTGTTTTGAGAATTCACTTCTCAGGCTGATTTGAGGGAATGAGATTTCCGCTTTGCAAAGGCTCCAGCAGCCAGCCACGCGCGGAGGCTGTCAGCCCGGCGGTGAGCGATGGGGAGGCACATCTCACCGGACGCCGTCCCCACGAGGGCTCTGATGTGGCACCTCAGGATCACGTCCAGAGGCACAGCCCAGTGCGTATGTCAAAGGCTCACACATGCCTTTATGCCGATGAAACTGAGCCAACCCTTGGCCGTGTACCACGAAGGCCCTGACGTCCCCAGCTGGGATCTAACCTGTGACCTTCAGCGCTAAAAACACAAGACTTTGCCGCCTGAGCTAAAGAAAATATTCTGCAGCTGCAAGAAAATCCTGGGCTCTGCAGTGCTTTTGCCCACTAGAGGGAAGTGCATTCACACGCACACGGGGTGAGCGTACAGCAGTGCACATGCGATGGCTTTGTAGGCTCGGTCCCCACGCTGGGACTGAGCTGGACCCAGCGGGAAGGATGCTGGAGCGTTTGGCTGCCCGTCGCGATGTCTCTACCAAAGCGCTGATGGCAGCTAGAGGAGGCAACAGGCATTGCCCGACTGACCGACCGTATCCCCACGCTCCATCCCTCACCGTTACCAGCACACTTGCACAGGCACAGCCCCTCTGTGGGCAGATGTCCCCTTAGTGGATAAATTTACAGTGGCAAAACTTGAGCCCTGCAGGGAGAGGACTGAGCTACATGCTCACGTGAAGAATATCTATAACGTTGTGCCTGAATTGGTGGAGGAACACTAAAGATCTGGCCCTAAGCCATTTCAGCGCTGTTTGCGCTTGGAAAACTGCTAAACGCACAGATGTAATCCATACAGATGGGTTTAAACATGAGCATCCAAGGCGATGCAGTAAAGTGCACGCAGCGACAGTATGTATATGTAAGGAGTCAAACACCGGCTGTATGAAATTATATATATGTGACCAAATACATGCTGTGCTGTCTGACTGTCCAGCCAGCAAGGTTAATATATATTCTCCTGAGCAGATTGGCTTTTAAGGCAAAGCTGCTACATGCTAATGCAAATGTAAGAGAAGATATATATCTCCATGAACACAGAAGCAAGGTAAACGTATTTGTGCTATGCAAATTTAAGTGAGCTGCACAAACCTATGGATATAAGCTGCCTAATTACCTGTATAAATCTGGGCATACTGACATATGACTATGCACTGTGCAGCGCGTCCCTCGCACATTTTGCAGGGAAATCACTGTTCTTTATCCCTTGGAGTCTCTGTCTCCCTGTGGCTCCATCTCCCAGGGAGTCCAGTAATGCTGCTGATACTGGTATTGCGCAGAGACTGAGTCCAGCATGAGGTAAAAAGCCTGGCACCTCAGCTTTCAGCTTAAAACACACTTTTGGACAGGAGTGGGCATTATAATTAACCTGTTGCTATTCCCTCCCCCCCTCCCCCCCCCAAGTGTTCAAACTTCTGTGAGCTTTTACACTTCACCTATTTTTTTACCTCTGCTGTAAAGGGCTGTCTCCATTCCTGGGGAAAGCCCATTGCACTCCTGTTTTTGCATTTTGTTGCAAAAACTGCTAAAACTTGTGCCTTTTCCCTAGTTCACTCCAACGGCTCTCAAGAGCAAAGTCTTCAGCCAATTTAAATTTGTGATACCCTGTGGAAGGCAATAGAGATTTAATGGAGCTACTTTGTGTTACAGCATCTGGCCCCAAATTCTCCAGGGAAGCAGAGCATCATGTACCAGATCAAAGGGCCAGGTTGATGTGTGCTACAAACAGGGAATGGGGAAATTTGTTGAGATGGAAAATGATTTTGCCACCTGCTTCCTCACCTTGAGCAGGACCTAAAACAAAGTCCCTGGCAGGGTTCCTAAATGGAGTTATATTACAATAATTAACAGGAATATTATTACTACTAGTAGTAATTTTTGATTTACAGTTTCATGCTTGTTCCTAACTTCTTTCATTCTTTCATCACTCAAAGAAAGAAGCAGTAGAATACTGTGAGATGAGGCTGGCTGATGTCATGTTTTAAATATATTACACAGCTAGAAATATGGAAAACCCATAAAGGAAGCCTGTCCTGATATAGTGAGATTTCCAGGGTAATTTTTTTCCTGATCTGAATACACTGGTGAAAATTCAGCTCAGATTTGGGGTGTTTCTCCATCAAGAACATCCTGAGGTTTGGTCTTATTTCTTGTCTCAGATACCAAGTGCTCTCTATCTCCTGTGTCCTTAATGTAGGATCACTGCAAAACTCAAAACTGGAAGACATTGTTTATCATTATGTTAGTCCATACAATAATTTCATGAAGCAGAAACCACATGGGACGTAAGGAGCTGTGCTGCTTTTTGGGCCTGAATTTTCCAAATCAGAGGCAGACACTAGTGGATGACTGAAGGTTTTCTTCAGATCCATGTTGAAAGATAAAAGAACAGTGTTCAACCCTACACATGAGCAACAAAACCTAGGTATGAGTTAAAATGTCAAACTGGCTTTTAAAATATCGAAAGTAAAATAGAGACTTTATCCCAGATTATTTCAAAGTGGCTTATGGACACCATGAGTGGTAGCTCTGGAGTGAAGGACGTCCCACCTTGATGACACCAAGAGTTCTGCCATTTTGTGACCCAAACACTCCACTCAGCATCAGTCTTGACCATCTAAACATGCTCTATCTACTCCATCAAATCAGAAGAGCAGTATATGGTGGCCTTGGGTGAGATTTTAATCCCATCAAGTTTCTTCTTTCCCCTTTTTTCTCCTGTTGTGAGAGCAGTTGCAAGGTCTTTATTCTCATTCTGCAACTGGAACTCCTGAGAAGAAGCAGGCTGAAGAAGAGCCAGTTTATTTCATTTACTGATGCTGTAAACCCTATCCAGCTGCTCTCCTTGTTCTCGTGAGCACCACAGCCAGGACTGCTGCTGTCTCCACATTGCAGTGCCTCTGTCAGTGCGATAAGGCTGCAGCCGCACACAGAGCATCCGTCATCAAGGAGCAGTGTGACAGGACAGATTCCCCGACACCGTATGTGGGAAAACACACTTCTGCAAAGAAATGCACACATTGACCTGCCACAGTGTATATGCACATTTGCATGCATGCTAAAATGTAAATGTACATAATCATCTGCCTGCACCTCAAAAGTCTATGTAAATACATTCCAAGGATCTCTATGGAAAGAAATGTATAAAGCTGCCCCAATCCTGCCCATAGGACTGAAAAGCAGCAATTTTTTATTGGTCTGATAAGCTATGTGCTGGAGACAACAGGACAAGTATCAGAAATGGCAGAATTAACTCCTGTGCAGGGGTCACATGCCATCAGCTGAGATTGTGGAAGAGCATAAGATAATCCTTCCAAAAAGACAGGGAAGCTGCCTTTTTCATTAGCTTTTGGGGGGAGATTTCTGAGTCTGCCACTGCTAGCTGAAAGATTGATCCCAGCTGGCTTCCAACCAGTGAAAACCTTGTCTTGTGTCTGTGCTGTTACCAGGAACAGGATCAGTAAAAAAAAACATTTTAAGATATATTTTTTCTGATTCGAGTATCTTGGGGTTTAATTCTTACCTGCTGTATGCTCCTGCTGTGACCCTGATCATGGTCAAGTCAGCTTTACAAAGAACTTCACATGGTAAAAGAAATAACGCCTATAGGGATTCATGAGAGTGCTTACATAAATGTGAAATGTTGGGCCCATTTATTTCCTTGTTGATCTAACTTGCGTATGTACTTTGAAAACCTTGCCAACCATCCAACCATCTCTGCAACTCTTCATCCCCCTCCCTACTGTGGCAAATCAGTCTGAAGGGCAAAAACCAGAGATATATTAGGTGACTGAAGCTGGAAACAACTGAACTATTAATTAGATGGGTTTAAGTGTGTTATTTTATGGGGATGGGAAGAACTACCCTTTTATTTTTTTTTCAAAAACATGGAACAACAGATCTTCTCTTACAAACTTTTGCAATAGTTTGTCGATGTGGATATTAGCTTTGGATGCATGGATACCCCCAACTATGAAGGCATCATACAGTTTAGGCTCAGCTACAAGGTGGTGTTTGCAAGCTGGGATCAAACTGGCACAAAGGCTTTGTGGTCGCTAAGGACTCAGCCCTTCCCATGCCTGTACCTGAAGCTTTTTCAACCTGTCTAGCCCCTATTAATCCACCACAATGGATGGACAATATCAGGAGAGAAGGTTTTCTTCCTGGTATTTTTGTCATTTTCTCTTTGCTTATGCTTCAGAAATACTGTCAGAATTAGCTTCCTTGATGGTATTTCAGGACATCTGCACCTGATTCCAGATGGAATCAGAATGATTGGAAAACATTGAAATGAAGAGTGAAATATACTTTTAATGAAAAAGAAGACTCTTGGGTAGGAGTTGGAGGTTTATTTTATTTTTTTTCATTAATCTGAACCAAGATTCTTCAAGCCTTAGGTCTCAACCGACACCTTTATCCTAACTAGGAAACATGTCCCAGTAGGTCTCCACTTTAGCAATGCTTCTTACGTAAAGTCTGTCTGAAGTGGAGGAAAAGTCAGTGCATCTGTTTGGGTTTCTTTTTTTCCCTGACATTTTTGTTTTGTTCTTTTTGTTTACACAGGCTAATGATAAATTAATGGGAGAAACTGAAGGCCTTGCTGGAACAGCTGTAAACTCAAAGCAGGAAGTCATTCAAAGCCTCCAAAACCTGGCTGTGTAATGCTGGAGGAGTTAATGATGAAGAACCGAATCCTCAGCTGGAGCAAATTGGCATAGTTTGCTTGAAATACATGAGTTTCACTGATTTACAGCAGTTCAGGATGTGGCCTGAAGTGTCTCAGTATTCTGCTTTGTTTGCATTTTAAAGTGATCTCTGCTGGTTTCTTAATGGTTTTGTCTCCTATTGATGTATTCGTGGGATGCCAGTATCCGAGCCGGTCTCCAGCAAGCGCAGATGGTAGAGCATGGAAAAGCACTAGCTCAGTTTCCTGGGAAAATCTTTTTCTAAGAATTTCGGAATAGCACTGAGGCTATTCCTATTCCTGCAAAGGTTTCTATGGGCTGACAGCTGGTACTGCCATAAGATCTAGTATTTGAGGTTTGTCTGTGCTCTTCTAAACACGAGGCAGTTTAATTTTGGAGTGGTTCAAAGATGGTCTTACATTACAGAGAATATTTAGATTAGCTTTCTGACACTATTGAGAGTGAAGTGCTGGGAAAAAATAGCCCAGGAAGATGGTGGAATCATGATGACCAGAGAGTTTGAAGGATAGACTGGAGAACACCCTTTGGGTACAGCACTGTCAGGGTTGATCCTTCCTTGGACAACTGGGATTGACTCAAAACAGCAGTTGTGTTTCTTTGTAGTTTACATTTTCTAATACTAAAATTAACCCAGCTTGAAAGACTGCTAAATTTACCAAGAGAAGGAGTGAATAAGAAATGAGATATATGCATTTGCTCTTTGGCAGAGCCACAGCTTTATCAGTCAGCCTAACCAAGAGATATTCTTTCTTCTGCTGATCATATTACCTGATGATCCCAGCATCATCTGGATCTCTACTCAGTGAGCAAAAAAATTGTTAGCCATGGCAGAAAATATTTTCTTAACTGTTGCTATAAAGGGTTTTTAGTGGAGGACACATGAGCATTCAGTTCTGCTTCTGCCTGAAAATGAAGGACTTAAAAATTGGAGGAAACAATCTTGTTGCAATTAAGCATAGGCAAAATTGCCCACAGTTATTTGCAGCTACTAAACTAGAGGCCACTCTCTGAAAGCCAGGCTATCAGACAGAGCAGCTACTTCCAATTATATCCTACTGGAGGGGACTCCTAAGCTGCCAAGACTCATGGAGGAAAGGCATTCAGAAAAATCGTGACAAACTTCTCCCCATGGAAAAAAAAAGCCGCTTTATCAAAGTCTAAACATTTCTTGGAAATATACCAAGTGCAAAAATATTTCCATAAGGAAGATTTATGAGATCCAAAGAGAAATTTCAAAAAGCAGGATAGAGAGAGAGAGAAATAACAAACAAACAAACCGCATGACAGAGACCAATTTTAAAAGCAGGTGTTTAGGGCATAGACCTGAGGCACAGAGAACAAGGCTGGAACTCCAGACTCCAGAGAAGGAGCCTGAAGCTGGGGATCCCACACCTGAAGCAGCTCTGGACAATGCTGAATGGCATCAGTTTTGCTCCGGATTGGAGCAAAAATGTAAATATGCTCTGCATTTCATATTCCCTCCCCAGCCAGGATAAAGGATTAGCATGACCTCAGTCACCTTGCTTAACCTGTAGATAACTAGAGGAACCCAAGTGGCCTGTCCAGGGGAGGAGGTGGGCCAAGTGCCTTGCTCAGGCCTTTGGACTCTAAAATCTGTGAAATCAGGAGCGTGACTAGTCAAGGTGGGACTGCTGGATGCAGAGAAAAATGCATGCTCCAGTAGAGGAACCAGAATTTTTTTTTATTTTTTGTTTTAGATGATAATTCATAGAGGGCAGGAAGACAAAATTTCTGGAGTGTTAGGTTGTGGAGTCTATGGTGAGAATTTGCTGCTTCTAAACTGGTTTAGTTCAAAGAGAGTTTTGATTTAGAAAATGGGATTTCTGCATGGATATTTTGTGAAAGGTGATAGCAAGGAGGGTAGGAAGCAAGAATTCAACAGGAAAATAAAATAGAAGTCATTGCAACAGATTGCTTTCTACAACCTGTTCGGATTTTTTCCCCCAAATTATTGGTTCACACTGTCCTTAACATTTAGATTTTCATCTGTTTGCTCCTTTTTGTGAGAGAAAAACTATGTTAGGCATCTCATAAATGCTTACATGGAGATGTTTCCCATCTGCTTGCAGATGCACCATGCTTGCTTTCTGCTAGGGACCTGGCAGTTCTCAATGTTTAAATGAAACTGAACCCACTCCATTTGCTGGATGGACAGAATCCAAGGAGCAAAAATGAACATTTCTCAGTGCTGCTGGTTCTGTTACAGAGCATTGAGCTCTGAAAATATTTCCAAACATCCACTGCAGGTTGCTTTCTTAATGAAAGACCCCCTTCAGTTAAGACCAAGAATTAAGACATCCGAAGCCATTCAAACAGCAAACACTCATTTGTATTTTGTGCATAAACAGAATTATTATTTCCATTTCCTTGGCCCCCTTCCAGTTAATTGTCTTCTTTCACCCTACGACATATGTATCTCTTTCTGATCCAGCAGCACCATGGTACTTCTCCATACGTTGTTCAGCGTGGGCTGCCTCCATCCCAGGATGGTCTCACTTCAGCAGTAGGTGGGAGGCACCACGTTTGCTGCATTCACTCTGACACCGAGGTTTTGCTGGGCATTGTTTGTCACTGCTTTTGGCATCCTTAGAAATACTTAGATGTGTAGGGCTCTGCTCTACTCTCTTCTCTATAGGCAACCTAGCCAAAATCCAGCAGTGACGTCCAAACACTCAGAACCTTCCCGGTTCTCTGCTTGCGCAAATCTCATCTGTCTCTTTCTCTTTTGATTCGCCTGCCTCTGAAAGGTTTGTGCATTTTGCAGACAGCATGGAGGCGGAGGGCGGGGGTGGCAGGAAGATGAAGAACTCGGTGATATACTGAGTATATAGAACAGTGTATAATATACTGAGTGATGTAACAGCGAAAGAGCTAAGTGAATGCTACTGCCTTGTGATTTACTGCTTGCAAATGGCTTCTCTTCTTCTGAAATACTGTTAATTTAATAGACAAACATCCTAGGATAAAGGCTTACCAGAGATGCAACTGATGGGATAAACATCGAGAGATTAAAGACCTGTGGGCAAAGTGTATAATTCTGTTATTAAAATCCCAAAGTGCTCCCTTAAAATTAGACCCTAGCAAAGGGAGAGGAGTGGAAAACCTATGCTTAAAAGGGGGAGTTATTGTGTTGAGCACTTCAGAATCATTTGCTAAGCAAAGTTAAAAGGAATAATAGCGCTGAGCTGGGTCTTCCGCTTGTTTTCCTCCTGCTGTCCCTAACTATCAAAGTGGTATCAAAGAAACCTACTTATTAGCTATGTGTCGAGAACATTTTCCAAAGGCAGCCAGAAAGCCATAGTGACAGCATTTCCATGACCTCCTAATTGCACCCCACAATGTGGCTGCTGTTAGGCCCAAAAGACAGATGCATTTGCAAAGTGTGCCCCATGTCATTATATCCCAGCTCACGAGCGAGCATGCCATGCCGAATGGTGCCTGTTAGGGTTTATTTTTGCAATATCTGGTGATTCCAGCTGAGATCAAGCTGTCAGTAGGCTAACTGCTGACCAGGCTCTGACACAGTCCATACCTAAAAGGCATGGTCTCAACAGGGAGACCACACAAAAGGAGTTATTGCCACCACACTGCACAGCCAGAGGAAGATGAGGCATAGGGATCCCAAACATCTGGATAACCCCAATCTGAACAAACCTACCTCTTGATTCTTTATACGCCATCGACCAGTTTCACTGCAGGTTCCTGAACAATAGACCAAAGTGGACGGCTTGGGCTTCCTCAGTATTGAACCCCCTCTCTGAACATCTTCCGTGCACCCAGACAAGTGCTGTGCAGGTCACAGAGACAGCTAGTTTGCTTTTCTTGGATCAGAGAAGGTCCTGATCTAAGGGAGGGGAAATGCTGAAGTAATTGCAATGACATATAGGAGGGATTTGAGGAAGACCACCGTGAAGCAAGAGAGCTCTGCATTCCCTTGCCACCAGCCAGCAGCTAGAGGGACATTGCTTCTGTTGGCTACCAAGAGACTAACAGCTTGGCAGTGGGACGTGAGCATTCGGTAGCCAAAGACAAAGGCAAGGAGAGGTGTAGTACCTGGCTCTGCTTTCTGCCTGAATGCCAAATGTTCTGACTGTTTCTGTTAGATGAGCATTGCTGGTGATATCATGTGGGTATGGTGCGTAAATAATTGATGAGGACTCAGTTGCTTGTTGCTTTGGATAGTACAGTTGGGTACAGGAGTGCTTTTTTGACAGGAATTTTCTCTGGTTATAGCTACTGATTAGCTGGTCTTTTCACTCTGGAGGAATTTTTAATGCTCTGGACAAAACTTGGAATTTCTGTTTCAGTGTACATTCCAGGTTTATAACCTTTTATTCTAAGATGTACTGAAAAGTCAACATTTTCCCTTGACCTATGATGGGAAAACTCTGAAGAAAATATTTTTTAATAGATCTTCAACAGTTCTGCCCCCCCCCCCCCCCCCCCTTTTCTTTTTCTTTTTTCTTTTTTTGTATATGAGAAGCATAACACACATTTAGGGGAAGGACACTTCTTTAAGATTGAAAAAATCAAAACATTCTGTTACCACAGACTAAACAGCTGTCTTCGATAGAAATTCTACTGAAATCCATGTTTGTTCCTGTAGCACATTTTGATTTTGACAAATTGATGTTTTCCAGTGGGAGAACATCCCATCAAGATGCCTGCTACTTCTGTGATCGGTGGAAACGAAGCTTGTTTTCCATGAATATGTATCCTGTGGTTGAATTCCTGTGTGTGTAGTTAATTAGGAACTCCAACAGGATCAGCTTTTGCATGAAACTTGTGAGAACTTAATATTTTTGAGGCTGTTAATCTCTATATCACATTTGATTAAAGCTGTTCAATTAGATCAAAAGTTATTGAATGGGACTGTGTAGTGGAATAGGTAGATAAAGGTATTTTCATATATTTGCACATCCAAACACAGAGCATGATTTTGTTAGGAAATTAGGCTAATAGTGCGCTTTTTAAAGGTCCATTTTGGGTGTGCTTTGATTGAGGTATGTCATGTTTTCCAGCTGAACACGAGAGACGTGAACGGTCTCCACACTAGAAATCTCCCTTATTCCCCTGATGCTTCCAGTGAACTGAGTGACACTTGGGAAATCAGTGCCATAACCACCCCATACTGTGGGTCTCTCCACGAGTGGATCACTCCACTCCTTGTTTTATGCAAGGACATTATACAAGGACACAACCATAGCAGGGCTCCCTCCAGACACGTCTTTTGGAGCTACATTAGGAGAGAGTGGAAGAGAACCCCCAGATTAACAATTGTCAATGACAAATTACTCTGAAATCAACTGATCATGACAAAATGCACTTTATTAAGTATTAGTCACATATCACTGATGGCAATATTAGAGTCCATAAACATGCTTTTAATGATCAAATATTATTTAATGTATGCCGAATCTCACAGTAAGTGGAAATTAAATGGACAATTTAGTGTATCATCTCTATGCATAGGCTCAGAAACATTTCTCCAGCGGATAAACATTGACAATAAAGCTGTTGTTCGACAGAATACTACAGCTGCCAGATGTTACAGGTTTTGGCCTTTGAACGTGTTGTCCCAAAGAAAAATATTGACGCTTGCTGTTGTATTGGCACATATTCTGTAGTGAGAGAAAAGGAATTCTGATTCAATTCTGAGGGCAATAAGGGCTGTGGGTAAACGAGGGGACCTGAAAGACCTAAAAGATCCATGTTTCCAGCCCTGTAGTTGGTCAATTGAGTGGCCATGTCCTGTTCATCAGCTCTTTTTTTTTTTTTTTTTTACACCAACCTTGTCTTCTGTGTAACAGCTTACACACATATCTGCAGTAAATTGTGGTAGCAGCTCAGCCAGGTACCAGTCCTGACATTGACACCAAGTTGCAGCCAGGAGAAGAACAATTTATTTAACTTTCCTTGGCAAGACTCTGTCCCTCAGTGGTCATATGACCCCCACGACCACCTCAGAAGAAAATGTTTCTATCCGTTTGCTGCTTCTGACCTGTATTAGTCCTGTAAAGCAACACAGCAATAAAAAGTATTAAATTCATTTGGCATGCAAGACAGAGAGCACCTGTTAACTCTCTGCTACAATACTGCATTTGCAGAGGTGGCTGTTAAGAAAACAAATTTCTTTTTTGATTTGTAGACTGAACAAATTTAAACTGGAGTCCTTGAACACAGTCACTGAACCTCATTGTGCTTTTTATTTAAAGACCAAAAAAAGAGACAGTCTTCTCAAGAAAATGTTTTAAATGAACAATGAACTCTGCAATTCCACAGTTCTTTCAGACTCCAGCATTTGCAAAAACACTGTTAAATTCACATAGTCCCACAGTATTGCAGATTGAGGAGCCAGGTTCTTGGTGTACCTGTTCACTTTGAGGTAAATTGAGGAAAAAAAAGTCTAGGTGGGGAGGGAAATGAAAACCAGACTCAGACAACAGTGCCAGGAATGTCCCGAGACAGACTGTATTCACAGCAGGATTCCTTCTCCTTGAGTGGTTTGAATGGACATTTGCATTTAAAACTAAACCAAATTAAGGACCTTCAGCAGGTCTCCCATATATCAGTCCCCAATACCTTCTTTTTCTGTCTGTGCTGTGATCCCAAGGTATTATCACAGCTAGAGCTTCCAGTGGAAAAGAAGCTGCAAAAGAATTCCTGCAGACTCAGTGAGCAAGGTATTCTCCTCTGGGGAGAATATTTACAACCCAAAATCAAAATAACTGGCTTGCACCATAAAACTCCCCAACTCAAGCTTCACCTTCAACCCTGCAATTGCTAAAGGTGGCACATGATGCATTTCCCACTCTCCCACTTTCAGAAAATCCATCTAAGATTCTTTGAATAAATACCCAAAGAGAGGGCACATAAGCAACAGTTAACTCCTTGAGCACTGTGGTGGCACCTGTATCCGAAGACAGCCGTACCCCAGCCATGATCATGAGCACCTGATTATATCCTTCCGATAACCTTTTCAGAAATAAACTCACAAGAGTCTCCCTACTGTTTGCTCAGACTCTTAGACACAAATCTCCAGTTTATCCATAAAATCACAATGATGAGCTGAGGAAAAAAAAAAAAAAAAAAGAATTTTTGTGCCTCCCATCTCAGTATTTTAGTTCTCCCATCTCAGTATTTTAGTTTGTCCCCTTGCACAGACTTGCCTTCACACACAGGAGCCATAAATCTGGCCTGTCACTTTTATGATTATTAGTGGTTAGACCTGATGAATATTGATATGTGGCAAGCGCTCTTTCGACATTAAATACTTTTGCCAATTTTCCTCCTCCAAACTCCACCCGTTAATGCTTCATCCAATATGAATCAATATTGGTTTAATAATTAACATGTTTAAACATTTTTTAATGTATATTTCATGATGAGAAGATCTATGTTTATTTTATGATGATAAAATATTTAGGGCCCAGGGAATTTTACTGTGCTGTCATCACAGCGTTAGTTTGGCCCTTTTCACTCTGCCTGAGGGGGCATCTCTCTGTCTCTTTTCTGCAAAGCTGAGGCTTAAAAAGGTTTCAGCTACTTGTACAGAAGGCCTGCTTATGTGGATCTGAAGTTATCTGAAATATGTGGCAGGGCTGGAAGGGAAGGACTGTGTCGTGGTTTAACCCCAGACGGTAACTGAGAACCACGCAGCCGCTCGCTCACCCCTTCCCCCCGCAAGGGGATGGGGAGGGGAATGGAAAAAAAAAACTTGTGGGTTGAGATAAAGACTGTTTAATAGGATAGCAAAGGAAGATGATTTTTATTATAATTTATAAATAATTATTATTATTTATATAACACAAGTGATGCACAAATGCAATTGCAATTGCTCATCACATGCAGAAGAGAAAAACTCCAATTCCCAGTCTGTTTCTGAGCAGCGATCCCACCTCTGGGCTACCTTCCCCAGTTATATCCAGAGCACGATGTTATACGGCCGGGAATATCCCTTTGGCCAGTCTGGGTCCGCTGTCCTGGCACTGCTCTCCTGTGCACCTGGCAGGATGTGAGAGGCTGAAAAGTCCTTGGCTTAGTGTAGACACTACAACTACCTCGCAACAGCTAAAAACATCAGTGTGTTATCAACATTATTCTCATACTAAATCCAAAACACAGCACTAGATCAGCTACTAGAATGAAAATTAACTCTACCTCAGCTGAAACCAGGACAGACTGCCTGTGCATTTGCTGCAGAGGGAGAGTGCCCACTGTCAGCAGCGCAAGCTCAAAACAACAGCAATGGAGATGGACAGGGATCTGACCTGGAGAGACTTGTAACAGGTTCAGCTTCAAAAGCAATTCAGACTAGAAGTTCAGACTTCTTCGCAAACATGCACAAAAGTGAGCAAGGAAAGAGAAAGAGAGAGAGAGAGAGACTAAACCTGGCTCTGGGAAGGCTTTAAAGAGCCCATGGTGCTTGCTGCGTAAGTGGGGGCTTACTCTTCTTCTTGAAGCCAGCAGGCTTGACTTTCCGCTGCTGTTTCTGTACTGGCAAAAGCAGGTGTTAAAACAAGTTTCCCGGAGCGGAAAGATTTAGTGGGAGTTGAAATCCTCCCTACATAAGTGAAAGGGTTATTCCTTAGCGCCTGTGTAACATGCCGAGGGCTTTGACAAGCTGACAGGGAAGAAAAATACCTGTATGGTGGAAAAGGCTTAAGAAACACAGATTTGGTGCTTTGCTGCTTGGCTTTAGAGGTGTCTGGCTCCTCAGATCCCACAAGACCTCACCACCACATAACCTTGCAGAAGACAAATGCAAAGAGCACAGACTGCAGATCCATGCAAATAGCATTCGGGGGATGCTTTGGCTTTGCACCGGCTCTTACACAAGGGTGAATGTTGCTCTGGCTGCCCAGGGCCACGAGGGAATCAGGGATAATGAAGAAACTGGCTCTGAATCCACTGAAATCCAGGTGAAGGTTTCCTGTGAGACTGTGATTAATGCGATAAAGATGATTATGTTTATTACCATGTATTTGTTGAAAATTATTCAACTGGTTACAGTCCAGCGGCTCCTGATGTTCCACTTCTGGGCAGCAGAACAAATACCTTGTAGTACATCTGATCTGTCTCTATTCAGGTACCAGCCCTGACAACAGCCCTCTTGCAGATGGGGTGGAGAAGCACTGCAAGCCATTTTCAGCAGGGCTGCTGATTTGTAGGAAAACACTTTTCTTGCAAGATTTGTTGTGGAACATGTTTATTCCAGAAATGGATTTTAAAAAAATATATATAAAAAGAACATATCAAAGTCATGATGTCTCCAGAGAAGAGATTTCCTTGTCAAGGTGTGTTTCTTTGATAGCACATCCAGAAGGTGGAAATGTAATGTGGTTTCACACTTTACTTTTTGAACCTATGTAAACTTCTGGCATTCACAAAACCCACAGTTCTACAGCTTAACTATGCATTTTGTGAAGCTATTAGATACTTCATGGAATAAAAAAATCCATCAAGGTCATTAAACCTAAAGGTAACACTCTGGCTCAGGGAGTCCCTGAGCTGGTGGTCACTGGAGGCTGAGAAAGAGCAGGAGAGAAACACTGCCACTTGTCCTGTTTATGTAGCCTATAGTGGCAATTTTTGGCCACTATTGAACACGTGATACTGGGCTAAGTGGACTTTTCCTTTCATCTGACAGAGCTCTTCTTGAACTCTCATGGAATGAAATGTGAAACAGAGCTGTGGCAAGGTCAGTTAGGATGTTGCTTTCTAAGATCAACCTGTGTTTTGACTTAAGCTTAAAGACCTTTCTGAAAAATTATGTGGAAAAGGTGAACGCTTGCACATCCTGTTTGACATCAGGCAACTTCCTGCAAGATTTGCACAAATAAATAAATATTTTTTTAAAGCCAACCCCTGACAGGTTTCAAAGGTTTTATTTAACTTCATTGTGATTATTTTCCGCAGCTCTGGTTAGGAGTAGCAATTATATTAATCCTTCTCCTCCAGGTTGTTAATCCTAGTAAAGCAACCTGTTGCTTGGAAGATTGTATGTTGTTAAGGAGCTCCCTGAGAACATTTATTCATGCTTGGGGAGTGCATTCCTAATGTACGCACTTTTCATTTAGGCTGAAATTCACTCCTAGGAAGGGGGGCTGTGATCAAAGCCTAGGTATCACTTAATTCTTGCTTAAACCCTTCAGATCAGAGGATAAAATGAAATCCAATGGAAAACTCTACTGATGTGGTTAGGAGACCTCAGCACAGAAATCAGTGGGGCTTTGGGTGAAAGAAGGAAGATCACTGAAATTAAAATCACTTCCTCTGAATTTAATGGGTCTGAGCTGGTGTGAGAGATGGGAGACAGAAGAAAGAAGCTCACATAGTTATATGAGCTTGTATATTTATGCTCCAAACCTGAGTGCATAGTGTAAATCGGATAAGACAAGTAAATTGCACCCAACGAGCAGTGAAAGCAGGCAACAGCATTCATGCGGAATCTCAATTTACACCACAGCTGGGGTCCGGAGAACCTTCACTGAGAAAGCAGGGGTCTGAATTGCAATCTGCTTTTTTTCCCCCTCTTTTTTCTCCCGGTTCTTCGGCATAGCAGGTATGCTCCAGTGAGATCAGCAATACAGCACCATGAGGCTGCGAACCAGTCACCTGGTGCCTGCAAAGAAGCGTCCCACATCTGAGGATGCGTTCCACATACTGCTAATAGCCTAAGAAAGATTTGCATGGGCACCGTGCTCTAACATGGATTGCTGTCATTTCCATGTTAATACGCTGCTGTTCACCAGCCAGCAACCTTTGTCCTTGTAAAATGCTCCCGTGGCTTTGTCACAGCAGAGCGGCTCAGGGGGCGAGCCAAGCAGACTCGCTGCCTAATGCTAATGGTGATATGTTCCCTGACTTTTTCCTTTAAACCTATCAGGGAAAAATTCTAAATTTTGTTGCTCCGAGCATATTTAAAACTATTAGTTACATGGCTGTGTCCCAATCCCTTGCAGACCTTTCTACCGCCTGCTTCCTGTGAGATGCAGGCTCTGCGGCTCCCGGGGCTGCCTCACATGAGGGATGCTGTGGGTACGGAGCCAGCAGCGGGCTCACCAGACACTATGGGATGGCTCATCTGCACACTAGGGCTGGAATTCCTCTCTTCTGACTTTCAGCAGCTCCGGCACAACTGTCTTCAGCCAAGCTAGCTGTCTAGACTCCCCTTGTAGCTGGGAAAGAGAAATAAGCAATTCCACAGCACAATTCATCTGACTTGTTTTAGACGTCTGCCTTGGAAAGAGATGAATTGGGCCCTAGAAGTGACAGTTTCTCTGCCTTGATCGTAAAGGGAGGCTTGCCAACCTGCAGGGATGCAGACCTGCAAGCTCTAGATACCTGTACGCAGCCAGATAAACCCCAGAGTACCTGTCTGGCATGGCTGTAGCCCAGGGATCCTCCACTCTGGGGTGTCCAGCAAGACCCATGGTTATGCCCTTTCCTAAACAAGATCTCCTCTGCCCTAAGAAGTGTGAGGTCCCAGCTTGGAGGCTCAGAGTGCCTCATTTCTCTTGATCACGGTGGTTTGCTATGACAGATATTCCGATCTGTCCCTGTATAAATCTCTTCTGAAAAGCTGTCAGGCCATGTAAGAAAGAAAGATGGAGCTCCTTCTTGCAAAGTGCTGACAGGGTGCTGCAACGTACCAGCACAACAACAGGGCACTGTGCACGAGCCAGCCACTTCTCTTTCCCCTCAGGAGTCTTGTCCTCTTGCTCAGCTCCTCCTGTCCCCAGCTGAAGGATGAGAAGGCTTTTTGGTTTGTTCTTTTTTTTTTTTTTTAAGTCCAGCAATAAAATGCAATTATTTCTTTTTTCCTGATGGTCTGCTTATCATATTTAAATTGATGTTTGATTCAATGCTGTTCTTGCCAGGTGTTTGTTTATTTTCTTATATCCCTGATTGCAAAGATATTGTTGTTCACTGACATATTTCCAGGGAAGATTTTATTCAGTGGCAGCAGACATCTTCCCCTGGAAAATCCTGATGCAGATATTGAGTGCAAACTGTACTCGTGTCTTAGGAGGCATTTTAGCCCAGTTCACTACAACCTGCTCTTCACAGGTGTCTCCGGCAAGCTCCACTCCCAGTTTCTGCTGCAGCTCTTCCCAGAAGCCTCATCACCCACTGGTCCCAGCCTCCTCCATGCTGACCCAGCATCATGCACACTGACCCCTTTACTAGAGTTGTGTGGCATCTGACAACATACTCCTAAAGAAAGAAGCAGGAGAAGCCCAAGAAGAGAGAAAATATTTTCAAACCTTTATTGGAAGAGGTGCATTTCCTATGCACACCTCTCTCCACACACTTCCATGGTGCTCAGATGTCATGGAGGGCACAAATTTGTAAGAGAAATGGTGAAATTGTCGAATCACAGTATTTGAATCCTGTTGACTTCAAGGTGTATGAGTCATCTTCCTCCCACAGGTACCTGTGTGCATTCCCTGAGAGGGCTGAAACATGTCTTTTCTTGCAGGTGCCTGTCTTGAAACTGGAGGAACTAGCCAACATCGGGTACTTTGGTCATCAGTCGTGCAGTTCAGCTCCCCACTGTTACCCATAGGCTGTGTGTGGTAAGCAATGATGTACGTGCAACCAGAAACCTCCTCTACACACATGGGCATCTGTTTTCTGCTGCTTACATGCTCTCTGCAGGCACACTGGCTTCAAAAACAAGCACAGTCTATGAATGCCAGACACGTCCTGCTATACCTGCTGCATCAACTGGACATTTCTATAGGAAATGTATTTGCATCAAACACACACACACAGCATGGAGACACACAAGAATGGGGGGAGTCATGTATTATTACTAGTAGACCCACACACAAATGCAGTGAGACACACTACATGAGCAACCATACTATATTTATTTACTGGAAAGTAGTCCTGTAAAGATCCACAGTAATCGCCAACATGCAATCTCATCTCCATGCGCAGACGTGCATGCACGGACTCTTTCCCCTGGATTTTTGTGCTGTGCAGTCTTCAGGGGTGAATGTACCTGGTCTGTCTCCCAGCTCCATCACATTCCAGGACTTTATCCAGACCCCTTCGATGAGGTTTCAAATGTTTCTGTGCATGTTTCAATCAGTTCAGGCATGTCAGACAAGTGCGTGCTGTGGAGGTACCTGCAAATTACACCATCTGGCTGCCTCAGTGAGCCAGACAACAGGCAGACTGCAGGGAAAAGGAGAATCCAGGCATTAAAGGAAGGAGGAGAACATAAAACTAACCATTTGCAGATGAGGAACACTTAAAAATCACTCCAAATAATCTTGCATTAAAGGTTTACCCATTTCATTTTATTAATCAAATCTGATAAGTGTGAAAGAATTTTCTTTGGAGTGAACTCAGTCCACTGGAAGATAATTTCCAGCTTAACCTTCGTGCTTTGAGTAACGCCAGGAAATGTCCCGTGTGGCAGAATCTGCAGATTCCCAGCTCTGGGCCTCTGAGGCTAAGAAATGGTTCATAATGGGATGCCAATGGGTTCAGTACAACTGATATAAAAAGATAACTCCACGGCTAGATAACAGATGACAGGGTCTTTTTCCCCCAGACCCATTTACAAAAGAATATAGGTAAATTTTCATGCATGAGTCTGCATGAAACAATGTCATTTCCAGCTAAAGAATGGGCTGGTCAGGCTTTTTGTCTTGTGTACAGCATTTCAAGTTCTCATTAAAAACAAAACCCCTCATACCACCTTTGCAAGGTGGCTTTAAATCAGAACTGGAGGATTATTATGGAGGGCAGAGGTATTTTCAGGGGAAATAAATTATTTTCAGACAAAGTAGACCTTTTCTTTCAGAAAGTTTAAAAGGAGTGGGGGAAAAAAAAAAGTTTTCTACTAGAAAAATAAAAAAAACCAGTTAAGCAGGCTCAGACTGGGTTCTCAGTCTGGGATGGATGGATAACCCTCTGATTGGGAGCAAGCGCTCAGAGGCAGGCTCGCTTGCCCAGGTTGAGGGCCAGGAGCAGCCAGCGGCGCAACACCTTGTGTCACCATGATGCCGACTGTAGTTATACTGGAGGTAAACCAGAGATGCTCATCTGTTGCGATGTTGATCTGGCAATTTCCCTTAGCAGAAAGCTCCTAGTGGGAAAAACAAGAAAGGGGAATAAAAGTGTTTATTTGTTGAAAGGGAAGTGTGTTTTTGTTGACTCAACCTTCATTAAACGGCTCTCATTATTGCCGCAGTGTGAGCTGTTGGCACAAGCCTCTGCTCTGTCACTAAGCCCTAATGCCATCTGGAAAAGGAAGAGAAGGGAAGCAGGGCAGAAGAAGAGCCTGAGCGTCCGTCCCTCTTCCCACACCCCGTCCCCGAGCTTGCCCCGATCTGAAAGAGAGATGCTGCGCTGGGAGGTGCCAGCAGCCCCGTGGCTGAGCTATAAATCTCACTCAGTCAGAGAGGAAGATTTATACTCACAGCTTGGAAACAACGCCTGTAGCATACATACACACACGCTTACACACACACACATTCCCGCCCGGCAAAAACCAGCGGCTTTGCCAGGACTGAGACTGAAGACAAGGTGCAGTCCTGAGAACAGCTAAATTGCTTTCATGACTTTCCAGCAGCATTTTGAAGACAAATTGGGGGCTTGTGTTTTAAATGTATCCCCAATTTGCATTTTGATTGGCTAACAGGCCATGCAAATTCCACGGTAAAGTACTGATCTGTCAAAGACACCTGACAGTTTTCAACAATTGCTGAAATGGCTTTAAAACAGACCTGTGAGAGCTGGGGAGAGAAAAAAAAATATCAAAAAACCTCTGCCTGATGAGTGAGTTCTTTCATCTGCTAAAAGCTCTCCAAGCCCACAAGCCTCAGGCTGACTTTAAATAGAGTCAATGGAGAAATATCTTCCAGACAGGGGAATGATGAAGCCCTCCAATAGTCTCTCTCCATTTCATTTGTACTCTCTCTCTTACACATGTATTTACCTTTCCTGTCTTCCTCTCTCCAGAAAAGTCCTCTCCAGGCTGGTGCTGGGTACTTTAACTTCTCATGGAAGTCAGAGAGGTGTCTGCCATTCAGCATCTCATGATGTTGACCTTTAGGATGGTTCTGCAGCCACGGTTCATGGGATCTTCTGTTGTGAATGACGTTGAGGCTTTACAGTACTTTTATTGCAGGTAAAGGGATTCTTCAGTTTACAGTATCTTTAAATGAATCACAAGGGATTTTGACATTGCGTTCCCAAACGTGACCTGTTTCTGGATTCAACCAAGAGACAAAATATTTCCTAAGGACATGTCACAGGGAGGCATTAAACTGCCCTGAAATACCACTTGGCAGTGTGAGGTGGAGCTAGTCGCATGCTCCCACAGCAGGCCACTGCACAAGCACTTTAGCCAGAGCAAAAGAGGCTTCGAGAGGCAGTGGCAAAGAGCCCGTAGGGACCTTTTGCCAGCTTGTCACAACATTTTTGGGAGGTATAAGACAACAGGAAGAGGCTAGGATTTTCTAGGGTCATACAGCTGTGCTGGGTTAGCTTGTCTGCGAATGTTTTTGTAAGTTCAAAAAATGTTCGTATCCTAAAGCAAGTTGTAAAACTAAAACTTCAAGTCCTCTGCAAAGTCAAAATGAGTAAAATAAATATATAAACCCAATCTCTTTTGGTCAAGTGAAACTTTCTCTTTCAGTAGGGTATAAACCTTTTTCTTTCATTTTGTCTTGTATTGACAAAGCAAACAAAAACCCCTTCAATCCCATAATTTGCTAAGCTACAGAATCAGAAAGACATTGCGAACTGTCATTTTCCGCATTGCACAGGAGATAACCTGTGGACAGTTTCCAACACACACCCCATCCCAAATCTTTGAGTGAAAAAGATATTGAAACTAACCCTATCTCCATTTTTAAAAATGAATTGTGATGAATTGTCAGTTTGGGTTGAGAGGGTCCTGAGACAGTCACATCCTGAGAAGCATTTGGAAGAATGATGGATACTGAAAACTGGAGTTTCAGGCTACCAACACTCCAAACTGTTTCTGACTCCAGAGATTTAAAGATCTCACCCACTCCTTTTCTGTGTGAAAGAAGTCAGCTCCTCTTTGGGTGCCTTTTTATGGATCAGCCTGCTGACCTCTGCAGAGCCCTTAGGGCATCTCCATGCACAGTGACATAGTAATGATGGATAAGCATCATTTACCATTTTGGGGGAGAGGCAGAGCAAAAAACAATGTTTCCCAGGCCTGCCCCAAACCATGGAGCCCGGCTTTGCACTGACCTGCCCCCTTTCCCAGAGCAGTGTGCAACTTCTCAACCCGACAGCACATTCCTCTCTCTGCCCTACAGCTAGCTCTGATACCCCAGCAGCTCCTATACTTTTGACCTCACAAGCATTGCACAATCTGCCTATGAGCCTGTTCCTCCTGCTTCATCTCAGTGATGCAGCATCAGCCTCAGGCAAACTCAATTGTGAAGAAATGACTACGCCTTGAGGCTGCAAACCTTTTGAGATACACATGCAGAATCTACCAGCTCCAACAGGCATTTTTACCTACTTGCTCCACTTCTCTTGCTTTTCCTGGTTTCAGGATGATGTGATGCATTCCTTCTGCACGGTTCCTAGCACACATCCTGCTGGATGCTGCTACATGTCATAAGGTGGTATGTAAAGTCATCATAACATGGTGGGATGAGGAAAGAAGGTTGGCACTGATATAGTGCGGGCTGGGAGAGATCAGTGGTACCTTTGGATCAGACATGTTGAGGAAAAAATAAGGTAATGTGTTTTGGACGTATCTGTGTGAATTACAAGGCTGTGAGGGCAACACATTGTAGCATGGTGCGATTCCTAAGTGCTTCAGCACTTGGGACCTATATGGCTCATAGGGATGGTGAATGTTTCCTCCATGCTTGCTCCGGGTGAGATGATCCCACCCAGATAAGGAGACAACTGAGTCTGGTGTGGAGCTGCAGAGGAGGAAGAGCTGCAGTCAAGGGGTTCCATCCCAGAGCTAATATCCCTGAAGCGTCAGATTCTGACCCAGCTCTGCACAATGATGTATGGCTTTCCCAGCTTGCATTAGCTTTGCATTAGCAATGACTGATGAATCTCTGCACCACTTGTCTTTGCATGCTCTAGATGAGGCCTCAGCAAATTTCTTAATCATCCGCTTCTCCTACACACAGCTCTGGCCTTGCTGCATCTCTAGTCACCTCTTCCCCTCTTCTGTTCAAGTCTTAACTCACTGGCTCCTTGTCTAGTGTTCTCTGCTTATTTAACCCAAACATATTAGTGACTTGGTCATCTATTTAATCCTTAGCTGAGGCCATTGGAGTTGTGTCCTTGAGAGAAGAAAGAGCATGCAAGGTATTTTTCTCCCTACTTTCCCTCCTTCCTCAGGCCTTGCTCTAGGAGGATTTCCCTTTGGCCTCAGTTAATCAGATGATCCAGCTGAGTGAGTGGGGAGAGCTGCCTTGGGACAAAGTTCAAGCCTTTTTCTCCTCAACAGCTTCTCTGTGACAGTTCTCATCCAGCCTTTAGCAGCAGGTATTTAGTTATTAATTTCCAGTCTCCATCAGGTGGATGGTGCACAGGGATGGCTGGTCTTGGGGTTCATAGAAGTATTCCACTTGGGAAGAATTTTTTTTAAGGTGTTGCCCTTGGCACAAACTGGACATCTTGGTAGGTTAAACACAAAGATGAGGAGGAGGTTGGAAGGCAAGGATAACGTGACTTCCATGCACAACTCAGCGATTAGAACTGGATTGCTCTTTTCTTGTTCTTTCCCATTCTCCCCTTGTGCCTTGTAATGGTCATTGGTAGCAATTTGTGTCATGCCGTCCTGGGCTCTGAGATTCCGCAAATCCATTCATTACGGCCCCCAGGAACAAATCCCATCAAATCACCAGTTTATAAACTGCATTTCAGATATGTTACATGAGCACTGATTGCAAATCTGAAGACATTTCCATTTTGCCTGAGGCCAAGATTTTTAATTTAAAAAAAAAACCAACCAACCCACAACCCGTCAGGGCCTGTGCAAAGGCTCTTTAGATATTCCAACCAGCACAGTTTATTTAAAAATTCAATAAGGCAGTTTTCATGGCAGCAAGGAAAAAGAAGCAGTGCTGGTGTCTGCACACCCAGTAAGGAGGAAGAAGCAGCCAGGATCTCATCTCCCAGACCCACTCAAGCCAGACTACGCTGCTACTTCATTTTAGTCCCTAACAGCCTACAGACCAAAAACTGAGGTACCCTTTCTGCTTGACGATTAAATTTTCCTCCAGCAGTGGAACAAGGATTAGGGAGTGGGGAGCAGAAATGGCCCTTTCAGAATAATCTGCTGCCCAGGAGTCACATTAGCTAACACAGAGCAAATATAAATGATCAAAGCTATTTCTGGAGTTCATGAGGATGGTGACAACGGCTAGAGGAAGAGTTGTTAGCTTTGCGTAGACATAGCCATGGAGAATGGACAGAAGGTAAGTAGCATGCTATCAAAAGTGGTTGTTCTCTGCTTTCTATGAATCATAAGGGTCTCCTCGGGAAGCAGAGACAAAACTAAATTGCTGTATTTAGACCAGAGGGGAAGAAACATCCCTGGCTGCTCTAGACCATGTAGCAAAGCTATTTTCTGCTACCTTATGACCATTGCTATCTTGCTATCTGTTCCTCAGCCAGGCATAGACAATAGCCAAGACATCCCCTTGCCTTGGCATGGCATCAGGACAGACCCAAGCCCAGTCTTTGGACGTTTGGGAAGTTCCTATCCCATCAAGGAAAGAAGTAGCCAGACATTAGTCATGCTTGAAGAGAACAGAAAGAAACCCCTGTCACCCATCCCTCCTCTCAAGGCCTCAGCCCAAACACCCACCCCACCAGAGGAGCAGAGGCACCTGCGTGACCTCCCCCATCATAAGTATTCAGGTCTCAGCCCACTGGCAGAGGAGCTGGAGGACTTTCTGAGCCTACTGCTAACGAGATCATTAAGACAAACATGTGAACCTTTCCAGTCAGAAGGATGAGGTGGGGTTTTAATTAAGGTAATTATACTCAGCTGGAAAGGCTATTTGCAAAGGCATTTAAAGTCTCTAGGAAGGTGCTGTGCTGACAAGTTGGGTTTAAAGATAGTAATAGTGATAGAGCATGTGAAGCTTGATGCCTGTGTGGATGACTGGACTCAAGCTACCAATGTCACCAGTGTCCTGCTTGAGAAACCTGGTGCTATGTTAGAGAGGTAGGCAATGCTTTGCCAATGGCAATGTCAAGGATGAGTTTGTGCTGAAGTGTGTCCGTAATGGAGAGGACACTGCTCTCTCAGCTTGGGATTTTTCAGAGTGTCAGCACTCTTTTCTCTCCAAAAAGAGGACAAAGACTTTCAAATTCAGAAATGTTCCCAGGTCAGTAATTTGTGGGGAGTGACCAATATCTGTGTCAGGTCAGCTGGCACTTTGTGTTTGTAATTGAGTGTTTTGAATTTGCCTTTTTTTTTTTTTCTTAAGCCCTTTTAGTGCAGTGATCTACAATTTCTATATGAAAACCTATTGCAACTTGAAATTGGGAACTTGGCACTCTGACAGTGTTGCCTTCTGTCAATTCAAAACTCTTATGAATTGTAGAAGATGGGTCAGAACTGACCCTGACCTGCAAGAAGCTGGGATTTTGACAAATCAATGCTTCCCTGTACTAGTCCCCATGGAAAATTTCTAATCAGCCCTTGTGTCCACTTTACTCCCCTTCCCCTCCTTTTTTTCCCCACTTTTTCTGACTAAAAGCTGTTTACAAACCTTTCACCCCTTGTTAAGAGACTTGTCCTTCACTTCCTTTGTAACAGCTTTGCTGAGTATTGGGGGTCCACATTAAGGACATCTCATTGTTTCCTTATCCTCAGCAAGAAAGAGCAGATCAATGTGACTTACACTTCACCCTTTCCCATTCAGTGCTGCCTCTCATTTTGTTCTGCTTTTAATATCATCTTTATTGCAAGTCTGTTCTAATGCTGCCTGTTTATTTATGGCTATTATTGAGACGATGCTTTAATTGTCGGATCAGCGCCTCCAGTCCATCAGCAAAGGAGCAGGCAGCTCTTTATAAACATCATTTTTTATTTGGCTATGCCACGTGTGCGCACACAATCAGGAACAACAATGGTGTTATTCCCAATGAACCCTTGTGCAGATCTTTGTAACTTTACCCTGCCTTGAAAAGGACAGCCTTTGAGTCTGTTTACTGTTCTTTCTGTGCTGAGCATTTTGCCTTGTAGATCTGGAAAAAGGAAATTTAATTAGAGTAGTATTCAGGATGGTTTTTATATATATTTTCTACCAATTAGCATTTCATTAAGGCAGTTAAATTGCATTTGCCAGAGACAGACACAACCCATTGCAGAGTATTATTTTAAGATCTCATTTCTTTTTTCTCATCTTGCAAGCTGAAAATGAAATCAGGTAGTGATTGATTAATTATTAATTCATTACTGGTGATTGGGTGGGTTGGAGCTGGTCAGGAGTGAGAGAAAGGGGAAAGTGCTAAGACACCATCTTGTTTTATTTCTTTGGACAACTCTGCAGGTGCTACCTGGGGTGAACAGATCCATCCTAAAGCCAGGCAGAGATGCTGGGCTGCCTTGGATGCTGGCATGGACTGCTTCTGAGTATTTCCTGCCCCTGACATCCCTGCAGGATGGAGATGGTGGATAGGGAGCAGTAATCTCTCATCAGTATCACTTCTAAAATGTTTTGGGCAAGAACTATCCTACTCTTTGGTTAATGCCCCTCTTCCTCATGATGCAGCCTGTCAGCGAGATGGATGATTGCTCTGCTGCTCTTTCTGGAGTGCTGGTGAAACAGGACACATGCTCACTCATGGCATGTTCCTGCTGGCTGACACCAGCTGTCCAAACCGCACCTCTGCCTTACTCTAGAAGTGGGTTAAGCTCTGCCTTCTTTCGTTTCTGTTTGCTCTGAAGGCTCCTCTCCATCCCTCCCTCTGTTTGCAGCGTGGCTTTGTCTCTCTCCATTGCTTTCAAGGTCACCATTGATCAGATTGTGAGTACTTTACAGCTGCAGCCTTGGACGGGCAGAAAGAGAAATTGATTGCAGTCAATTCAGCAGCAGATTGAACTGTATTGACTTGTCCCCTATTCATGCAGACATGGAGCTTTGCTACCTTTTAATTACCACAGCTATCCCTTCTAAGCATCAATGGAATTGTTGGGTGTGTGCATGGGAGTGTGGGGGGGGATCATATGGCCTTGAGGAAAATCTCTGGAGGTGTGTGGGGATTTTTTTCTGATGAGTCAGGACCACATGAGATAAGAGGACCCGTGCAGGTTGGCCAGGGAGGGAATCCCAGGGATAGAAAGTAGTCTTTCCTCTGTTTACAGTGACTCTTTCTGGAGGAGTCTCTGTCACTGGAAGTGATTTCTTTTGCATAGTGGAAGCCAGCCATTTTCAAGAGAGTGGCACTCTGCTGAAGAAATGGCAGCCACAGGTCATATAAGGGTGCTGCTCCTTTGAACTGGACGCACTTGGCAAGAAAGGCAGAGGTTCTTCTGGCAGAAGTCACACCGTGAGAAACATTGCTCCTTCCCTCTCCCGGCCTTTGAGCGCACAGAGGAGGGGCATGCTGCTGCAAGCTTTCTCTAATAGCTGGATAAGCCAGTCTCTTGTTTAGCAAAGTCCTTTGGCCAAATCCTGAATTCTCTTCTTGAGGAGGAAGAGCTGGTTTTGTGGTTCATGCTTATGTCTAGGGATCAGGAGGGACTGGGGATGTTTTCCGCAGGGGTCAGTTTGAACACAAGATGTGCATGATTGATTTCCAAGGAGCTGCTCAGGCTTCTTGCCCTGGGTTCTGATTCTGGCTCTGTCCGTGAGCTTGCAGCCTACACCGGTACTAGCACACTAATTCATTGCTATCATAGAAAGTGCAGTTGGCCTTTTTGAAAGGTCCAGGATTGGCAGCTTTAGAAGACTGAAATCCTCTGTTCATCTACTGAATTGATGCCAGCAGTACCAAGAGTGAGAGGAGCAGTGATTCCAGCAGGGCTAGTGAATAACAGCTTTTTTAGCAAATTGAAAAGTAACAAAACCAAACCAGAACAACAGAATCACTTCCATTTAGGGTCAGAGAAAGTATTGCATTTTGATTTTTTTGACCATTAAAACTATTCCAAGTAAGACAACATCAAAGGAAACTTCAATAGAAAGTAATTTTCAAACTGGAGACAAAAAATCAACATTTTAAAGACAACTAGGACAAAAAGTTAATTTTTCCCTCTCCCACTCTGCTTTTTCCCCCTGTCCCTTCTTCCTAGAAAGACATCAGAAATTCTGTGCCATGTTCTACTGTGACCAAATACACTATTTTAGCCTCCTATTAAAAACAAACTATTAAAACACCATCAGCTGGTCACAAACACAGGCCACAGCTTGCCTTAGAACCCAGACTGATGAGCTGTAGGACTCTTTCCCAGACTCCTCCATATGATGTGGGGTATTTTTCTTGACTGACTAGGTAGGCAATGCTGTAGAGATCCTAACTTAGTGAGCTCAGATGAAATAGGAAAAGGGGCTTCAACTTTTCACTTATCTACCAAGGATAACTTTATTTTAATCCTGCAGCAGGCAAAGGTCCTAAGATGAGATGTTCAATACCTATATGCATGACTAAGGGTTTAACCCCTGCTATCCAAAAGGTTCTTGTATGGCAGTAATCCCTTGTCTTAACAAAAATCACAAAACCTCTGGACTAACTAAAATGGGCTCAGCCCTGTACTTCAACCTCTGTGGTGTAGAGATGGGGTTGTTATTGCTGGCAGACCAAGGATATCCACTGACTATTGCAATCAAAGCTACCACAGAGACCAGCTTTATAGCGTGAAGCCTTTCCTCCTGTCTGGGTAGAGAGACCCTTCCTCTTTTCTTTGCAGCATCCCAAAGGGGAGAAATGAATTCCAGCAGTTACAACTCCCAGGGAGAGAATGTACTGTGATAATCTCCCCCAGTTTCTAGCTGTTAAAATAAATTCTTCCCATGTTAGTAAGACTCCCCTGAGGCCTCAGGAGAACAGGTGCTCACTTGACCCAAGTGTCACCTGCACCTAATATATCACATCAGCCTCAGGGGGGGGAAAAATGCAGCCAAAGCTTCCCTCCCCACACCCACCCAGGGGAGTCCTGGCTCAGCACAACCACAGATGGAGACCCGCATGTGTGTTAGAAACTGCACAGAATGCACCCGGAGAGACAGGATTTGCTTATTGTGCCGCTTAGCCAGCCTGCGGCTGCCATGCCTCCAGTGATGAATGGTTCGTTGGAAGGCTCGAAGGAATCATGCAAGGCTCCTGTTTGTCCATTGCAATTTTTGAGGTGAGGCATGTATACCTAATGTCCTTCTACCAGGTGGCCATCCCCTGACTTCTTCAAGAAGGCTTCTGGATTCTCATAGCTTAATGTTGCATAGCCAGTACGGCTGGTCTTGGTCATGGAGATGAGCAGCTTCCTCTGATTTTGGTGAATGAGCATTTTCTTGTGCAACTCTGAGGTGGAAGGAAGTCAAAGAAAAATTTTCTTCAGAGAGTATGTTCCTTCCTGCTGTAGAAATTCCCAGGTCATCTAGTAACAACAACTTTCTGTCCTCACCCAGAGCAACCTTAAGATGAAAAGTGTCACTCAAAATAGCTTGAATGATGATGCATCCAGAGAAGGACAACTTGGCTGGGGAAGTCTAGGCCTGAGTATGTGATTTTTTTTTTTTTAGGGAGAGAAAAAACTATGATGAAAGCAATGGGGCATGTCCTCTGTATGTGTGATTCTGGCTGCCCACCACTGGGTTCTAGAGGTGTGTTTAGAGAGCATTAAACCCTACCTCTTGTGAAGAAGTTGTTGGGGACAGCTGCTACAAAAAAAAGTTAGAGGAGATTGCCCCCAGTATTAATCAGTAAGGGATGGTGGAAGAGAGAGATGTCATTTTATCTGAATAGTATTAAGACCCACATTACATCATTGCAACAGTTACCCCAAAGCCACAGCAGCCAGGTTATGCAAGGATGGGCTTAAAACATAGTTTACATTCTGATCTTGTTCACTACAAACAAACTCAAGGAGTATGCATACTTAGGCTCTCACTTTTGTCCATACCTAATTATGTATGCTAATTATTTAGCAGATTATTAATTATTTTGCTAATTCTTTAGACTCTGCATGTGACTGGTCATTCCAAATGATGTACAACATGGGTTAATTTCACACTTCATGCCATGTTTATGCTGAAGGCTTATATTTTTTTCATGATTAGAGCAATGTAGAGAGGCAACTGTGGAATAGTTGTTCAACACAAGGTTCCTGGGAACCTCAGATGGAATTTCTAAGTAGCCAGCTCTCTTGGTGTTCACTTTCAGGCTACGTGAAGCTGAACAGTCATGTTTTGCTGAACACAATGTTGCATGAGGACTTGCGTAAACTTTCTATGAGCCTCTAGTTGCAAGTGTTTGGGAGCTGTCATCTAATATGGTTCAACAGGACCTTATGATTTAAGTGACCAATTGCTGCGCAATAATGATCAGCTTGTGAACATTTCTGAGCATCTGTTAGGAGTCCAGGTTGTGGTACTAATGGTTTTGCACAGAAAAGATGCTTCAGAAAATTAAAATCTGTTCATGGAATACTCTGGATGCAGCAAGAGTTTATGTACGGCTTGTAAATTCTTCACTGAGCTCTAAGAATAACAAACTTCTCGTAGAGAAGAAATAATTGGGGATGCACACACAGACATGAGTAAATAGGAATCACTGTAGTTTTTTGGGGTGAAATGGTGAGCAAATGGAAATAGATAAGAAATACACTGATGCTTTTGAAAGACTTCAGGTCAGTTTTTCTGAGTGGCTGTTAGTAATTTACTTCTCTGCCTCACTTCCCATGTCTTGGCTAATATTGATACTCATTCAAGGATGGGTGTAGGTCCAGGGGATGGGATGAGAAAAGAGGAAGAACAGAGAAGGGAAACAGCCTTATTTCTATGCCATGTCATCATAGTGCATGCTGAGAAACTGGAGAAGAGAGGACAGCCAGCTCCAGAATATGGGTGGAAAAGGCATGGAGAAACTCTTTCCCATGATTCTCATCTCACCGCCATTACTAAGGCGCAGGAAAAATACAGTCCTCAGTTGTCAAGCTAAACCTCCATGTGTGTTTTCCCTTGTAGCAGACTTACAAACTTTTCCTGAGGGCCATGTCTATAGCAAAGCCTCCTCACTGCAGCCGTCTAGGAGTCACTAGAGGCTGGCTGAGTATTGTTATTATTTATTTCTCTGTTTGCTGTAACCAATTAAACAAAAGCTTACTCAGTCTGTAAAGAGCAATAGCCTGGGGAGTGTAGGAGGAAGAAGCATTGCGAATAGGCATTTTATCTTTGACACACGCTCCTGGGCAGAGGATTGAAGGTCAATGCGTACACATCATACCGGGCTGATTACAGTGTTGACAACCATTCACTTAGTTTTATGAAATTATCAATTGATCTGTGATTGCAGAATCTAATCAAGGCTTACAAAATAGAGTGGGTGGAAAAGCCAGTTGGGCTGGATTGTTCTATGTCTGGCTCTGGGAGGGGTCTCTCCAGGAACCCTGCAGCTTCCTGGGATGGATTAATGCTGCTTTACCTTTCACAGCTTGGTGGGAGGACAACCTTTACTGTCAGACACCTTGTTTCTTAGCTGACAGGGTGTCCTGTGCTTTTGTTATGTTTTAATTCAAGGAGCACAAATTTGCTCACCCGCTACTGAAATGGCATAGAATTGTAAATGTATTAATATTATGAAGATACGCACTTGGATTTGGTTTTGGGTGAAAGGCTTGCATATTGCAAAAGGAGTCTCTGGCCACATTTTCAAGTAATTAAAGATCTCTGGATGTTGGCAACTCTATATCCCCAAGAAAGGAGTGCAAGGCTTATCTCACGACCGTAACCCGTAAAGGACCTTCAACAAACTATATGGATAAGGAAGCCACCACTCCTGAAATAAGGCAACCCCTGGGAATGCTCAGCAGTGCTTGCTGGGGCCTGAGAATGGAGTCAGAAAGGAGGATGGAACATCTGCAAGGGAAAATCTGAGAATTTGTATTGTTTACAAAATAAGTGCAAGGTTTATCAAAAGGCATCCTAACAAAATATGGGGAAAAAATGTGCACTGATATAACTTTAACTGGGTTATTATAAATTTCATAATATCAATTACTTCCTGAAGGACACAGATCCTGGTGTCACATTATAATTTGGATAGTTCATCTTTTAGCTACTTTAAGGATCAGGTTTCTAGTTTTCATAGTAGAAAATAAAGGTTAGAAAATACCTTTTGTGACCATTCTGAAGGATCAGAAAACAGAAGTCAAATAAAATATCCTTTCCTGTTTCAGTTCTGTATTTTACAGAAAGTTCCTTACACAGATTGTAGAGAAAAATGTTGTAATTTTTTAAACACTTGAACTTATCAGTATTGAGCAACATGGATTTGGTGTCAATGCATGGATTTTTTCCTGGAGCTTTCCTTTCTGAAGGCTGAACAGACCTGCTATATCACCATTCTTTTTCTAGCAGGATATAGTATTTTCTAGCTTACATATACTATTTTTTTCTATACTGTTTTCTAATCTAAGTATACAGCATTTCCCTTTCAACTCCTATGCTCTGTCACTGGAAGTGCAGTGGTCAGAGAAATTATGCAGAAGTTGGGGTCCAGCATTAACCAACCATTAATTAAAAGAATAATGTCAAAAATGTTGCTTCTATGCTTTTGTAAGCATTCCTGCACACCTCAGCCTTCCAAGGTAGGTAGGCATGACAAGATCCAGTATGCCAGGTGGGGTGATATTGATGTCTTTGCCTGCTCTGTCTAACCTTCAGAAAGAACGCCCATTAAGAAGCCTTAGGAACACTCTTGTCATTTCATGTAGCAACTGATGCAATTACTTCAGTGAAAAATCAGGAAAACATTACCATTAACTGCAATATGAATGAGAGCAATTCAGAACTCTTGCAAAGGCTGGGGCTTTGTTGTACTAGGAGATGTTCAGACACATAAGTAGGGACGTACCTGGTCTGAGGAGCTTCATGTCTGAATAGTCAGAAGAGGTTTTTGGAATCCAGAATATTTTAAAATGAAGAGTCTGTTCTCCAAGGTAACAACAATGACTTGATACAAGGCTTTTAAAGTCAACAATAACAAAGGGATTTGGAGTGGTGGAGTGTGCCCTCTCTTTTGCTAAGTAAGATTTGTATTTTTTTCTGTTGGTGTAAGGAGGTATGAATGGACTATTTCTTTTTTGCCAAATGAAGGAAGCAATTCTCATGTAATTGAAATGAAGCAAATAGACAAAGTCTTGACATTCTGGAGCTTCAGTTTACTGAAGCTCCATATGTATGGAGCTTATAATGATAACTCTGATCATAATAAAAGCCCTCCTCTGAAATGGGGGGGGGGGTGTGTGTGTGTGAAGTGGGAGAAAGGAGTTTTTCCCAAACACCTGCTTTGCAAAGGTGAAGGTAACTGTTCAGAGTCATGCTGGGGGTTGCTCAGGTGGTGGAGTTGTGATAATTGAAATTGGTACCTGTGTTCAAACACCTGCCAGAGTAGTTCTCCACCTTCACAGCCTGGTTTATAAGCCTCTCTGGTACCCTACCACCACCTGGCAGAAAATAGCTGTATCTCTTAAGACCCACTACTTTATTTCCAAGACCATGGTTCTTCTGAGAAGTCAGCAGAGAAATTGGAGAGATTATCCCATGCTCTCTCCTGATCTTATTGAGGTGGCTTTAGCAAGAAAATGTATTTCTACTCTCCTTTTAAAATGCTTTACAGTTTAATAAAATGGAAAAATCAAATTGAAAGAGAACAAAATTATTTTCATAAACATTGTTGTGGGCAAAGGGGTCCTTTGGATAATAGCACTTTTATCTCTGTTTTTGAATCTTCAGGCTGCCCTAAATGCGTGTAATAACAGTAAGTCATTCACAACATGCACATTCTCACAGAATTACTGTATTAAACAACTGTGTTAAACTGGTGGGGAGTGAAGGTATATCTTTTTTTATTTTCCCTGCAAACAGAACAGAAGCTGGCCTTGCTGCCATGGATAGATAAGATCTAAGCCTATGGAAGTCAGCTTGGACAGTCATTTATTACTCAAAGGCACTGTCCTGTGGTCACACAAAACTGCAAATGGAGGGATGGAAATAAATGGTGACATTTGGGGAGCCATAGTGGTAGAAGGGGCTTCTATTTTAATGCTAGGGCTTTATACTTACAGACTAGAAGTGAAACTGGAGAGCCATGGGGATGAGGTTTCCCTCTTAATCAGAAATGTTAAAACAAATGCTCAGTCAACAGTCTCTGCACAACCTGTACTAGTACTAACTAAGGTCAGGCTTTGGCTAAAACTGAAATGACTTTCACAGCTGAGTGACAGAACTGTAGAGCACTGAGCGAGCTGGTGATGATGGCGTGGGACTATTGTCCTAAGACCACCCCCCCACCCCCAGTTACTTCTGTAACTTCCCTGCCTGCTGGGGAAGGGGCTCTGACTGTAGATATGGATGTGCTCCAGAAGCCGAACATGGTCATTCCTCAATGCCAGCCCCTGCCTGGGTTTTAGAGACGAGAGGGACAGAGATAACACTGCAGTCCCACTATCTGCATTGCCCTTTCTGTGTCAAAGAACACAGGGACTGTGATTTTTCCCCCACCCCTTGCTATACCTACCTTCAAAATCACTTGGTAGGACAGAGGGTCAAGCACAGGGGATGGGAGGAATGAGAAACCCATAAGGCTGATCCACAATGTCCTTTTCTAGAGACTCCGCTTCAAGGCGTACTCTGCTCAGTACTCGGGCAAAGACCCCAGGGAGATGATGTGAACACCAAGACAGACCCAAGTCAGGATCCCAGACTCTGACCTCCTGGACTCATCTGCACATCCCATCGTGCCAGACTGAAAGCTTCTTTTGCTTTGTTTTTACTGTAAGTAAAATCCTGTGACTGAAAAGTTTTGTTGAAACAAAACCCTTTTCCCTGCCAAGTTTGGTGTCAAAAGAGTGATATTTTTGAATGAAAAACCATTTCATCAGGGAATGTACGTCCACCTCTATTATGTAGGTGTTGGTTTGTTTGTGTGTTTATAATGAGTGCCAAGAAGGAATGTGGTTTTTTTAATTCTCCTGTGAATATGGCCTATTTGGGGAAACCATGTTTTTGATGGATTGCTCTCTGAGCCCTCTTATTAGAGATGTTTTCCCTCTTTGGACTCCAAGGGGTAGAATATTTTATCTTCAACAGGAAGCAGATATATCATCATGTGGTGGAAATATTTCACTCCATGCTGAGAACTCTTTAGTAAAATTTTGGTGGAAAGTAATTTTGATTTTTTTCCTTTTCCCTTAAATTTTAAAACCTTTACTAGCAGACCCTCAAATGAAACATTGGTAGAACCGAGGCAGTGAAAATAGGAACAACTAGTTATCTCCAGGGCCTCTAGCCTTCCTTTATGCACAAAGCTCTGTTAGTTAATTCTTCACTTATTGCTGATGATATGAAATCATGGGTTTTGAGGTACTATGGACTGAAAGCTTCCATTAGAAGAAAGTTGATCCAGGGGGTAGGAAACAAGCTTGCTATTTTGGAACCAACAGTTAAATTTACTGTCTGGACACATCTTTTCTATGTTACTTTACGGATAATTCCATACAGTCTGTCAGGTTCTCATCTATAAAAATGATAAGAATATTTCCACCTTATCTTAAATGTGTTATGAAATAAATCTAGAAGATTGAAGGTTTCTGTCTCCCTGTGTGCACACAGACATATACCTACACTCCCTCCTCCCTTTCCGCAGAGACGTTACTTCATTCTTACAGCAGATTCACAGCTTCTAAGAGGCAAAAGTGTTGGCTTGTCTCTGAACCTTCTTTTCTCTTTGCTGTGCAAAATAACATTCTAAAGATGACACAAAATTCTGCCACCAGACATCAATTTCATGGTGCTCTCTGTAGCTGAGGCACACCCTGGTTGAATGTGACTGTGAATAAGCTCATAAAAAGAGTTTGTCCACTAAGATCTGAGTCAAGTGGTTCGTAGTATAACAATGTGGTCAAAACCCATTAACCGTATTTCCTAGTTATAACTATAATACATAAATAATGCTCAAATATTAATCAAATTATCATTCCTATTAATTGAATCTGAAGAATGATAATAGATTTTTGGCCCAAACATAGGTGCTTTTTTTCTCTTCCATTAGTCTATAACAAGCTGATGTTTCTTTTTGTGTGGAGAACACAAAGCCTGAGATTGCAGAACTGGGCTGGGAAAGCTAAAATCTATTCCAGTGATCCATGGGGCAATTCTGATTAATGCTCTGACAGCTCTTGCTTGAGTTTTCCTACCTGCAGAAGTAATATAGAAACAGTGTCTCATTAGAGTGAAGATAAATGTGTGTTCAAGTACCTTTGGAATAGAGGTGTTTGGAGCTATGCACAGCTCCAAAGTGTGTATCTGCACATTCTGACGTACACTTTCCTTTCTGAGGAATAGAGTCTGTAACAGAATGCTTTGCCCAGTCACAGGATTTAGGTCTATCTCATCTGCAGCATCAGGGCCAGAACATCCCTATGTCCTAACATATTGCTCCTGTAAAAGTTGAGGGACCATCTCACCCTGTCACCCACGGGAATCTCAGGGTGCTGTGGATATATACGCAGGATCACACCATATTTGGGGTTGTCTTGCACACAATTCTCCACCTCCCGTTTCCTTAGCGAGTGCACCAATTGGGAGTTTTTTCTACGAGTCTGATTAGAAACCCACTTCAAATCAATAGGAGTCTTTCCTTTCAGCAAGCAGGGTTTGAATGTGATAGTTTGTAAGACTGCTTGGGCCTCACTGGGATGAAAGGCACTGTACTGAAATGTAATACAAAAAAAGTTCCTTCTTCCACACATTCCTATTCACAGGAATATAGGTACATCCACCTACTTCAGTACACTGAAATGAATATCCACTATAAGAATAAAGCTTATCAAAGCCTAAACACAGTACAATCAGCCTTCTATGTAGATGCAAAACCTTACTGAGCAGCAGCAAAAAGAATTAAACCCAACAGAGGAAGACAGAGACTCATTAAAAAGAGTTATAACAAATCAGTTATCAGACGTTTAAAGAATAAACTTGTTAGAATAAACCTGTTAAATAAATCCTCAGCAAAGCTAATTAGGTCGGTGTTACGGTGGCACAATGGCTCCCTTCTTCCATAGACTTAATGATAACATAAGCCTGTTAAAGGAATACACTAAGTATACAATAAGCCAGCTATTTAAAGGATACCTCAGTCAGTTCATCCTCTAAATCTGACCTACCTACAAATTGTCACTGGTGAGAAATATCTCCTAGGCTCCAAATGCCTATTTGAAAACCCAGGCCTGCGTGCCTTGTCGTTTGAGACACACACATCCATGGATGTGCCTCCCTTTCCAAACAAAGGGACTGGTGATGGCTGTGGAAGAAGTACATGATTGAGGGCGTTTTGTTTTCCTTTCTCTCTGTGTTGTACTCAAGGTGCAGATTAACCAATTGAACCTATTCTCAGAGCTTTAATGACAATATTGATCGACTATTGGTGAAGCAGCAAGGAAAGAAAGAGAATAAAAATAATTACTTTGCACCTATATAGTGGCTTTTGTCAGCACATGTGTAAGGATGGATGATTTGGAGATTAAAGACATTTAACTGAGGCTTGGAATATCTGGGTTTGTCCCAGTTCTGCCTCTGGTTTTGTGTAAAACATACTCTTTCTACCTCCTTCTCATGAACAGCAGGGTGACTACGGCTTCCTTGTGATTTCACCTGTTGCAATATGTGGATCTGTGAAGCAAGCCTTAAAACTTCCCTCAGGATGATCTACAAAGCCAAATGAGGCTTTGGTAGAGTGTGTTAGCAATCCCATGATGGCTTAGTCTTGCTAGTGTGCGCAACTGCGGGACTGGAGATGAAAGTGCAAACTGTGATGCTCTCAGTGCTGACGTTTCCCACAAATACCTTAATGTGTTGCTGCCTTCATGCTGTTGTGTAGACAAAAATCTGGGTGAGTAACTGCAGTTAGCTCAGTTCTGTCTTCTAGGTCAAAGTTATAAAAACAAGAATAATCCCGACAAGATGAGCGTGTTAGATTAGTGTATTATCACTTGTATTACACAGATGGAAGCAGAAGCAAAGGAAGGGTAAAGTGATTCCCTCGAGATTATGTGGCCATTCAGCAGCAGAGTCAAAAATGGAACCCAGGTGTCTGAGCTGGTCCTGCACATTTTATGCAACAGATCACTCCCTCCAGAGGTGATCTGGGTGATTCTCCTCAAGAAACATGGGAAGAGTTAAATGCTGACTGGCTGGGAGGGAAATGATCTAAAACTAGAAGGGAAAGAAATGTTTGTTTCTGGAGAAGGTGTCACAAGCAAAAGAAAAGCTTGAAAACACGAATTGAACACTACATAAAGAAACACTTGACAGCCACAGCCCTTTGAGTTGCCTTGAGTGTCTGTGTGCAGAATTCATTGCTGGCAACCAAAAAAACAGTGTCAGCTCTAAAGGCTGAACCTGGGGTATGAATCTGCTGTAAGAGCACTGGGACACTGGAGATGACAGTGCTCTAGGGGAGACATCTGGCCTGGTTCAGAGCTGCCATGGACAAAGGGATACCAGGAGGGGACAAGAAAGGAAATAAGAACCTGCAGGATCCCTTAGACTGAATTTCTGCCTAATGTTCAAGCCACTCCTGAAGAAATGCAGTGAAGGAAGTGTTTGGTATGGAAAGCTGGAACATGCTGGTACCAGAGCATGTCTGGACAGCAGGAGGTGAAGCAGCATGTGGCCAGAGTTGGTTGTTAGGAATATTACTATTAGCAGGGAAAGGCAGCAGCTGAGTTCAGGGCTGCTCAGGGAAAGGTGTGCATATACAGAGTAAGTAGCAATCTTTGCTTTGGGAAGCATCCAAATAAAATAAACAAGGTGGAGTTTTTATACACACTCTTTAACACGCTGCTTGGGAAACTGTGGCATAAAAGCTACACCTAAACAGTCTAGCAACTGTGTTTCACTACACAGTAAGATCTTGGTCCTAGACACCTGGATAGGGTACACCAGAGCTCGTTCTTGGTTTACTTGACTGTATTCCTGGAAACAGATTCCTGAATATTTTGATTTGTGCTTTCCTGCTCTGACCACTAACCAGAATAGCCTGAGAGGCTGTGTTTATGCAGAGAGTTTTTGTAAAGCACTTAGGCATATGCCTTTCAATGTAGTTCCTGAAAATCGATCACATCAACTTTTTTTTTTTTTAACAAGATGAAAAGTCCTTATTGTATATGAGAAGTAACCCCGCTCGAGGCATGTGGTTACTGTATGGTAACAATAACCCCACTTCTCAGGGTGCTGGTATGCACCAGCTATCAACCTTGTGACTCACCGCATACCTGAGGCAAAGTGCAGTTATCTCAGAGTAGCAGTGTGCTCTAAACCATGTCATTCTTTAGTGATTCAAATTCAGATTTTCTTCCAAATAAATAATAAATGATACCCATGGGGAAAAAAAAATAAAAATTGCTTCTTACTCTTCTTTCTATATTCAATACTTGCCATGTATATTGGTTTGTGCAAAGATAACAATGATAGTCGATTCTGACCTAGACTACTGTTGATGAAAAAGTGCCATTTGGCTGCATGAATCTGTTGTAAGGTGCTGGACTCCCTACCCTGGTGATTTGGATCCTCAGGCTCCAGAAAATGGAGTTTACCCCCTTTGTTTTGTGGCAGATAGCCAGGTGGCTTGGTGATTATTTATAATCCAGAGATAAAAAGACAACGATGAAACATCTTGTGCCATCCCTTTCAGAAGCTGAAAAAAATTGCCCATACATTTACAATGTATCAGCATCAATTTAACAGTCGTGCAGTCGGATGTGTATACATGTTATGACTTGATTTTATGCTGTGAGTGGTACTGTTATTCTGTACAAACATCCGATTGTACGACCTCAGCACAGCCCTGCTAGATATGCTCTGGCTTCTCTTGGGTAAATCAAAAAAAGAAGCACTGACCCTCTAGCTCTCATTGACGTGCTTCAGAATTAGCTTAGACTACGGATGACAGTGGCTGTCCACTTCCTCCTAACCCTTGTTAATCAAGCTAAGATATTTCTTTCTCATGCCAGCTTCACAAACATTGAGAGATATCAGGGCCTCTTGCTTTGCCATCTCCTTTGCAATTAACATTTTTGGGGCTCAGAGTGTGAAACAGACACTGGAACATGGATATATTGGAGTGAGGAATAAGGAGAAAAAAAAAAAAACCTCAACTGAACACTCTAGTCCCTGCATTTGACTGCATGTGGGTTTCATCTACTAACATTTTTTTGAGTGGTCTGAAGTGCTGAGTGATTGCAGATAGAGGCAGAGTGAGGCTTGAAGCCTTCTGTGCAGTGTACAGCTCATGATGGGTTGGGAGTTACAAGTAGTTTCCTTTTGAAAACCTTAGTCCGAGTTCAGAAGGAAACTAAGCTGCAGGTGATGAATACTGATGACTTATATGTGGTACCAGACAATAGTAACAATAGTGAATATGAAAGACTGCTAATAAAGAGGATGGATTTGTGACTAAGATGGGAAAATCAGCAGATATGGGTTCATTTGCTTGCTCTTCTGTGCACCTCAGCAAGCTCTAGAGGAAAGTATTTGACTCCTCTAGCTTCATCCCTCTAAAATTTAGGAATTAAGTGGAAGCTCCTGATTTGTTTCCCTTTAGAGTCAACACAGAGAGCTAATTTCAGAAGAAAATCCATCCCATGTCGAAGATATTGTCTAAGATAACAAGATTACATCCATAGAGTTAAAATTACCCCTTTCTGTTAACTGGAGAGAATAGTTAGATGAATACCTGGAACCAAATGCCTGGCCTGTTTTAATTGTCCATGAATTCAATGGATCAAATCATTAATTTTGCATCAGTTGTCCTTGGCCAGGAACCTTCATATCAATGATAGTTGGGAAACAATCTTCTGAACTGGGAAACAATCAGTTTTCACTGCTTTTTCTGCCCACTACTGTTTCCTAGAACTGACCTTATTGTGGTCACTGTCTTTCTTTAAGCTTCAGTGAGAAGCTATTTCTTTTTCACAAGATATGTGCTTCCTTCCCAAGACCAGTAGCAAAAATACAAAAAGAATTTCATCAGAAATCTGGATCTCAGGAGACTGAAAACCTCATTCTGCAGCCCCCAGAGGCTCACGGTGCTCAGAACTAGTATCCTGAATGGTGAGTGTCTAGGACAGCAGAAGTTCAATTTTGAAGCTGTGGCATTTCTTTCCTTGTTGGTTTGATGTCGGAACGGGATTTATCTCAAAAGTTTGGGATATGTTAATTTAGGAGCAGTGCAAAGATGGAGCAGCTCCTACTTGGAAAGTTTAGTCAGTTCAGAGTAGTTCAGGCTTCTAGAGCTGCACTGAAGATGATTCAGTTTAATGCAGAGGAACCAGCTATCAGAAACTCCTTTCAGAAAACAAACAAACAATTCCCAACAGTTTCTTCCCACTCTGCTGGGACCTGCCAACATTTTTGCTTAGCTTGGTAGGGGGGTTCAGCCTTCTCCCCCTAATTCTTGCTCAAGCCTTGACTGTAAACCTTTAATTCTGCATTGGGGATGGTGGAAACAACCTCTGCTAGCTCCTTGCCTCTTAGCCGACCCTTGAGCCCGCTCCCAGACTGCTTCCTACCATCCATCAAAACAGCCTGGTATTTGTCTGGCTACACAGCCCTCCGTATCATCCATCCTGCTTTGTGAACAATGAGACGCCCATCCGTGTGTTAAGGGATACCAACAGCAAATTAATATCGTTGGTGTTTAGGAGCTGGATATCTATGCAACCAACACAGTCTAAATAAGATCACTACTTACTGTGATATTGTTTGCAGAGGAGAAAGAGGAAATACATTTCACAAGAGACTGGGAGAGCACCAAAATATCAATACAATGCTCACAAAGCAGTTTAATCCATTCTCAGACTGTAATAAACAATGAAGTCTGCAAAACCTGGACAAGAATACATTCTGCATCCTCAAGGAGGGCAACACAACAGGATATGTGGAAAGAAAAACTGTGCTGGTAGCATGAAAAGAACTCAGAGTAGGGTCTGATTATCTTCCTCAACCCATGGAACTCTGAAGTGAGTTTTTACTGTAGGATCACCACAGCCATAACATGCTTGGAGCACACAGTGGAAACCTATTTTCTTATTTTTGTGGCAGCTGTAATGTGAACAACATGGACACTTTTCTCTGCTTTCTAGATCTCTGTTTCATGTGATGTCTTCATAAACTTCTAACAGTCCAAATTACTATTTCCCCATCCTCACCACCATTTTTTTTTTTTTTTTTTGCCTAGTCCTTGCAAATGGAAGACTCTCTTTTTATACCATGTATGTTGTGAATTTCTGTTCTCCTTCATATCCTCCCTTGGTCGACTAGTTTCTATTTCCTTCATGGGAAGAATATTATAGTATCAAAAAAAAATCTACACATTGCTTTTAAGACAACTTTTGAAAGAAGGGGGGTAAATGTGAGGATTGGACATGCTAAAATTGTTAATAAATAAAAGTCCTTAGTGGAAGGAGAAATAAAAATTCATGTTCAATGGAGCTTTGCTGATCTGGGATGAAGATCCAGGCTTTGTCCATTGCAGGGAGAAGGTGAGTTGAAATATCGAAGGCTAAAAAGAAGAGACCACTGAAAAGAGAAAGCTACTGAAGTGAAATAATTTTGTTTTTAAAAATGGCATCCAGAAACCTTATCTTTGACACATAAGAACAGACACATAGCTAAATATGCTGTAACCTGCTTAGGTTTCCAAAGCAGCAAATTAAACCAGTGGACTATGCAGTGAGTGTCCATTCAGATGAGCAAAGCTCATTGAACACAACAATACTGTAAGAGAACATGTTGAATACTCAATGCACCAAATAATCCTCTTTTGATACAGAGACAGTAAAAGCTTTTGGGAAAGAGGCAGCAATAGCATGTATATGAATTGGGGGGAAAGAGAGAAAACATTCTGGGACAGGAAAATTATGAGCAAAACTACTCTCTTTATTTTATATTTTCCTCTTACTATATTTTTACAATATTGATTGCAAGTCTTATTTCCAGGCAGGACACTAGTCCCAAGAGTTTGTTGACTCTGATTTTCTGGAAGAAGGTGTTACTTTATAGAGAGTATTTGAGTTGTTCTCTAGGTCCATGAAACCTTTGGGTGCCTGAAGAGTATCATCTTACCTGTTTTTTCTCTCTCCTCATAGGAATATGAAATATCAGGCTGGGTGGTGCCAGGTCCTGCTATACCCACTGACACAGTACCCCTCCCAGATGTAGTGAGGAAAGACACACAGTATTGTTGCATTAGTTGAATGAGTAAATCCCATGTGACTGCAGTGCTTGCTCATGGAGCCTTTGCTTTGATTTCAACCAACCTCATGTAAGACAGAAGGATTCCTTTTCCATTTCTGGTAAATGCCAAGAGCACCAATGAAAGAACACACTAGTGATAAACCCAAACATCATTTATATCTTTAAACAAGTGCTTTGCAGATGTATGTTCTGTATCAGACCTGATCCCTCAAACTTCTCTGCTGTGGTGTAATCCATTTCTCTGTGGCCTTTTACCAGGGGAATCTGTGAGAATCGTTTCAGCCTTTTATTTGAGCCAATGTGACAGAATCAGGGGTGGCTTACCAGGAAGTGTGCTTTGCAGCTGAACAGTCACTTGGAAAAAAGTAAAACTCGGGAGCTTTGGGTACACTGTAACTGAGATAAGCTAAGCTTCAGCCCTATCGGAACAGCCTGGAGTTTAACCAAACAGCTTCTAATTCTGCTTAGGAAAGATTTGCTGAAGATTTAGCTTAAGACAATGTTCTGTAGCCACAGGGGATGGGTGAGAGAAGGACAGGGTGTCCTTGCAGGCCAGAGAAGGGGGGGTGGAAGGAGGGCGTCTCCCGTTGCCCTCCTTGCCCCATATACCCTTTGCAGGGTGACTGGGTTTTTTTTTTTAACTTCTGTCAGCACAGCACACAGCTAGCGACTGACTTATCTGAGGGGTCCCTGGCTAGAAATCTCACACAGTGGCACGAATCGTTAAATGCTCTTCCTTTGTTGAGCTGCTGAGATTTGTCTGGGTGGGTCATGCCCTTGAGGCAACCCCATCCCAAACCTCTCCCGACCCCAGCGCTGGGACTTTCTCCCGCCCCAGTCGAGCGGCAGGACCGGGAGGCGCCGGGAGCGCAGACGGCTGCCCGCTGCTTCCCGGGGCGGTTCAGTTCGGCTCGGCTGTCGCCAGCCCAGCCCGCTCCCAGCTGCTGCGGGCGCTGCCCGTGGGGGGCAGGCGGGGCTGAGGCACCGGCGGGAGCAGCCGCCGCGATCGGGCAGCGGAGCGGGGCCCCCGGGCAGAGCCGGGCAGCGGAGCGGGGCCCCCGGGCAGCGGAGCGGGCCCCCGGGCAGCGGAGCGGGCCCCCGGGCAGAGCCGCGCAGCGGAGCGGGGCCCCCGGGCAGAGCCGGGCAGCGGAGCGGGGCCCCGGGCAGAGCCGGGCAGCGGAGCGGGGCCCCCGGGCAGCGGAGCGGGGCCCCCGGGCAGAGCCGGGCAGAGCCGGGCCCGCTGCGCCCCGCCACCGCCCTCCCGCCCGGCGCTGTCCGCGGTGCTGAACCACGCCCGCACGGCGGGGTTGGGGGGGGGGGGGAAGCGGCTCCTTCGCCCCTCTGCCCGAGGGGAAGTGGGGATCCCCCCCCCCCCCCGTGTGCAGTCAGGCTGGGGGAGAGCCTGACACACGTACACACCCCGCCATCAGCTCCCTGCTCGGCGGATCGAGCCCCGTGCTGCCTGGCTCCGGAGAGGAAAAAAAGGAGAGGGGGGGATTTTAAATAGATGGGGGCTTCCTGGAACCGCAGTCAGTCCCGCTGCAGCCTCCTCCCAAAATCCGAGGGGGTAGACAAGTTTAGATCCCCTCACAGCCCCGTACAGCGGCCCTTCCCGGTCTCATCCTCCCTTCCCACGGCCCTGGCTCCGTCTGGCCGGAGCTTAAGTCCCTCCTTTTTGCACACACACACCCCCCCCCCGCCACCCCTCCTCCTTCCCTAATTATGTACAGAACGCTTCTTAGAATAAAATGGCCAGGCTGGGGCTCCTCCCTGCTTTCCTCTTCCCCATTCATCCTCTCCAGACCGCTCCAAGCCCCTCCCCCGGTGGCAAGCCCAGCCTCTCGCTTCCCTCCTGGAGCCCTTTTCATTTTTATTTCTAACCCCCTCTCCATTCTCCCTGCTGCCTCTGCTCCTTCCCCCGATGGCTACGAACTGAGCAGCAGAAGAGAGGGGGGGCACAGGAATAAGTAAAAAAAAAAAAAAAAAAAAAGGGCAAGAAAAAAGAAAAAGCAAAAGAAAGAGGGGGGAAAAAAAGGATAATTTTTTTTTTTTTTTTTTTGCCTCTGCCCTTAATGCCCGCGATCTGGATCAAGGAAGGGGATTTTCTGTCTGAGCATGAAAAGGACTGCTAGAGCCCCAGGATTTTCACGCCTGCATTATCAGCCCAGCACCCAGTATGCGAGCTGGACACAGAAGCTCTCCCACAAGTTCCTACCGAGCCGAATAAAACCCACGGGCGACCAGATCTCCGCCAGAGAGGGACATTAGCATCAGGTAAGGCGAGCGCTGCGGCTGCAGCGGTGCCTCTGCCCCGGGCTCCCCCGTCCTGCCTCGGCCGCGTTGTGTAACGCGCCCCGCGGTACCTCTCCGCCCCCAGCCGCGCACACGTTTTGCCTCTGCGTTGCACCCCCGCCCTGGGCAGCACGGAGTTACGCGGGGGGGGGGGGGGGGGGGGGGGCTGGATGGCAGAAGTCCTGCAGTCCGGTTAGCGATTGTGTGTGCGGTGAGTGTGGGGCCGAGATTCGCCGGCACTTGGAGGACTGGGAAGACTGGGAGCACTGGGAAGACGGGGGCAAGACGCAGCCCCTGGAGGATGCTCCGCAATAGGGGTTCAGCCCCCGACTCGGCGGGGATGGAGGTGGGGGTGGGAGGTAGCCAGGCTCCATCTGTATTCCGGAGTATCGATACATCCCGGAGTGGGGGGGGACACACGACCGTCCCCAAGGAGATGGTGTCATCTCCACTTAATCCACTGCTCCGTTTTCGCAAGTGACAAGCAAATCGCGGAGGAAAAGGAAAGTCTGTCGCCTTGAATCCCACCCGGGGCTGATTGCCTCTACATCTAGTGGGGACTGGGAGACAGCGGCAGAGCCGGGGGAGGGCAGCGATGGCGGGGGGGGGGGGGGCTGCATCCCACGGCGCAGGAGATTGGTTTTCCCCGGCTCAGCTCTCAGCGCTGCTTGCGAGGCTGGTGCGGAGCGTAACTTTGCCTTTTCCGGTCCGTGGGGAATAGGGGGACAGAGGGCATCTCCACGCCATTACATCATCCCCGAGGTCCAGCACAGCCTGGGTCTAAAGACCCAGCGATGATCCGAAGAGAGGAGGGATGAAGGTGTGAGTGTGTGTTTTGGCTTGGGAGAGTCCCTCCGTGCTTTTACTTGGGAGTGGGGAAGGGGAGGGGGTGTCACTTCTCAGATGCAGTCTCCTCTTCATGGAGAGAAACAAGCAGCAGATGAATGCTGGCAGGCTGCGTGTATGAATTTAGCCTTGTGATTGGCATCTGCACTAGGTAGGACAGAAGGGTCCTTCATGCTTTACTCTGGCTGCTCATCTGGGTGCATAATAATAATTTGTTAATGGCAGTAAAGCTGCTTTCCCAAGAGTTGTAGAGAAGTATTTGGGGGGATGGTGAGAGGAAGAGGTAGTGAGTAAAAAGGAGATGAGGCTTTGGTGTAAGAAATATGAAAGGTGGTTGGTTTTTTTTTAAATTCCTTATAAAGCAAAGAGATTGATCAGATCTGCTTGTGAGTGACAGACAGACAAACCCGGACTCTTCCCTCCCACACACCACACAGACAGGCAGTCGTGGTCTCCCTCGCATGCATGTACACGCTAAGCACACAAAACGCGTGCTGTCGAACTCGCACAGTCCACCCCATGCTTAAACACAGCATCTCGGTCTCGCTCTCACATCAGTGCAAGCACCTATGCCAGCTATGCAGCCCCGCAGTTCCCCCGCACTCAGACACCCAGACTTGATGATCTACACATGAACACGCACCGTAACGTGCAGAAATAACTGCATTGATATTCTCATTATGCGAATCAAACATCCAGACATTCACATGAGCATACACATGCCGTCTTCTTTGCAGGTCTCTGAGTAGGTGGTTTGTTCCTCCAGCACAGTCTTCTCCCTTGTAGTTAGTTCCAGGCATTGATTTGGGGTTTGTCTGACTCCAAAGCCCTTTGCGACTCAGCAGAAAAAGCTCGCTACATTTTACGTGTCTACGTTTGTTTTACTGCTCTTTGCGTGTTCCCAGGACCCAGCAATGATTTCGCTACTGGAAAGGCAGGCGAGCAGCAGACAGCGGACGGGGGAATGGCTGGGGGGAGCAGTAGCAAGCCCATACCCATCATGCCCTCTCTGATCAAAGCTGGAGTCTGTGAGTACGGGAAGTTCTCTGCTGGAGTTACGTTGCTTTTTCCCATGTGTGAGCGTGTATGTGAGCAAAACCACATACGCATCTATAGCTAAAGCACACACGGTGCAAGGCTCCGCTTCAGTCTTGTCTTACCCTGGTTCAGAGCGAAACCCTCCCATCCTTAGAGCACAAATACTCCCGTGCCTTTGCAAGCCCCTTCGATCAGAAACGGCATAGTATGCGCAGGGGGGGTGATGTCACTGGTGTTAGATGTATTTAATCAACATCCCCCTCTGACCTTCCTCCCCTTCCCCTTTTTCCATAGGGCCTAGTGAGGAGACTGTGCAACCCTCCAAGAGCAGGAATGTAATGAGGCCGACTAAAGTCAGCATTAAAACTTTGGAGAGGAGGAACGTATGGTGAATTAGGTTGCTATAGGTAAAAGGTGTCCCAAAAGAGGTGACGGAGAGTACGTCTGTGTTCCCTCCTCACCTCCGCTGATTACTACATTGGAAGTGTGTGTAAGGCTGACGCTAAACGCTGTGTGGGAATGGGTCTGCCAGCAGACAATAATCATTGTTGTCTGTGCAACAGAAATAGTTCAAAGCCAAATCCTTCCGTCTTCGCTCAGGCAGAAGTCCCTCTGCCTGCGCCGAGTGCCTTGCTCAGGAAAGCACTGCAGGACCTGGCTCCAGAACTGGCACGTCCGTACCCGTCTCCGTATCGACACCGTGTTTACAGCTGATGCAGAGGCGTTAAGAAGGCAGGAAAATATAATTTTAAAAGAAAATCACTAAAGATCAGAAATGAGGGTGAAGAGCCCCAAAAGCACCCCGAGGCATGACATTCACGGACGGAAAAAGAGGGAGGGAAGGGGAGCGCTCCGCCACGGATGCCCCCCCCGGGAAAGGCCCCCTCGCCGCTCCGCGCCCCGCTGCGCCAGCGCGGATCCCCTCCGCGGCCGCGGGGCGGGCGGAGCCGCCGTGCCCCAGGAGGGGGCGCTGTGGCTCCATGCAGCGGCCGGGCGCGGCGGGGCGCGGAGCTGCGCGGAGCTGCGCGGAGCTGCGGGGGATCGCCCGCCTCTGCCCCCCCCCCCCAGCCTGCCCGGGGCTCGCGGAGCGGGAGCCAAGCGCTAATAATAATACGGAGGCGGGAGGGGGATGAACGATAAATAACAACAGGGCTCTCTTCTCCGAGGAGCCCAGGTGCAGCTGAATGGGTTTGGGCCGGATCCTTTCCGGCTGCAAACCCGCTGGTGCGTACGGGAGTTCTGCTGAGGATCTGGCCCGATACATGCAGGAATCTTTTACCCGGTGATGAAATGCAGCTACTTCTGGGACAGAGCCCAGCAGCTTTTCCGTGCCAGCAAATACTACAGGGGAAGTGAAAAATCACTTCATGCATTGAAAGTGCAGAGATGAACTTAGTGAGGCAGAATATAAATTACCCAGAGTTAGGTAGCTTGTGCCCTGTGGTTTGATTTACACCATCCCTCTTGCAAAAGTATCGCAAGATTTTTAACAACTGTAAGGACCTCGGCCCGTTTCCTTCCAGGCCACACAGAGCAAGGGAGAATATCCATGCACAGAGAGGTCTGGCTTCTAAATAGACCCACGCACCATGGTCTGATCCTGCGGTTCTTCCTCTCGCCTGGAAGATGGCTGCCGCCTGGAGCAGGATGCTGAGTTACTGAATGATGCTGAGCTGAGTCAGGGCAGAGCATCTCCTCCCAGCTATATGCGATACCCCAGACTGTTCTCAGATGCCAAGGGGAGGTTTTTCCCTGCTCGCTGTGCCTCTGCACTGCCACGTCCTGCCGACCTGCTGGGACCGGAGCTCGGCTGGACAGGGCTGCAGCAGGCTGCGGCTTGTAATCGGTGTGGAAAAGGGAAACATCATCAAGCAGAGAGGCCTGAGGAAGGAAACTGGATATATCTACTGGGTTCTTCTGTCTGGAGAAAGTCAAACATGGGCAGAGCAGGACTGGAAAAATGAGGTGGCATTCACCAGGGTTTGAGAGTAGGCGCAGGGTAGCTGTTGCTGACTTGATGGGTTAAGCTGTACTGTTTCAGGGAAGAAAAACTGCTGGGACTAGTGGGAGGAGGAATGGGAGAAAAAGCAGAAATCAGAGGAGCAGCTGATTTAGACTGAGCTGAAGACAACTGAAGGACTCAAGTTTACTTCAGGGATGCTGGATCAGATCCTAAGTGAAAGTGGCAGAAATTGGGCATAAACGTGTAATTTTTAAAAGGAGCTAAGAGTCAGCCGCAGGATTCCCTCTGTGCCTGGGTTGGGGAGTTTATACGGTACGTCTACACCTTTGCAGCCCCCCACTCAGTGAGCTGTTTTCTTGCAGGCTTGAGGCAGGACCTGCAAGCAGCATCATAGGAGAAAAACGCTTATTTATTTTTGCTATTTGTTCTTCTGAAGTCATGTGCTCTACATCCATTTTATTGTTGCCTACAAGGCGCAGCTGACAGAGCTTAGCTATGCACAATGCTGTTGCTGTGTCTGCTGACAGGCCCGTTCGGAGCGTAGTGCTGGGTGAGAGTGGTACCCATGGCAGCACCGATACCCCTGCGGCTCTGGTGATGGCACGTCTCTAGGTATTGACATAGTGTTCCCCAATGCTTGAATTCTCATACACACGATTCCCTGCTCCTATTTCAGAAAAAACAACTAGTTGCACTGCTGATGGATCGCTTCTTACACTGGCAATAGAAATAATAGTAAGTCAGAGCAGCAGCAACTGATCGGAGCAAATAATCTAAAACAGCTTCAAATGGTGGCCTCCAGAGGAGGACAGAGTGAATAGCCTTTGCCAGACAAATACTGTTGTTGTTCACTGTTTATATCGGTGATAGAAATGCTGGGCAGAGGTAGAAACTCAGGTGCCAGGAGCACCAGTACAGCTTTCAAGCCCTAGAACAAATTCTCTCTGTGTGTTAGCAGTGGGCACTGTTCAACGGAGCATTGCCATCACAGTGACATCTTTCCTCCCAGAGGTCCACAAATTACAACAAAGCCAGCTCTGGCCTGACACATACCAAGCAATGACACAAAAGCTTGCAAACCAAACTATGAGAGGTTCTCACACATATGAGAAGCTCCAGAAAAACAATTTGCTCTGGAGCTTTTTGTTGGAAATCAAAACAGAGCAGAGGGAGATCTCACACTCCCATCCATTCTCCCGTACTGCCCGATTCCCAGCAGAGCAGCTCTGGCTTCTGTAGTTCTTCGTGCTTGGGATGCTGTCTCATGGCTATCCTGATAGAAAGTGCACTCTTGTTTACAGAAGATAAAGCTTGGAGCCTTTATAAGACAGGTCGTCTTCTAGCCTGGACTTTTATATCTATGCATATTACAGCCGAAATATGCCGTACAGCAAGTACCTGTGAAAAGCTTGAACCTCTTGCTGTAAATCATCACAGCCTGTCGAAGCCAGGGGAGTTAACTGGCTTCATGGAGAGTGAGGATCTCTTTCTTAGGGTTTGATTTAGTGTGTGATTTAGAACCTGGCCTGTGCTCTAGACTCTGCTGTGTCCATCATGATTTTGGATGCAATTTTGGCCAGAAGTCCTGAGTCGGCACAACTGACCCCATTTAGCCACCTCTTTACCCTGCTGGAGCTGTGTATGAGGTTGTCAGACACATTGCTAACAGTGGAGACCTTTGCGGTAATTTATCCTTGCAGTTGCGGACGCTGATTTCCTAAGCTGGGTGGAAGATGGGGAAGGCGAGTTTTAAAACCGTTGCCTCGTGCAGGCAGTGCATTCCAGGTGTGGCTGCCAGGACCAGAATAATAAATAAAGAAGTTTGTTCAATAGTTCAGAGCAATACTTAGAAAACTACAGAGAAACTAAAACTAACGAAGGAAAGATGGAAGTAAATGAACTGCGACCCTAGGGAGGAGGCTGATGATTCAGGGCAGGCTGGAGAACCAGGACGAGCAGGTGTGAATCTTTAGCTGGACTTCTGGGATCAGTGGAATAAACAGCAGTGAGGCAGGGTACGAGTGCCCGAGCAGCCTGGCTGCTTTCGGCATGTGACTGCTCTTCAAGCAGGTACAGATGGTGAGCGGGCAAGCGAAGCCCTCAGACATATGCTGGGGTACATATGTGGCTATGGGTCCCTCCTGGCTCAGACCACCTCCTTGCCTAGAATAAGAGGATGCTAGAGTTATTCCAGGCATTTCTTGCACTGCTCTGTGCTGGGGGAGATTTGCAGTCAAAATGAAAGGTGTGTTTTGAGGGAGAAAGGAGAGCTTAGGAGGTACAAGGTGAGACTGAAGAATGCTTGAGAATTGCTGAGAAAGTTGAAGGAAAGGACTAATAAAGACAGCATAATGTTTGTGCTAAAATTGTGAACAGAGATAAAAAAGCAGCAACGAGGATACATGTAACGTAGCCTTAAGACTGGCAGCTATTTCTAGAATTTCTTATGTCATGTCGTCCAAATTCGGAGTTGCTTCTGCAAAACAACTCCAGGCTTCACTGTTTTATGCCTGAGAATGCTGATAATGTGTTTATCTGCCATTTCCACTCTCCTAAAAGAGAACTATAAAGTATTTGAAAATGATGGTGGGTTGCTGTACCATATTTTAGGCAAGTGAATAGATAAATCTAATCAGCCAAGGAAAAGCCACCAGTTAGGATTTTCCCACAGAATTTATATGGTGCTGGCTTAAAGTAACTTAATAGCAGTAATTTGAGTTCTCATAAGTGTTTTGATAAAATCCTTTTTGTATATTTAGAGATACATGTATATCAATCCTCTTCTTTGCTTCTTGGGGGGGAAGAGTTAACGTCAGAAGACAGTGATTGGAACTGGCTGTGCTGCTCGGCATATTTGCTGGTGACATGGAGGAAGGAGTGATATGTTTTGGTGACGGAGCCGGATCGGGCCTCGTTAAGACTGGGAACAAGTGAAAAGTGGTCTACCCAAACCAGGGGGACACTGAGGGGATCAGAAAGCCATGGATGAGTGCTATCACTCCTGGGATAACTTTTCAGCTGCCTGGGGACGTGCAAAGTCAGCAGTTGTCTCAGGACTGTCATGCGCAGCATCACTAGGAAGCCCAGCTCTTGTGAGTATGGCTAATTCTTGATTAAGTCCTTTTATGCTTTTGGTTTTCACAATATTCTGCAGTAATGGAATTAGTTATGGGTCGTGGGCAGAAGTATTTTGTTTGGGATTTTGCAGATCTGGTACCACATAATTTCCTTGGGTGTCTCCGACTTTCTATGGGAAAGAGAAGGAGTGAATAACCATTTCTCATTGTCCATCTCTCCCCTTTTGGGAGCAGACAGACATCAGTTCGTACCCCTTGTCTAATGGCAGACAGGCCCCTCCTCTGCAGATATTGCTGATATTGATATTAGGTATTGCTCAAAGAATATCGAATATAGGTTTGCTTTCAAACATGTGCTCAAGTGTCGCTGACCCTGTGCAATCACGACTGCAAAGGGCCCGATCCTGAATCACATAGACGAATTCTTAATTACAGTCCCACAGACATGATGAAACCTGTTTCCAGGATCAAAGTCTAAGCAACTGCAAATCCATACATGTGCTGAATGCAGAGCGAATCATGTTTATGATCCACCGAGTTCAGCTTCTTTGTTCCAAAATGCTGGTCAGGAAGGTAGAAGAAATATTCCCCAGGATATTATAAAGACTAACATATCATCAGAGGGAGAATCAATGGAGATTGATGGCAAATTAGATGGATACTTGAGACATTAAAAGGAAGGATGGAAAATAGAAGTGATATTATAATTGAACCATATTAATATATTTTAAATTGCTTTACAAATGTTAACAAGCTGAATAAGGAAAACCTGGAAATAATACTTTATTTAGTCTGGGAAAGCTAGGAGTAAGAAGGGACATTTGGGTTCCAGTGCAAAAGTATATGAAGGTCAGAATGAAAAGTGATCAGAAACATTTTAACACTTTGATGATACAAGAACAAGGGGACACATCAAAATTAAAGGGCACAACTTTTAAAGCAAATTAAAAGGAAATAGTCCTTTCTTCAGCATACAGTGAAGCTACACAATTCCCTGCTGCAGGATGTCGCTGAGATGAAAGTCTGGATGGATTTGAAGTGTAAAAGGCTACATAACTTTGTAGCAATTAATAGCATTTGCAGCTCTGCAATCTAGGACAATGGTAATCAGATCTCATGCTTCAAAGCAAAAGGTGACCATCTTCTGGGGTCAGGAAGGACATTTTCTGCCTGCATAGAAAGAACATAATATGGTTGGCCAGGTAATATGACTGGATATGGTCGATCCTGCTAGAAGCCAAGTCAGCAAGAGATTAGCAAATTGCTTCTGTGGGTGCTGGATTAAGGTATTATAAAAAGGTTTTCATCAATGCCAGACGGACTATCAATCCAACAATCTCTTCTTCTGTGTCAGCTCCCACAAAAGTAATTTCACTGATTACAGTAGATATTGAAGTAGGACATAAAATGAGTGGTTATAAGCAGCAGCAATGACCCTGAGCTGCACATTTCAGTTTCCTCTATCACCACCATTATCTGCAGGATGGTGCAGAGCTCAGAAAAGCCTGGAGTCTCCCAGTGCTAGGTACCGTACGGATGCGAGCTCCCTGCCCTCGAGGGCCTGCGGTCCAGACAGAGGAGGAGGAAAAGAAACAGGGAATGCCGTCACCTCTGCTCTGTACCAGAGGAAGTGCAGCACGAGGCTCGGGGATCAATTCAAATCCTATTAGAGTCAGTGGAAGCATTTCAGTTTGCAGGAACAGGAGCTCGGGCTTGGCTTTGACAGATTTTGAAAGTAGTTGGTGGCAAGGTAACGGAATGTTTTAGAAAACAAGGCCTTAAATATTGCAATGGGATATGCTGAACACTTGGAAAATCAGCCTCCAAGGTGTTTGTAAAATGTCACCTAAAGAATTTGCCCAAGTTTACGCAGGAAGGCTGTGGCAGAAATGAATGTCTGGATGCATCTAGAGATTTAACCAAACTAGCCTGGCAGGAGTGACAGTGGAGGGAGATCAGTAAAGGAGCCCATGAGTGTTCCATCTCCTCTCCCCACATTTTCTCCCCAGTGCCACAGCCCCACGCACCAGCGGGTCCCAAGATGTCCCCCCAGACAGAGGTCCACCCTGTCTGCCATGTGCTGGGCACAATCCTGCATCCTGCCCACGGTCTTCCACCATCGCTGGGGCCATGTTGGTGGGAGAAAGGAGGAACCTGCCTTTCTCCATACTCTTCCTCTCATATCAGCCATTTTTTTCCTGTTGCCACAGACAGATGTTTGGGGGGAGGGAGAACAGGCTGTCGTACACAAACAGGGGTGTTCAGCTTCGGCAGGTGACACTTGCTGAGGGCCACTTGTCCAGTGGCTAAAAGCATCACCAGGTGAGCAGAGGAGACTACTCTTCCATGGTCAGCTGTACCGGGGCTGAGACAGGTAATAAAACTGAGTTTGCTGCAGAAAGGTGGGAAGGATGAAAAGTTGATGGCTATGAGGAAAGCATATACTCTAGATGGAACAAAGCTCTCGGAGAGATGCGTGACCGTGGCTGGGAGGGAGAGGAGACCTGGCAGGTAGGAACACAAAGTTCATCAGGAAGGCAAGTGCAAACGCGGAGACAAATTGGCGCATCAGGACAAATGATTTCTTTGCTTCCTGGATTGTAAACAAGAGAGAGATGAGATGGGCAGGTGCAAATCTGCCGACGATGTGTTGTGTAGGTGTGATGGTTACTGTGCTTATAGGCTTGGCTGGAAAGGGGAAGGATGGACAAGGAAGCTTTCATTCTGCAAAATGCATAAGAAAGATGCATGCAAAAAAAAAACAAAACCAAAACCAACTGTGAGGTCGAATTGCAGTTTACCTGCATTATTGGAAGATTGATTTCTGATGAAAGGAGCAGAGAAGGGAGGGGAATAAAAATTTTATAGATGGCAAGAATGGGGATCAGAGCTTTAAAATGGCAGCTGTGAGTTAGTATTCTTGAAGGATTGGTTCAAATGTGACTGCGGAGACCAGTGCTAGTTTCTGATTTCCAACCATCTGCATTTGAAAAAGAGAGAGAGAGACCAGCAGACTGGCCTCAGTGAAATTCTGCTGGATTTCCCCCAGGGAATCAGAATTGTCCCTGCATTTCAAGTACCTGGAAGACTTAAAACACTGAAAAGGCTGAAAGGTGAGGCGAGGGTCGAAAGGGAGAATGGCTGGCAGGAATAAGCAGATTGTAGACTAGGCTGGATAATTCAGGGATCTGTAATAAAACTGCACGGTGATGGATAGTGAATAAAAGACTATAGGTATATTATGGTTTACGGAGCACAGGACAGATGTGTCTCTAAGGAGACTGCGATAAGGAGCGGAAGGTAGCAGCAGACCGGCAGCAGCGGCTGTTTTGGGATGCAACAGCACTGTGTGAATAAAGCAGCACCGTAGCAAGATAGTTCAATCCCGAGGCTGTCACTGACGTGTTATATATGACCTTGGGCAGGTCGCTTAGGCTGATATCTTTAAGAAGAGCTTTTTAAATGCATGTGTTTCCATGCACAGGAGCTGAATTTCTTACAGTCAGTGCCGCGGTTCTGAGCCCTCCAGCTCACACAGGGGATGTGAACCACTCAGGGAACTCGGCTCCAAGTTGGGCATGAGGAAAAATCTGCATTTTTTTAAAGATTCAGCAAGCCGTGTCCTTAGGAAATGTAGCACCCTGAAGACTGATATTCAGCAGTACTGAGTCTACATTTCCAGTGCTGAGCAAAAGCAGCACTGGTTTGCATCTAACTCCCCTCTACCCCAGCGAAATGGCTCGATGTTTAGAAGTCTGGCCTGAATTAATTTCTCTTCTTGTTACCCAAGACCACTAATGAAGTTGGCCTTTTACTGGAATATATAAGGGAAGAATATGCTAATTGTATCTCTTTCCCTCCCTTGCACACAGATACGGGGCTTTTACTTATACAATATTTATAATGAAGTGTGCAAGCATGCACGTGCACACACGCACGTGTGCACACACACACATATGCGTTGTGCTTTAAGGAGCCTGGATCAAGACTGCTGTTTCAGTGTAGCATATTAGTCATTTTACCCACTTCAGCATTTGCAGTAAATAGCAATTAATGATAAAGCTGCTTACATTAAAAAGAAGAGCAAAAGAGGCTGATAAGTCCTTCCTACCAGTGGATTCTCCTGCAGTGGTTCTTATTGCTTTGTTTGTTTTCAAGTTTGAAGACAGAAATTTTGTCTGTGGCATTTTATTTTCTTCACTGCTGCTCCTCCAAGGGAGCTCTTCCGTAGAGCCTGGAGATCGGTGAAGTCCCGCAATCCTTTGTGTCTCAGATCACAGGGACACTCTTTGGTGCTGGGGGTATGACCCTCCTTCGGGTGCCATAGCAGAGATGGACAGAGGGGCTGGGGACAAATACGCGCTCTGTTGCCCTTGCACAGGGTTACTGCTTGTCTGCAGACCTCCATAAATAAGATTTGGAGCTGGGGAAAAGGAAGTCACCAGGAGAGCTGAGATACACTCTGGATTTTATTTTTATGTGTAATTTTAAAATTTTGGACTCTGGAAAGGCTATGAGGGCTGATTTCCAGCCCAGTAATACAGTGTTTTTATAGTAAGAGGCTCAGGATGCGTTTTGCCTGCCCCACGTGCACGTGCAGAGCGTTTGAGCGTGCAGTGTCTTCTGGGACAGTGCAGAAGGACTGTGGAAGATGACAATAAGCTGTTGGAGGATTTGTGCTTGCTCATATTGCCCACAACTGATGCTAATAAAACAAAATATACCCAGAACTGGGTTTCTTCTTAGTGGAAAAGCTTGTTTCCTCCTGAAGAAACCCCAAAAGCAAGCTAATACAAATGCAATGTCTGTGGCTAAGGAACCCAGGACCCAAGTTCTTTGACAATGTAGAAACACCCAGAGATATTTAGATGCCTAATTCCTATATATGTGCCGAATAAATCCACTGGATGCAGGAAGCTAAGCAGGTGATGCTTCCCTGAATACCTCTGGGCCTGAGGTTGCCAGTGGGTGGCTGTGCGCAGGGTCCTACGCTTGAGAGCTCAGACCCAGAAAGGGATGCCAGACGATGCCTGAGGAGCAGGATCCCCGGTACGTGCCGTTCCCATCCCTGCGTGTCTGCGTCTCATTCAGAGAGCACTTCGGTGCTTTGAAGCAGGGATGGCTGATTGCAGGGAGCTATGTTGGGGGTCTTTTTCGCTTAATGTCAGATGCACTTGGGCATCCCATGTTCCAGTTTTCTATAGGGACCTCATGCCTATTTGGTTACATGTTAGAGATAGTGGTGCTTTAAAAAAAACAAACAGGAGAGCCAAGAGAAGCGAAAAGAAAGAATTCAGAGAAATAGAGGGTAAAAAGGGATGCTCTGATTGTCTTAAAATAAAACAGCAGTATATGGCAATTTGTAATGTGAAAAGTAAATCCAGTCTCAGATTATTTCCTGGGAACTTTTCTTTCATTTTTGATACAGGATTTGCTCACTTATTTTGCTGTAAATCTAATTATTTCACTTGAAGTTCTCTGTTGAATGCAGGTTTAGACTAGAAGAGAGCAAAGGACTATGAAAGTCATCAGCTTAAGAAACTCACAGAAACTCAGCCTTGCTGAGATCCCTCATGTTGTTATGAAGATCTGACAGACAGTTATTGTAATTCCTAGTAGGGATAGGGGAATAATGATTTTTTTTTTTCAGTTTGGTTCTGAAACAAAAAAAAAAAATGAAGAGAAAAAATAAATTTTAGTTATTCAAACATAATTGGCAGGAGGGAAGAATGAAAATATTTTTTTATATTTGGGACTAGAAGGAAAGAAGAATAGAAAATCATTTCAAAACTTTAAATTTTGCAGAAATGCATAACTTTGTTTTTCATAACTGTATTATTTCACTTTTGTTTGGGGTTTTGTGTGGGGTTTTTTTTTTCATTTCCTTCTAGATCCACTTTGTAAACATTTCAATATGAAGCATTTAAGTTAAGAAATAATGCAGTCATATACTTTGATTCTTTTAAATATTTCCGATCCCATTTTTGACAGTAACTATCTAACAAATTCAACCTGAATTAATAAACATTGGCAGTCAATCCCCAAGCAGTTTTCTGTGCCTAATTTTAGTATGTGTTAAAAATAATGTCTCGCATCTTTAGTGCCTATGATTGCAGTTTCCTTTATGCTACACACAGTTAAAGACAATTCATACCTCGAGTAACATATACTCAAAGGGTACAGAGCAGTGGGAGATAAAAGGAGAAATTAAAAAGATTTGTCTGAAGTCTCAGAGTAAGTCAGTAGCAGAAGCTTATAGAGAAGCCGACGGTCTTGACTTCCATTCCCCTGCTCTCTCACTGGACTGCGGATTAATTATAAATCTCTTTCTCACCCATTAGATTTTTCTCATCCTTCTTCTACTCCTGCACTTTCTCATTCACACCTTCAATTCTTTGTTACTCTTCCTTTAATTTGACTTTCCTTACTCTCCATTTTTGCACGCTTTCCTCTTTGCTCCTCCTCTGCTCCTCCTGTAGAAGATCGCTAACGAAGTGGCAAGTGTTAGCAATGTGTCTTGGCTGTGCCAGCTGCGATGGATAAAGGAGGAGCAAGGTGGGTGAAGGAGAAGAGTAGCAAAGATGGAGGGAAGGGAGTGATCTGAACTGATTTCAGGCTCCAGGTGAAGGTGTGCAGGAAGGCAGAGCAACCAGCTGCACGCTCGGAAACCCTCACTGCGATGGGAGCACAGAGTCCAAACCGAATGTTGACGGAGGAGAGCCTAAGCATAGCTAAAGGGTGGGACTTGTATCCTCAGGGATACGGGGAGCAAGAGGAGAGTTACAACTCACAGGACTGGGAGAAGTGCGGGCAAAGGGTAACCAGCAGATTTCTCCTCTTTGCTGTGACAGGACCTCAAACCCGGGCGTCTCGCACTTGATTCATCCGGATGAGTTTGTGCACAGGGACTTCTAGTGCTCGAGTAAAATCAGATGCGAGTATGCATATTCAATCAGACAGGGGTTACGGGTGCTCTCTGCGCACTGGGCATTGCGTGCTGGCAGGGATTAGACCGCCATCTGCTCGGTACAACGCACATCACAGGGTCGGTACCTGAATCCGGGATGATGCCGGAGCTCCTGCTGACTTCCTCAAGTCCTGCAGAATAACATTTTTGTCACTGGAGCCTCTGTTGTGTGGTTAATGGACAAATCTGGACAGAGCCTATGGATTTAGGGAGGAGAGGCCTTAAGGGTCAGATAGGAGAAGCGGCTGAAGAATCCGTACTTTGGGCTGATAACCTATAGCTCCCTGAGGAACGCAGGCCAAGCACACAACAGCTGGTGGGGGGAAACTGGGTTGATGCCGTGGGAGCAAAAATGTTGTCTAGTCTGCAGTCCAGGCAGGAAGAGGGAGAAAACAGAGACGTAAATTAGGAGGAAGCTTCCTAGAGCTGCTTTGGTCCAAGAATATTATACCAAGAATAAAATGGCCAAGAATAGCTGTCTGTCATTGTAAACAGTCACATTAGACAGGATGGATAACTTCAGGCTATGTCTTCATGAGCACAGTAGACTCTAAATACCCTTCTTTCTTTCCAAACTCCTTCCAAACACCTTCGATTTGACAGGGATAAGCCAGCTAGCTGTATTCCTGTTCTGCATTTGTTTCACCATTCACAAAAAATTATTGAGCTAGCTAGCTATTTATTATCTAATTCCATGGCTGCAGTTGAGGAAAGTCTGTTTATTCCTCTTCCACAGCAGTGTCTCTTTCTCCGGCAGCTCTGACCAGCCGCTAGATGCCCCGGGGAATGTCAAAGCAGAATTAATTAATCATGACCAGTGATGGAGGTGTTTTTCAGATTTGGATTTGGCTAGCGGATTGCACAGGATCTTTCTGTGAGTCAGGCTATTGAAGAAGCAAATGTGACGCCTGCTCTGGATTGCTTTCAGACAGAGTCACTTTGGGAGGCTGCAGAGGCATGTAGGGTCTGTCAAGCAGTGGGGAAAACCTAGCAGAAGTCAACAGTGTGCATGGTGGTGGAGGGGACTGCTCGCTCCCTTTGGCAGGACACCATGGCAATGAAACGATAAACTACATTTTAGCATGTCCTGTCCTGTTCCCAGCCTGCAAACCTGTGAATCTTTCAGCATCCACAAGGAAGTCTTCTGGGCATTGGTTCTGAATGTCCCCTTTGGAGCAGGAGGAGTTGTGATGGCACCTGGCACGTGCCAAACTGGAAGTCACCCCTTCAGCATGCCTATGAGTGATGGCAACGCTGGCCAACTGCACAGGTTGTGCTGAAGCAGCAGTGTTTGTTTTACAAATAGCTCTGAATTCTTCCAGAGCCTCTTCCCTCCCTTTGTAGAGACTAGTAGAGCATGTGCTATTCCTCTTGGTCAATGATTTCCTCCTGGCAATGGAGAAAGGTCAAGTGTCCATGCCAATTCTTTTTGATCTGTCAGCAGCCTTCAAATCCTCTGGCTATGAAGGACTAATGATTTGCAGTGTCTGGCATGGACGGGCAATCTCTCCCTGCAGGAGCATTCCTCCGTTCCAAAGAGACTCCACAGTGTGGCTTGGAGTGATGAAGCATTTCCCTCAAGGACTCTTCCAGGGGGTAATTCAGTGCTCAGTTGTACTGTTGCTGTCAGAGGGATGGGGCTACAATATTACGGATGTGTTGATGACAGGGGATAAGATCAACTTTCAAGTAAATAATCTGCAATTTTCAAGATTTGTCATCCTCGAACACCTTTTCCTGCCTTCAACTTGTTCCATTGTTGTCCAACACAGGAACAAATTGAGGCACTTTCCTGCTTTCCCACCCCAGAGATGAGGCCACGCGTACAGAAATGTCAGCTGGGATGGAGCCATTTGTGGGGCGGGGAGGCGGAAACTTCAGCTTTTAATGGAAGTCGCAGACTACAGCAGTACTCACTATTAGCAAATAGCTGTAATCTATAGTGACAGGCCAGCTGGAGCAACCGTAGATATCCAGGCGAATCCGCATGCAGAGGTGCGCTTGGAGCGGCTGCGTGGGGGAATTCAGATTTCAAACTGCAGTGCCTGGCAGTAGAGGCACGTCCCTTTAAGAGAAAAAGCAGACAGAAAAGCCCCCCGTTACTTTCAATAAACCTCCAAAGACTGGGGATGCTTCTCCTTTTTATTCCCATTGCACAGAACACCATGCTCCCCCCTGCAAAGCCCACGGAGGTGCTAACCCCTCTCTCCGAGGAGTGCAGCGGGAAGGAGCAGCCCTTACTACACCTTTAAACTTTCCTTTAGCCTGACGAAACGGAGGAGAGGGAAACCGAGGGTGGTCGCGCGTAGCCACGTTCTGCCTCCTGCTCCATCCACCATCTCTCACAGCCTTGCGTTACGGCCCCGCCTGCGCGTATATTGTTCTCTGCGCGCACGTTTGAAATGGACTCTGTCCTCTGGCCGTTCAGCCCTGCAAACAGGCGCTGGCGGCACCGAGACCCGCTGCCCTCAATCTCTTATCGAACTGCAGTGAATGCACAGGAGCCGTTGGGGACATTTTCATCCATGAAATGAAGAATCAATAGAGTTGCCTCATTACAGGCTCTGCTCCGCGCCGCCGTTCTCTCCTTCCCTTTCGCCACTCGCCTTGCCCTTTTTTTCAACCCACTTTTACCACCGCCTACGCAGGCTCGACGGCACAAATTCACGGGTAGCAATTCCCCTCTGCTACGCGTGGAGGAGCAAAAATATGGTTTAAAAGAAAGAAAAAAAATAATAAAATCAGGTAGACTTCCAAGGAGGAGGTGGAATATATCTTTTAAAAGTATATAAGTGGTTTGGAAGCCGAAGGCCTCAGGAGGTCAATGGCATTCAGACTTTTAAATCCCTGATGCTCATGAAAACATTACACGCAAATCCACCCTGGGAAAATCTGCATTTTTTTATATTTTTTTTTTAACAAGCAGAGAAGTTGGTTTTTTGATGTGCAGAGGGGAGTGGAGCTGTGCTATGCAGTCATTGAGCTGACAGAGCTGCTTGGAAAATGGACATGGTATTTCCTTGGGAAATTCTTGCCTTTTGATTTGTGGTTGGTTTTTTTACGCTCCAGTTTGAATGAGAACCATGCTCTCGCAAAGCTCTTATGGCCTAAAAATTGAAAAGCAATAATAATTAGAGACCATCAATATCTTCTGTTTCTGTGGTGATGAAGCACTAAAAGGCTATGGAAGGGAAATATTTAGCATTGTATAATAAAAACACATATAATAAATAAAACAACATCAAATATTTTATGCAATATACAGTACGTTTTAAAATATATCAGTATAATACAGAATATGTAAAAATGTCAAAACAAATTAATTGAAACAACATAAAAATAATGTGTTTATCTCCTCAAAATGAAACATTTCAGAATAACTGAAATGAAGAGAGAAAATCAAAGTGATTTGTTTTGACACTTTAAACGTAAAAAAGTTTGTCAAAATTGACACATTCCTATGCAACGTTTCGATTTCAAGAGAACTGCGTTTTCCTGCGAAAAACTGTTCTGTCAAAATTTTTTGACCAGCTCTACTTACAGTCTATCTAAACAGACAAGCATCACAGCCAAGACTCTCAAACGCTCCAGGTGGTCAGAAGATGGATTTAGCACAGAGCAGAACAGTCTCAAAGAAGGAAATAAATAAAACTCACAGCTAGAGGTGGCCTTAAACTTGGGTACCAAACCGCTTTAATGGTTGAGATGCTCAGACCTGAGTGGCTTTGGATTTTAATCCTAGCAAGGACTGAGTTCCTTCAGTTTTTAGCAAATCTGTGTTGCAGGGTTGGTGTGCTGATGGAAGAGGCTATTTGTGATGGTGAGATGCCAGTGCAGATTCTCAGTATCCTCTGGGATTTTTTAGTTCTTGGCATTGGTTGGGGTCTAGCTAGTAACAGCCCTCTGTGTTTGACAGATTAATACCGGGAAGTATGAGGTGGCTTTATTTTCCACACACTCTTCTGTCTCAGTGGAAATCCCAGGCTTAGGGTTTAGGGAACAGTCTGAAATGCAGTGCTGCAGGTAGGTTGGCTCTGGGATTCAAGGCTGGTGAGAACAGCTTTGGCTAAGAGTTCTCCCACCTTCATGATACACAGATTTTAAATCTTCTCATTACATAAATGCAGTTTCAGGTTAATTTGAGCTTCTAATTTAATATGCTGTTCCGAATTAAGAGTTAATATGATATTTGATTATCTTTTTGCAATGAGATTCAACCTAAGGCTCATTGACTTCAATAGACCTTCCAGCAGAACCTGCAACTACAGAGCCTGTGTAGAGGCATGCTTGGAGCAGGAGACCTACACTCACGATTTCTACCTTCTGTTTCAGAAGCTGCCAACAGAATGGTGTTATTTGGGGCTGTTACACATTCTAGCTCACATTTCTAGCCTGCATTTATGCACTTGTGCATTAATACGCATATAACTTCCCCTGATGGGGAGGCAGGGCTATAGAAGGAGCTGAACCTGGGTGTGTTCAGCCTCAGACCAGTCTCCTATGCTCTACAGGAATCCATCCTAAATACTTAAATCAGTGATTTGTGTAACACACCTCTAAGTCACTGCGCAGCACCCATCAGGTAGTTGCAGGGCTATGAAGCCCACATCAGTGACCAGTTATCCTCACCCTGGTTCTGCTTGCAGCTCTGTTCCTCTGCAGAGGTCTGAGCCATGCCGTCCTTGCGAGGTCTCACCTTGTCTCTGGAGTGTCCTGGCAGGAGAGTTGCACAAGGGTCTAAGGCAGGGGCTGCACGAGCCGGTGTGGCTAAATGCACAGGGAGAGTTTTATGGCCACAGCAGATTCTTCATCCTCTCAGTGTGATAAGAGAGGCGGATCTGCCTGGGGCCAGAATGTGCAACCACCAACAACTCGGGGTCCCTTTTCCCTCCCCTCTTCAGCTGCCCCTGGTTCCCTTGGCTTCATCCAGCGTGAATGGTGGCAGAACCTGGAGCCCATAGGAAGCGCTGAGTTAAACGGTGCTTTTCACCCTGGCAGGCAGGGCTGTCATTGTCCAAGCAGCAGGAGCTGTACCAGGAGAAGCAATGGCCTGTGGATTTTAACCCCTTCTGCTCCTCCAGTAAGAGCTGAGGAACACAAAGGAGCCAGGTCAAGAGCTAAGCTCCTTTCTGAGGGACAAGAAAAACAGGAAGATAAATCACTTGCGAGGATCGTTAGGTAACCCCAGCTTCCTAGCATACCAGAATAAGCAGAGTTAGCTTGCATTTCCCAAACCTTCTGGAGCAGGATCACTCCATGTGGCTGTGGTAGTAAAGTCCCGGCCCAGGAATGAACTTCAGAACAACAAAAATATTGCAAAGAATGTCAGGTGTGGGATAACAGTTGATCTTTTGGATTGAGCATTACATTATTGCTCTTCAGGGCAGTTTTGGCATCGATTTTTTTACCTTCAGACTCTCTGCTTACAGGTCCAAATTGTTGCAATGGAATATATGAGAAAGGCAAGACTGGCACACAGAATGGAATAGGCGTGAAAGCAAAACCCAGAGTTTCTGGACTCTGACACAGGCCTCTTGGAACTCAGTTTTCAGATTGCTCTCCTCCTCAAATTTTCAGTAAAAATGTAAGGAATAGTATGATTTTTGTTTAGTTTATTGTGTATGGTGTGCAGGTGTTTCTTGTTCCAAAATGCCAGAAAAGTATTAAATTAATTTGGACATTTCCTTTTATGCATAAATTACAACATCTATTTTGGCTCAGTCAAAACATACTGTTTAAGAAAACACTTCATTTTGATTTTAATGTATATTACTCAACATGTAATGAAAAACAAAACACAATCTTGAACCGATCCTTTCCAAACAGAACACTCGACACATTCTGTTCCAAAGAAAAGCTGACTTTATCAAAATGCTTTTTTTCCCCTTAAATCAACAAATTTCTCCAAAGTGTTTTGCCTCTGATGAATTGGCATTTTTCTGACATAAAATGAGCAATCCAAAAAAAATTCTAAGCAGCTCTGTGGCAAGTCTTAGCTAATTCTGGAATAGTAGCATGAAGGTGCGTAGGAAGGCTACTGCAAGGAGACGTAGCATTGAGCTGAGACTTAAGAGATTTGGGTTTTATTCCTGAAGCAGTTGTAAAATGATCTGGGACAAGCCATTAATCTACCCCATCTCTCAATTCCCGTTCTGCAGAATGGGAAAAACAGCACTTCCAGATCTCCTAGAGCTACTGCAAGGATAAAAACCTATTAACACTTATGAGATTACTGGACATTGATATGAGGTGTATAAATACTGAGGAAGACAGAAGACAGAGCTGCATTTGTGTGTAACTTAGAATGAAATTATGGGGAAGTGGACTAGCTTGGACAATAATTTAATAATAGTAGGAATAATTTCAAGTTCAGGGCAGTGTTTAATAGAAATCACTGCTCACCACCCACCATATTTTTTTTTAATAAGCAGCTCAGAAAAGTGCAATTTATCATTATTATTATCATCTATATTCATTCTATCTCTGCCACTTCCCAAATGAGAGGAGTTCCTCACAAACATCTACAAAGCTAGCTCATTATCCAGCCTCCCTATTTATAACTCTCATTTATGACAATAGCTATCAAAATCTTGCCAACAGTAGGGCTGCTGGTGTGCTGACACCACTGCTCCACAGCCCGCTGAGCGGTATTATCTCACTGTTCCCTTGCGTTCCCCCATCTGTCCCTGGCCATCTGGTGTCCTTGCTCTTCTAATTAGATTGTAAGCTTTTTGGGGCATGGACCGCCTTTCTGGTTTCTGTTGGTACAGCACCTAGCACGATACCGTTCCACCTCAGATTCAGCGGGACTGTCTTTAAAATGGGATACTTCACCACATAACTGTGTGCACATGCAGAAGATCCTTTTAATTCAGTTCCTAATCTGAGCACTGTTAGGTGGATCTCCTTTCTAAGTAGAGCCCTGAACCAAGTGTCTGTGGATCCTGGGTTTCAGAGCGGTGGCTTTGGCACCTTGGCTAGCAGATTTATGAGGACTAATGGAGTTGATTTCCCTCTGTCCAGCACCAACCGATGTTGTGACTTGATGGAGGCTGCACGCCTGCCACAGTTCTTTGCTTTCAAGCCACCTCTCATCCTCATCACAACACCACCAGTAGTTTATAATTAGCTGAAGTGTGGGGACAAATGAGCTGAAAACAGGTACCTGGTTGTTACCAGTGTGATTCTCGCCTCGCTATAGGCAAGGAGTAATTAGAGTTTTTGCACAAAACCTGCTCCCTTTAGGCTGCTGGTTGAATTGCATTAATAACGATGGGTTTGTAGGGTGTTTTTGGTTCACTGAATATTCTGACAAGTTGTAAGCCAAGTGTTGACAAACTGAAAAGAAAAAAAACCTTTTCTCCTCTAAGTCATTTGGGGTCAAAAGAAATATTTTTATCACTGTTCTCTCTGAAGAGGCTGGAAAGACAAATCAAAAGGAGAAAAAGAAAAAGCTCTAGTAGTTTCCAATGAAGATTTGGAAATGTTTCCCCTTGGTGCTCTCACAATCAAAACGCTGACATCTCCCAATCATTATTTTTTTCAGCATGAACAATTTGGCAAAAGTGAAGTGAATTCGTGGACCGTGTTGGTATTTTTGAAGAGGTATTTCTCATCCTCCCTCCTTGCTTTTTCTCATCCAAAAATGAGAATATCCCTCAGGTCTAACCACTCGTGCATATTTTAAACTGAAATGGTTAAAGAAGAAGTGCAAATTTAGACACTGATCAGTGCAGAATTACCAAGGTTTGGGGAGGGATTCACCCATCACTGCCTGAAATGGAGAAATCCCACTTCTGTGAAGAAATAGCTTTACAATCATTTGGGATTTTACAATCTTACATGCCACAGTCACCCAGAAAGTCAGAGCCACTGCCAAATTGCAGCTCCATCTCTGGCTCCAGTTAGATATCAGCATCTGTAGTTTGAGCTAGAAAGACATCTAGGTCAGAAGTGGCCAAATTCTGCTTTCCCAGGGCTCAGGTTTATCCACAGAAGTTCATATGACTTAACTAACCCCGACATAGTCACTTCCCCATCCTTTTCCATCCACGTTCCCTGTTTTCCCCTGGCTGTGACACAGAAAAGATGTCCTCAGCTTGGTTGGATCGCTGGCCAGCGCTTCCAGAGGACAGCTAAAGCTGCTTCACGGGCCGTAACTGCCTTCCAGCACTTTCATGGGCCATCTCTGAATCAGGTGCAGGACATAAATGTTATCGCTCCAGTAGCACCCAGTGACCTAACATGAGTTAAATCCTAAAGGCGTAGGGCGGTAGTTACCTGTCTAGCAGGAATGTGAGTGCACAGTTAACTTAAAGCAGGGATGGTTGAATAAAATCTAGAAGAGCATCTCCCATACTTAAAATTAAGGATACACTTAAGCTGTTTGCTGAAATGAGGTCAGGTGTTCGTCACTTTACAGGGTCGAGCTCTAAACTAACATAAGCTGTTTCATCTCTCCCTTGACACTTCAGTCTTTTACTAATTTATCAGCATCCTAAAGCAGTGTGTGAAGTTGCTGCAGAACAGAAGTGTTTCAGATACAAATAGCAATTGTTAGCCTCTTCCCTCTGGTAAATGGCAGCAGGCAGAAACCTCTCTCAACCTGCCAAGAACCAAATGTGGGACACAAGAAAGAATTATTGGTGCATGAAGATTAAAGAGATAGAGGACTTATTCCTTTACTGCAAATAATGTGTTCAGTAATTTCTCTTTCCTGAGTCTGCATTTCTGATGGAAATAGTTTACAACAATGAGCATGAGAAAACAGAAGGGATGTGTGCAAGATCAAGTTGAATCTAATAGAAGGGATAAATGAAAGGTACAGAGGTCAGAAGAAAGGTAGAAAAATCCCAGGAGGCAGAGGAGTAGCGGAGTGTTTACAGCAAGCAACGGAGAGTCAGAGCTCCTGCATTCTGCCTGCCCGTTTACAGCAGCGATCCGGGGCTACACAGCCTCCCGCTATGAAACAGACCTCGCAATATCACTTTGTACAAAATCTATCATTCTGAGCTATCCCACTGTATAAAAATTACCTTTTAAGTGGCTAAGTAGACACCCAGCTTTATTCCTTTCTTCTTATTTCAAGAAACAATGGGAGTAACAGCACTTGCCTGCCTTACTAGAGTGCTGAGAGCTTTAATTAATGTCTCTAATTCAATTTGAACTCCTTGGATAAAAGGCACTGCCTTGTGACAGCAAAGGTATTGCCTAAAATAGAATATAATTAACACACAGATATCAATCACGATGAAATTAAGTGTACATTCAAATACAACTTGCACTTTACAGAAAGCACTTGCCTATTTTTCCTCCAAGAATCCTGAAGACTCATAAGACAAGGAACATTTAATGTTCCAGGCTGAATTCAGATTAGACTAAGGCCATCTTAAACTACCTAACAAACTAAAAAGGGTTGTAACAGAAATCTCCATTTGCACTGATGGATGTGCCTTCATGATGGACGATGCTGGAAACTGACTGTAATGTGACTCAGAATCAGAACATCTAACATTTTCTTCTCCCAGTGCCTATATAATCTGAACTCCAGCCTATGTCCTAGCTCACCCGGCGACCACGTTTATTAACAGATGTGACAATCGCATGATCACGTTTGCTGACATGAACCAGAAGGACCCAGATCACTGCATTGCTTTGTAGTGCTCCTGAGTGGAAATGGGCTTTGCAGCTTGGATTTTTTTTAACTAACTGCCGCATTACGAAGCTTGCCGACCCCTTGAGATGGGTGTCGTTCATTGCTTACAGGACAAGAACACCTCGTGAGCCGCACGGGCAGCAGGACTGTGTTTTGCTAAGTGCTGTACCCAGATGATGGCCTCTCCAACAAGGTCACGGTCCAAGTAGTCAAACAAATACTATTGTGTCTCCAAGCTTATAATTGGAAAGTGAGGCACAAAAGCCTGTAAGGGCACTGCCCAAGACAGTAGATGGTGTCTGGGGCAGAACTGAACAGAATGCTGGATTCCAGGATCAAAAACCAGTGTCTGACTTCCTCGAGCCTCCTCTTTAGTGCAAAGATTGCTTCTGTGCCATATTTAGCTTTTAGTTGTTCTTGGGTCTCCTACCCAAGGGTTATATACTTGGAGACATTGCCTCCCTGCCCCTTCTTCCCCTGTCCCCTTTGCAAAATCCCCAGCACGTATCTTACATCAGTGGAGCCCCATAATGACACATAACAAATTAATTTCAGGTTCAAACTTGTTAGGAGTTAGATTGAACGCACCTCACAATATTGCCTTAGATGCAAAATAATCCCACTTTAGTAAGCTTTATAGCTTCCATGGGGACCAGCCCCGTGGTGTGTATTAATCTTTAATGTGAAACAACATCTCTACAGCAGCTACAGGGGGGAAAAAGATACTACTAAAAAATTAAAGTTGATGGTGTGATAGTTGTCTAGACCCAATCGCGCTCTACCATCTTCCATTGCCTCAGGCACCATTCCCTGCTCTCAGCACTGATACAGCCAGCTTCCAGACTGGAGATGTGTCCGTTTCTTCCAGTGATCTCAAGGCATGTTCTCCCCATGTCTTAACCCTTGGTTAAGAGCCATCACAACTCTAATCATCCCAACTCATAACTTTGACCTAAAAGAAAAGGAAGGGAGAATGAAGAGGTGCTTGGGGGGAATTAGTGAATATCTCCTCTCTTTTATAAGCTGATATTTCCCCAATGTATGATGCTCGGATGTGGGAGGACACGCTGGGATTTCTCTGAAACCCATTTCATTTGGCTCTTCTCATATTTCAGTTCGCACTTGCACTGTGCTGGGAACTGGAGGTGAGCTATCACTCCACTTCGGTAGGTAAGAGCTCCCTTCCTCTCTTTGCAATAGAAATTCAATAGAAAGTGAAATGTTTAGAGGGAAACTGATCCAGGCTGGCTGATGAAGGAATTAGTTATGGACGAGTTTAATGAACAGACAACCAAGCGAGTTTGAACAATGTGTACAGAACAACTGATCTTTATCAGCAGCAAATCTGCCTACCCGTCTAATGGCAAATACGCTGAGTTTGCAGGTGCTTACTGCGATGGGACAGTGCTGCAGATCTGCAAAGGGCAGCAAGGCAGAGAAGCAGCCTGGATGGAGAAGCAGGAGAAACGAACTCCTGAACTGGAATTTGGAAATGCTGAGGGTGGGATGCAGCTGGGAGCATTTCCCAGTAATCACCTTGGGTTCATCACCACTGTGAGTGGAAGCAGAGATGTACTGTAGCCCACTTGGAATATGCTCTATTCCCCTCAATGTGGGGCTAGAAACTCCCCAAACCCCAGTTTTGCAAGGTAAAGTAGAACCAGTCCTTTCTGAGAGGCAAGGGACTAAAGCACCGAGAATTGCCACATTTATGGGTGAAGTAGGAGTCAGTGGTGAAGGCTAATATTAAATACATGCCTCCAGAACAGGAACAACCTCCTCAGTCAGGAGCTACCTGTAGCTCCTGTACCAGTAGGTTTAATAACAGTAATATTCAATCTGCAATTGGAAAGAAGTTTATATGTTCCCAACAGAAAAAGCGAACATTCGTTGACTTTTCCATACTTAATTTATTTCATTTCTTCATGTAGTGCAACAGCTGACTGTCATTTTAACCAGACTTACACAACTCCGTTTTGTCAAGTGCTGCTGAGCAGCTCCACAAACACATGCTGTGCACACGTGCAGACTCCCACACGCTCCGGCGCGCACACACACTCGGCACTTGTGCTCCCCGTCGCACTCCCAGGTTCAATCCACCCGCGCAGTAGACACGCACGCTCGCTGCCATGGGCTGCAGATTTGCCATGCAAAAAACGGTGAAAGCTCCTGGAGCGGAGGAGACGGCCACGCCAACCACAAATGCCGATGGCATCTGGTCTATACTATGCTGCTCACACCAGCCAAGGTCTCACGTTCACACGCAGTGCTGCAAACGTGTGTGGCACCACTAGCACACCTCGGTTTGGCCTCTCCTACACTGTTAGCAAAACCTTTTATTTGTGTGAATTTCAAACTTTTAGAATGCTTATGGTGGACTCAGACTCAAAAGCAGAAGGGTTTCTGGAGGTGTACCTATAAGCCTGACAGTAAATCTCACTGTAGCAGAGCTCTGCATAGCCTAATTTCTCCTGCTTTAAAGAGTAGCTACAGTGTCTCCGCACTATATGCTGCAGAAATAGGTGGGTATCACCTGTCCTGAGGACAACTTTTGGCCAGGTCTGTGCTCCCAGAAGGGCGGATGCAGCCTCAAGATCGCTTTGCCTGCCCTGGCATGCCCACTGTGTTGGCACATCCTCCACAAAACTCAGCGAGGCAGCCAGATGGACAGGAGGTGGGCAGGAGGAGGAACACGTCCTGCGTACGGAGAGGACTTTTTCAGAGCAGCATCAGCAACTCCCAGCGCTGAGGAACATGCCCCAACATGCTGGGCTGCTGCTGCAGCAGGGGAGGGGGTCCATGCCAGGCGCGGGGTGCCAGCTAAGCAAGCCGCTCACCTTCCACCAACGGAGCGCACGGCTTCGTTCGGAGAGAGGCATCGTGCCAGCAGCATGACTGCGGAGGCGGATGATCTAATGGCTGAAACGCTGGAAATGGGAGGCAGGAGACGAGGGCTCTCTTCCAGCTGTATCCGTGGCTTGCTGCGTAACCTTTGGCAAGGCATTTCACCCCTCTGTTTCCCTTCCCACTCATCATATGTCTTGTCTGTTAAGCCATTAAACACATTGGGGAGAGGAACTGGCTCGTAGCAGGGCTGTCCACAGCCGTGATTTGACAGGGGGGTGCGGCAGGACAGCCGCTCTCCCATCGTGTGAGCAACAGTGTGCCCTGCACCAGGTGGTGTGAAGCATCCCCTAAAGCTGCCTAGTAAATCTCCTACGCTGAATATGCACGTTCAGTGTGTTGCCCTGCAGAGCCTTGATCTTGGGAAGAGCCTCGAGGTCCTACAGCGATCGAAATAGCAGCAGTCCCCCTCCACCAGACACACACCTCCCAAACACCCAGGCAGGAAAGCAGGTTGAGGTGATTTTTATCTTTCAAAATTTGGCAAGATTTCATAATCGTGTGTGTGTCTGCGTGTGCGTGTGTCTGTGTGTCCGCATGTGCTCATCGCTGAAGCCCGGGTAATTATTTTGTTTTATTTCTTTTTTGGCAACACTTTAAAGTAAGAGCTGGGTCTTTATAGATTGCTCAGGTTGCATGGAGTATGGATTACAGATCATCAGAGAGACATGAAAGCAGAAGACACGTTTCTCTGGCACAGCATTAAAGGGACAATAAAGGGGTAATTGTAGCCTAGGGTGCAGCCACCTTCTGCGCCCAGCCTTCACTCGCCTTTGCGGCACTGCGGAGAACTTCACGAGGGGAATGATGGAAATGATGTCTCGGGTCAGGACCTGGTTATTTCAAAGGTGATATATGCTCAGGAGGTTAAAGGCACCACTTGGGTACATGAATAAAACACTGCCAAATACTCTAAGCTGTAACACAGGCAGACTAAAGTCTTTTAAAACTTGATTTTTCGTGTCTATTTTCACCCTAAGAGACAGTTGTCAAAGCATCAAAGCAATTCCCATTTTTAAACTCTCTCTTTCTCTCCCTCCTCCCTCTCCTCCCCTCCATTTCTCTCTCTCTCTCTCTCCTTCCTCCTCTTCCCTCTCTTTTTCAACAGGACTCCACAGAATGGAGCAAGAATGAGAGGAAAAAGGCAGACAGAAAAGCATGAACTGGAGGCTTGTTGAGTTCCTCTACCTCCTGTTTATATGGGACCATATACTAGTACAGCCCTCCCACCAGGACCCAGCTGCTACCAACCAACATGTCTCCAAGGAATTTGATTGGCTTATTTCAGACAGGGGGCCTTTCCACCACTCACGGAGCTACTTATCCTTTGTGGAAAGACATCGTCAAGGATTTACAACCAGATATAAAATATACAGGTACGTTGGTTTCCTACAGCACCTGTAGCTTGGATAAGTTGTTAGGTGGTGGGAACTCAGCCAGTTCCCATGGGCTCAAGGCTTGTAGTCAATGGGAGACACATCATTGTTCCTGTTCCACCTGGAAATGCTTCCTTGGTTCTTCATGGTCCTCAGCTGGCAATGCAAATTGCTGCAAAGACTCAGATGTAATGCTCGGATAGTGAGATGAAGGCACTGTGGTACCATGGCAATGTGCACAAGATAGATCGAGATAAAAAGGAACCAAGGGTGTGGGTGTACTTTGTTTGTGGTGACAGAGAAGTTTGTAGGTAGGTTCATAAGCATGTTTTTCAAATCAATGTACCTATGGGCAGACCAAGCCTCTGTACCAAACTCTTACATGTGAACCACCAATAGCTTAAGGTTCACGTGGGCAAGAACAGACACAAAGATGTCAAAGCACACATCAATGCAGCAGTTCTCACACTGCTGCGCATGAGCCTTAGCTGTGTATTGCCTACCACAGACCTTTGCAGGTTATCATCATGTCAGACTTGCCCCAGAATTGTGATCTTGGTTTAAAAGTTTTCCAATTAAAATCTACAGAGAATAGGCAGAATTTAGATTTTCCTCTGCCTTCTAGGTTTTGAAGCCTTTGTTGTTGCCTGTTTCAAGCTCTTCTTGCCAGTTGTGATGTCCAGAAACACACTTTTCTTTTTTCATTTTAACATGAAATGCTGGGGTGCTCATATGAGCCACCCATTAAAGCAGCAAGCGCTTTGGAGTGAAGGGGAATAAGCCAGCAAGTGTCATGAGATTTGCGCTAAAACCCAAAGAGACTGCAAAACGCTCATAGACATGTGTGCATTTACATAATTATACAGCCCTGTTGTGTTTCAGAAAGACACTTGCAAACACAACCATGCAAACTAGTAGGTAGGAAAGTACTAGTGAATGGCCCACTGGAAACATGGATGTGGATACACACACATGATGACTGGGGCATGGGGGAGGCAGGGAAACCACATGTGTGCAGGCAGTGTTCTCCCACGGGCAGAGATCCAAAAGCACTTGCAGAGTAATAGTGACGTGCGAGACATCATCTATGTATGGGGAAGAAAAATGAGTTGCGCCTGTCCCATGGCCTCCAGGGAGTGCAGCATCCCCTCCCCTCTCACCAGCCCGCAGAGCAAGGGCAGGTTAGCATGGGTTGAAGGTATTGTCCTGGCTTGTCCTCTTCATTCAAAACAGCTCAGGGGAAAGACAGCCCCAAAAAACAGAAATTATGCTGCCACGTTCCACTAAGGATATCGCACTGTCTTTGCTCGCACAGAGGAGCAGAGAAAACATGCCTTTTTCAAAAAGACTTTCTTCCCGGTTGTGGATATCCCCAGCTCTCCTCCTGCCCTGCCTGACAACATACACTCTGATCGAGACTGCAAATCTCTGCCCCGCGCAATGCCCCTGGCAGTGGTTCTGCCCTTTGCTAAAGAGCTATTCAGCCCTGAATGCCACCACAGCAGTCTACAGGGGCTGTAGTGGGAGAGAAATGCATGCAATGTATGTGTTCAGACACATCTAAGAGCTGTCACTGTAGGTCAGGCCAGAGATCCATCAAGCCTGGGATCCTGTCTCTAAGAATCATGGAGAAATGGGTCTGGAAGGACCTTGAGAGGTCATTTAATCCATGCCTCTTCCCCAAGGCAGGCTCAGACATACCTGTGTCACATCTGACAGAGGATTGTGCGCAGCCTCTCCTGAAAGGTTTCCCGTGACAGAGAATTCACACCTAGAGCAAGCAGCCTGCACCATGGCTTTGCTGTCCTCACTTTTTATAAAGGAGCTAAAATCTTGTTTGTATGTGAAGCCTGTGATTTCTAGTTTTATCTGCTATGGGGTGAGCAGCAAATTCCCTTTTGGTTTGTGGGAGACTGGTAAGAATTTGAAGGCTTATCTCGGTTCAGGATGAACTTTCTATCTGGGAAGTGGAAAGGGATCTGTTTTTCTCCATTTGTGCTGAATATTGCCAAAGCACTTACGAAAGACACTTGTAGCATTGGGGAGGACACAACGTCCTCCTTCCTCCAGCATGGGAGAAAACGGGCAGCAGCGTTCTGCATGCGTTGGGGGGGTGTCTGAGAGGGGTCTCACAGATGGTCACAATGCTGGAGAAGTCATTATTCACAAAAGAAACTGGAGATGAGACAAAGTCCAGTGGAAGTAGTTAGGGAGAGAGTTTGGAGAGACATGGGAAGACTACAAGGGCACCTGGGGATGCATCTCATGGCCAAATACCATGCACTAAGCTGAAGGAGGGAGCTGAGGGCTTGGGGAAATCCAACCATGTGTGTCATGGCTTGAGCTGCTGGGAGCTGAGCTCTTTGGAAACACACTCTTGGAAACACGCACTATTGCTCCCGCTACAGTCAGCTGAGGAGGAGGGGAAAACCTCATGTGCTTCAGCAGAGCAGATGGAGCCATTAGGTAGGAGGCTGGCTAGATGTTGGAGGGTTGTTGGTTTTTAATATCTGGCCCTCTTGGTAGAACTAGTCACTTAAAAATTAGGCCTATGCATTTTTTAAGGAGTGTCAAAATCAGTCTAGCTATGGTGAATTAGTGGAGCCACAGCCAATTCTAGCAGTTGAGCTGGACTCTGAGCATACACACCCTCCAGAACGTATCATTTTACTGAAACCCACAGGGGTAAAATCTCATTTTGTGGGCTCCTTAAATTGACTTCGAGAATCTGTAAAGCTGTTGGGATTTTGTCAACTGTTTAATTCCAACATAGAAGCTTCTTTCCTCCCAAATGATGTCTCTCAATTGCTCTTTGCACTAGACTAGCCCAAGGGAGGCACATATTCTACATTAAGGATATCGCTCCTTTCCTCAGAAAAGCAGCTGATACGGAGCACGGGATTTTTCTGTGTAGTCTTCTCTTTCAATGTTCCTTTTCTCCCATACGTTTTTTTGGTTGGCTGGTTTGTTTTCTATCTGTCGGTCGGCCAGTTCCTTGGGGCACTTGTGATTTTGTCAAATGAGGTTTGACCTGGCGACTGCTCTTCTCCTAAGGCCAATAGCAGCAGACCTCAAACCAGCCACAGCAACCAAGGATTTGGAGTGGATGTGAAATCAAGCGAGAGGACCTCACCCATCCCTAATTGAAACACTGTCGCCTGTTTAGTGGTGATTTCCCCAGTGTCTTGCTGTGCGGGAGCATGGACACAGCGCATTAGGACCGTGTCATTTACGCTGAAAACCCACAGAGATAAAGCCACTGTCGATGCTGCGCAGCAGCGCAAGGCAAAATGAAGCATTTTCTCATTTTTACAGGTGATGTTAAAAAGGAAGCAACACCAAACTAAAACACGCAACACTCCTCCTTCCATCACAGCTGAAGTCTGGCAGCAGCAAGCAAAGAGCCTGTTTCAGTTAGCAAGGCTATTTTATGTGCTGCATAAGCAGAACTGCTGTAGAACAGCATAGCTGCCAATATCTTTTCATAGGATGCCTGGATCCAGATCTACCATCCTAGCACAGAGAGGCAGTTTGCTGTTACAGTGTCCAAAGGCTCATTCCCTCCTCCTGTGGGTTTCCTTTTAGTAGATTTTAGGTCTCTTTCTCGCAAAACTTGGACCACTGATTTTCCTGGTACCCTCAGTCAAGGTTTGCACCTTGCACGTGATATTAGGAGGAAGGCAAGCAAAGGGGGAGATGTTTTATATTAAATCATGAACAGTAGGGGTAGATACAATTGCATTAAGGAAGCACATTAATCAGCATCGATTCATACTAATAAGGCTGGTTTAGGGGGGCCTCTGGCAGGAAAATGCTGCTTTGATCATTATCTGTGCACTCTGATGCTAATGCAGATAGGATGGCAGATGCTGAGAGTGGTTTGTGGGATGTCTGAATATTCATTATCACTATCTTTGTTGTTGTTCCTAGTCATGAGAGCCTTGGGTACCAGGTACCGCACAAAGGCTGGGAAACAGATGAAGCTCAGCTTGGCTTTGGGACCAGGGCACTGCTCAGACCAGGAAACATTCCTGTTACCACAAGACAGTAGTTAACAGCTTCAGTCCACTTCTCTGAAGTATATTGTTGTGCTGCCCGTTCTTCTTCTCCCAGAAACTGATTATTTAGCTATAAGACAAAGCAAAAGAAACAGTAGACTGAGCACTTGAATACGCTATGCAAATAGCCAGGCAGAAGCACTGACACAGAACCATTTCACTAATGATGCTGCTCAGTTTAACCACGCTCTAGAAAAACAAATCTCTTCTAGGAAAAAAATGAGGCTTTGCCGTTCAATGTCAGAGGTGAGACATGAGAGGCAAAGAGGGAAGCGGTGAGATGGTGGACAGGCTGCCACTGCCAGTTTTCCTACAGCAAAGCAGGGACAGGACACACCGCCTTGGAAAGAGGGACTCACGGATGCAGGCAGTATCTGTAATTTTGCCCCAGGCTCATGGTGTGGCTGTGGGTAATCTCACTTCTCCGTGCCTCGGTTCCCTCGCCCGCCCTGCCCAGAGAATGGGAGATGACAGCGTTTGTCTGCTCTGCGTTGCTGGGCAGACTTAATTAAATGCTGCAAGATGTTTGGACATAAGGGACAACGGCAATATAAAGTGGATGATCGCACAGGGCTGGAAGGGGAATGTGTGTGTACAGGAAGAAATGTGGATTTTCCACGTGTGGGAGTTTAATTCCATTTTTTGAAATGACAGCAGGGACAGGGAAATCTGACTCTTTATGTAAGAGAGCAGGGAAACCCTGGGGTATGAAAGGGAGATCTGCTCACCTTGCAACTTCTCCTGCAGCGGGACCATTTAGAAGCTGCCTAATTTCATGAAACCTGCAAATACAGAATACTTGTGAGACCTCTGCCAAGTCTGGTCGAAATGCACCAATGGATTCAAAACTTTGTGGGGGATGTGACAACAAACCAGCCAGTCCTGCCCCATCCCTCCACCTGCAGAGTGACAGGACAAAACTGATTGCAAACGTACACTAGTTACAGTAAGGTCCCTGGAGATATAAAAAGGAAATACAGCTCCTGAGATAGGAAAGGTTGTGAGGAACTGGCTGCACAAGCTAGCCATAAATTGGTGGGGATGGTGCCTGGGGAAAAAAAGCAGATTGTTTGGGGTTTTTTTCTCCAAAAATATTGTTTCCTGTTTCATCAGGAGGGTGGCGCAGGTCTGGGACAGGTCAATGGAGAGGCGAGGGTTACCTCCATCCTTGGTGGTTTGCAAGGCTGGGCTGGACAAAGCCACAGCTGATGTGCTCAAGAGCTGGTGATAGTCCTACTTTGAGGGGGAGGTTGGATTAGGGACCCCCAGGGTCCCATCTAACCAACATTTCTGTGATTTCCCTGATTCTCCGATTCAGAGTGGACACTAAATTGGGTGCTCATAAAGGGATTTGCACTGCTGAATGCATTTGGCCACGCTAGAGATTTTTATTTAGTCCTAGAAAACCCACAAATCTGAACAGCTACGTGCTCTCTAAATGTGTCATTCCCTTGGCGAAGAGGAAGAGAATTATCATGAAGTGAGGATCTTTCCTGTGCACGTAGCACGGGCTACAATTGACTTAGAAATGCATATGCTGTTCTGCTGCTTAAATTTTCCCGTAGAGGAAAAAAAAATAAAAAAGGGAGAAAAAAAAATTTGGTCTCACAAAACTGTCTCACAAAACTTTCTAAGTTTTATGGCACCACAAATTAAAAACAATGAGCCAGATTCTCTGTGACATAAATATGTGAAGCTGTTGACTTCAAGGAAAATTCACCAATTTATTGGCTGGAGAATCTGTTCTAGTATATCCAGCATTGCCCACTGCCCCGGGCCCTGCAGACACAGCACCAGGGTTTACAAGGCTGCTTGCCCTGGTTGTCTGGCTGGGAGCATTATGAGCTTTTATTATTTCTAAACGAAAGCAAAATACAGCTCCTACATTCAGGCACTGGACTTGGACAAGCTGGCTAGTGAATGTGAGTTATGACTGGTTTTAACAGCTTCTATTACAGAAGTTTTGCCTTTCCTGACCAGACCTGCCAGGCAGATTTCATGCAAACCCATGATTTCCACAACTGAGGAACTGGTCTGGCAGAAAATTAATCTGGCAAGAAAAGAGGGGAGAAAAAAAAAAAAAGTTAAAAAAAAAAGTTAATTTTCAACTCGTTCAGTGTGTGGTAAGGTGATAGTAAAGGGACAGGACTGTGTGGGTGGAGGCAGGAAGGGGACTAAGGGGACTGGTGAGACTGCTGTTTTCAGCAGCAATGTGGATTAAAGTTGTATTAAAGTGGTGGTGAAAATGTATGCTAAGTTTTGGCAGAGACAAAATCTATTAGAGCTGCTTCCACCATTTTTTCAGTCCATTCTTCTTCTCCCACCTCTCCACTCCTCATTGACTCCTTTTGCTGTCTCTCTATTGCATTGAATTTAATCTACTGGTCACTAGAGCTGTACAAATAATTGATTTTGTGGTTCACTGGTTGCACGGAACAAAAATAACATTAAAAATGGGTTGATCTGCAATGGATGTTTGTTCAGCTTTTCTGTAAAATCAAAAAAAATCAAAACATTTTGTTTTAGGCTCAGTGAAAGGTTTAAGCTTTGCTGTTTGTTTTCATTTTATTAATCCAGTGAAAAACTTTTTTTTTGCCAATTTTTAAGGCATAAAAGTTTATCTCAAAACACAAAGTCAACCAATGCCACTTAAAAAATGTCAAAAGGGAAATATTTTTATTTTGAATGTATTTTGTTTAGCTGTTTGCTCTTCAACTTGCTCATTCAATTTATGTTGAATTTGCAAGTAGTTTTTATGTCCTTGAAATAAGGAAGGAGAAGAAAAAGAAGAAAAGACTGGCTGTCCTTATTGTTCACTCTGAGACTTTGAAATCTTTAAATTCCCCAGGGTTCAGCTTTGACTTTTCCTTGGGCTTGAGCTTTTAGCATCTTAGCATAAAGAAGAAAAAAAAAAAAAAAAAAAATTCCCCAGCACACTGGGCAAGGGAGGCACAGCCAAAGCAAGCAGGATTGCAGCTTTGCTGTGGGATGGCTCATGCTTGTTCAAAACGAAGCTGGATGCTGAGACCTGGGTGCTACTGACCGAGACAAACCGTCCAACACGGTGCAGTCATAGTTCCTCTCCCACACACATATCCTGGCAAGTTTTCAGTCCTGTTCCAGTTGTTGGGATGCCTGAAGCATCCAAAAAAGCACCGTGAAGGTTCTTCTCAAACAGCATTAAGGTGATGCTTCGCACTGGTACAGATTGATAGGCACTGTTAGGCTTTTTAATCTTTGCTTTGGCTTTTTTAGTCATGCTGAAGTTCTGCTGACAAGGTTTTCCTATTAGGTTTTTATGCGATCTGTTTAAAGGGGACATCAACTTTTATGTTTTCCAGTCAGAGGCAAGGCTCTTTTAGGAGAGGCAACGCAGCAATTGAAGGACAGAGGGAGCTGAGATGAAAGGAGGCTCTTGCCTCTGTGTGGAATGAGCAATGGAAATCCGTACGGCATTGCATGGCAAAAAATACAAAATCTCCATAGTTTACATTATGCATGTAAACGAGTGATGTACATTGGTTTGTAATCAGTAAATGCCTTGTAAATAAATGTGTGTAAACCAAAAATTTAAATCTATTTCCATAGTGCATGTAAACAATGAAGCCTTCTAGTGTTCTCTTCAATGTAAATGTTAATCTAAAAATGACATTACTACAAGTTTATGCAACTTTACAAGAGAGCCACAATTTACATTCCTGTCTCACCAGCTCTAACACAGCAGCCTGGCAAACATGAGCCATTCAGTGATGGGCGTAAACCAGCCAATTCCATCACGTAGCTTCTCCTTTAGCCACAACCTTCATTCTTCATGCAGTGCAGGGACCAGTGTTGTTACATTCCCTGCATAATGCGTCTCCCTGCGTATGGGAAGCTTTTAATATATTTGCATAAGCAGAATAAAGGCAGGAGTGGGGGCTGGCAGGGAATGGCTCAGGCTGAGCTGTGCAGCGCTTAGTCCTGGGAGTGCTGGGCTGAGCAGACAAGGAGCTTGGCCCACGTCGGGGCTGGAGGAGCAGCTGCTCTGGCTCCGTTCGGATTCAGATGGCGAGGGCTTGCGAACATCACCGGCAGCTGCAGGACTTGACAGAAGGACACACCTCTCCTTCTCTTTGATATTCTTGAAAACAGAGGGCACATGGAAGGATAAACGGCACCAGCCTTTGATATGCTCAGAGGTGCTGAGATATGGGAACAGAACATCTGGCCACGCTTTGGGGAAGGGCAGACCCTCATCTCAGCGTGGCGGCGCACGCCCAGGCCATAGGGAATGGCGCAGGAGCAATGCAGTTGATAAGATCATATTGTGATAGGGTGCTTGCGGTTGGGACACGCCAGTTCCTCTGGAGACAAGCGTGCACGTGAGCTGTGAGCCTAGCAAGGCGCATCACTGACTGGCTGACCTGAGTGAGCTCTTAGCTGCATCGGCTCAGCCCTAGCACGGTTCTGCAGAGTTGCACGCTCAAGCACAAAAATTCCCTTTCTGAATCCAGAATGAAATATTTCGGCCGTGTTCCCAATGAATCCCAGAAGCAGCACAGGCAAATATTTTTAGTCACTGAACCTTTCCAAAGAGATCTGCTAGGAGGGAGCTTTCTACACAGTCCCCTCCGAGACCTGGCTTGGTGGGGGGATCTTTTCGGTTCTGCATGAAAAGTGGAGGGCTTTGCCAAGCAGATCTCCCAGGGCTGCTCCCCAGCATGCTGCGACAGCAATGACTCTGCACGTTCATCTCAGATTTCTTCAGACCAGCAGACTACGGTCCAGTAGCTTGGGAGCATATTTTAAAGGCTAACAAGCCAAGGAGAAGCCTTCATTCTTTTTTTCCCCCCCCTTTTTTTTTCTTTTTTTTTTCCTTTTTTTCCTTTTTTTCCTTTTTTTTTTTTTTCCTTTTTTTCTGGGCAAATTATTAATTCTGCTTTCAAATCAGGCAGATGCTTATTTCAGCAGAGAAGCTGTTACATTTTAAAAAAAAAAAGTCATCCTGTTAGATGCATGGAATAATTTTGTTCTGGCACCAGTAGCACTGGGAGATGGCATGACTGTACCTATTATAGGGGTTTTTCTATTTCTGGATCCCTCTAATGTTTCCCTTGGGTTCCAGAAAGTATTTTTTTTTCCCCTTTCTTTTTTGCTGATTGCCACCCACCAGCCTCTGTAAATGGAACAAGATGCATCCCACCGGGGCAGTCGGAGCCATCCGGGCTGGTTTCCTGCGTTAAACTACTAAGCGCAGGTACGGAACCCAAGGACACACCTGAAAAGAAACCCAGGGATCGGCTTTGCCTGCAGCAGGGAGGGAGAAGGGTTTGGGTCAGCCCTTTGTGCCAGGATCTCCTCTCCAGGCAGTGTGAAATCAAACAACGGGCCTGTGCGGAGCCAGCGGTTCCTCGTGTGCCGCAGCACGCGCGCCCGGCGAAGGAGCTGACGTGGCACCGAGCGGCTTCCCCCACTGAGAGCCCCGGGCAGGGGGTACCCGGTCTGCTCCCGGGGAATGAGGAGCATTTAGGCTGCCAGGTCAGTGCGCTAGGGATGCTGTTCGCTGGTGGCCAAGCCTGGAAGCTCTGTGTCTCGGGTGATCAGACCCGATGTCACACCCGCAGTGCTTCGCAGCCTTCCACCGCTGACACAAGTGACCGCAAAGTATTTACGGGAAGCTGCAATGAGGTTCCTTTCACCAGGGAGTCATTTTTCCTGGTTAAATACATCCCATCAGGTGAGAAATACCTAGAGGGAGGGGAGCACAGGGGTAGGGACGGGAGCTGCAGGTTGCAGAGGTTTTTACACCCACCCAGCCGTCGGGGCTGCAGGCAGGTGCTGCCTCCTCCTTCCTCCCTGCCAGACTCCGGGCACCTGCCTGGCTCTCGAACCACTCTGTTTCAACAGGACAGACATCCTCCCCGTCCCCATGCTCCGCAGTGTGGGAAAACCTCCGAGCTGCTTCAGCGCCTTCCCTGAAAGGCAAGCCTTGAGGTCTGAAACCCGCAGCTGCGAGCAGGGCCAGGCTGGGGCGGAGCGGAGGGATGGGATTCTCTGAAGTATCTGCTAGGCTTCTAAATCAAAGTCCCGCTGACAACACAGAGCACTAAATGCCTGCCTCGGTCTCTGCTCCTACGGTCATGTGACGGCATCAGAATTTAAGCTTTAATTAAGAAATGAGTGCGAGGAGGGAGAGAAGAGTCTCTAGCCCTTATGACTGCAAAAGGAAGCTTGGAAACATGACCTGAGTGCAACCAACATCTGCTTTAATGTGCAGACGGCTCCCAGCAGAGGGGTGAGCAGCCAGGAGAGGAAGCCATTACATCGAATTCCCAATCAGGTCAGGCCTGCTTGTGCTTCTGCATGCAGTGAAAGAGAAAGGGGAGTTTGCATAAAAGCCGTGCTATGGCAGAATTACCCCAACGCGCCCTCCCTTGCCGTACATGGCTCTCGTGCAGCCTTGCAGGGCCGGATTTTACACTAACGCTCTGCTCGTGCGCAGCCATCGTCTAGGGGTGGCGAGAGCACAGCAACTGCCACTGCGTTCCTGCAGGCTGAATTGTGCTGATGGGGTGCAGCGCTTTTTAAACAGTGACATGGAAATTGTCTGTTCTGCGATTATGGCAGGAGGTATTTTGCTTCCTGGAGTTCTTTAGCCCAAATTGAAGGGACTCCTTTGTTATGCCTGTATGGTGTGCCACCCTTCAACACTTGCTGGCCTGAAAACCCTTGCCATGCTTTCTCCTCCAAGGGCAGGGAGCAACATTTTAAAGACCGGTTAAGGAGAAGCCTCTGGATGCTCTCCACCTCCCAGGGGAGTTCATTGAAGAAGAACCCTATCTGATGGCTACGCTCTCAGCCAGGACAAGAGGGACTGGAGGCTCAAATACTCCCGATATTGCAACAACCTCTCATTCCCATGAATGAGTGTCACGACAAGCCAGTGGAAGAGCTGTTCTCCTCTAAGTTATAGCTGGGACCTGTGCCTGGACTCTGACTTAGTGATAGCTCTTACAAGCATCCTGACGCTGACCCCCTGCCGATGTGGCCAGAGATCTTGTCGTTTCTGCAATAAAAGTGCCCCTCTGCAAGCTGCAAAGGTTTCACGGACTGGTAGCGACTGGCAGGTCTCCTGGAGCACGGACTGGGTTTAAGCAGTGATTTTGATAGCAGACCATCACAGCGCAGTCAAGGGATTCAGCTTGGATGAGGATGCAAACACTGGCCAGTGAGGGACACTGCCTCCCCACAGCTACCTGGAGGTGGAAGAAGGGACAAGGTGAAACTGAGCATTATGTCGGGAGGGCAAAAGTGTTTTATTTGTCCGTGCATCCCTGCCCAACCTCATTTTGCTTTTCCTTCCCTTTCTTTCTTACTGATTCTTTCCCTCTCAGCAAAGGAAAACCTGCCTATTGAGTACTCAGCATTAAATATTTCAGTGTTAGCTTCCAGCTTGAGCAAAAAATCCAGAAAGAACATTACTTTTTACTCCCCTCCAAATGTCTGGGGCTCTCCCTGGGGAGTGCAGGTGGGCAGCCCTGGCTAACACTAATAAGAGAGCTTGGTACACTGGGAGAACTGTGTGTTTCATGGTGAAGAGCAAGCAGGAGAGACGGGAATAAGAAAAGAAGGTTGTTAGCTTCATCTCTGGTTAGAACTAAATGAAGAGTCCCCAGCAGACTAAAATGTTCTCCTTGCATTTTGTCTTCCTTCCCTGTTTTCCTCCTCTCACCCCTCATTCATGGTCAGACTGTGAAAGTCTCAGATTTCCCCTTCCCACCCGTAAAAGACTCCCGACTGTTTCTTGGGAGGATTTGATATTTGAAATCTGTGCCGTTACCGATTCAGCAGCCGAGTGTTGCCAAGTCACATGATGAGCTGTATCTCAAGACTATTTAGTGTCTCTTCAAAGCCCACACTTTGAGAGTCCTGTGATTATGTAAGAGTCTCAACTCAATTTTTAAAGTAAGTTTACGGCCCTCATAATTGCAGAGGAAAACTTGATAATACAACTCCTACATACTCAAAAAGCAGAAGGCAAAAAGGAAGGAAAAAAAAAACCCCTGAAGTTTATCAGATTTTAAAAGTCTCATGAATTTTAAAACCAATCTCTTAATTCTTTTTTGGAGCCTGACTCATGATTTTCAAACAGTTAGCAATATGGCTGTAGGGATTGTAAGGCTGGTTTGTTATCTTATTAGATAACTTACATAAAATATCCAAACCCATGGAGACTCAGAGATTGAGTATTGCACTTCAGTACACAGCTGGAGAGAACAGTGTCTTTTCTTCTGTATAGATGCTGAGGATCTCCTCTTAACCCAGGTCTCTAGTCACTACTGCAGCATAAATATTTCCCAAAATTATATTAGTGCTAATCATATGAATGAGAATAGCCATAATATTGATCTTCATAATACTTAGGTTATTAAATTTAAGTTTGAAGGTAGTTTTGTGGTGCAATTCATAACAGTAAATCTCGTCAGCATGCATAAGCAGGGAAAGCAAGCCACAGAGCAATAGCATTGCAAACCCAGAGAGAAATATATTCTAGAGTCTTCCATCCTACCAGAAGATTGCACACCGAACAGACACATGTGAATAAGTTAGCAATGCCAGAACTGACGTTTTGCTAATCATTTGGTAATCTCAGATGAATTTAATTGATCTGAAAGGAAGAAAAACCTTCGGATATTGAAACAGCTTGTTCCAAATTTTCTACGAGGTGTGTGCATCACCCAGGGGCGCCTTTATTCCTGGAATATTTGCACACATACACACAGACAGGGATGCCGGTGTGATAGGATGAAGGGGGATTGCCACCGTTACCGTTAAGTGATGGGCTTGCCTTCCACACACACGTTTACTCAGGCTGTCCACATTCAGTTTAAGAGCGGCCCGTACTGAAGAGGTGGGGATGTAGCAGAGCATACCGTGCTTGTAGCTGTTCACAGAGCCTCATGCGTGCCTCGGTGCGGACCAGAGTACTGATGTTTGAGGTGCATGCCAGTACTGGGGTGGCTGAAGCATCTTGTGTGGCCCATGGTGGATTAAAGGAAATCTGAGAATACTTTCCTGTGAAATGGCTCTGTAATGGGGGACAGAAAAAGTCCTACCAGCTCTTCTAGCATGTAACAAAGGAGGAACAAAGAGTGTGGGAGAAGCTGAATGCTACTTTATAATGAGCTTACAGGATAAGTGCAAACTGTATTTGGACTTAATTTTCTTCTGCAGAAGAGTCATAAAAATAAGTTTACTGTTTTCGCTCCTGGGGACTGCGATATTTGCATCATGTCTTGTAAAAAAGACAGTGCTTTATCTCCCCACTTGAACATATCAGCTCCATTGGTGATTGCCTCCTGTACGATTGTGGATGAGCATCCGAAGGTAAAGACTTTATGTGCACCACTGCTGTCTGCTAGCTGGAGTAGAAGTAGCTCAGCTCTCTGCCAGAGTCTTGCGAGTGTTTGTACCACTGGGCTGGGATTTTTACTCACGGTGGTGGGGACTGTGCACCGAAAAGGGGAGCAGATCTGGGGTACTTCTACAAGGACGGTGGAAGGCAAACGACAGGATGGCACAGTCTTTGCATTTTAGGCATAATAAAATTGTCTCAGTAAGGTAGAAGAATATTTTCTTCAAGGTAAGGTTTTGTCAAAATGCTTTATTTTGTTAGTAGTATAGTGTTTCAGGCTGATGAAGTGGATTCAAGGCATTTTGAAGTCCTGGCCTCTCTGGTCACTAGTTATTATGGCAGGAGAGCGAGACTGAAGAAATGAGCTATTTTGACAAAATTTTGTCTAGTGAAAACATTACAAGCTGTTCCAGATTCTTCCAGCATGGAACAAAGCCAGATTCCGCAGCCCTGAAAGTAGCTACAAAAAGGAATAATCTCCTGGACAGCTCCAACCACAACTGAAGTTGGAGCTCTCCCAAACGTGCGCGATTTAAGCTTTGTCTGGAGACACAAAACTGAAGCCCTTACCAATTACAGATGAGTTATCATCAGGTGCCACAGGGACAGTGCAAAGGGACTGAGTAGTAAAGGATTAGCCAGTACACACAGAAATATCGAGCAACTCACTACTACCTCCTATTGTACTCATGCCAGTGGAAATCCTTCCTAGAACGGCGTATTTTATTCAATTTTTAAGAGCTCTCAATTTTTCATTTAGGAAAGGAAGTTGGAGCAGCGTCCAATCTGTAATCAATCAGTCCGCCTTTGCAGAAAAGCTCTGAGGAAGCGCTCTTGCTCTTTGGTCCTTTATCTTCTCTGTGAACTCACAGAAATTATATTTCTGAATGGGATTAAGAGTGTGGGAGAGGGAGAACTACAGCCAGGGCAATCCTCAACTAAATCTTATAGACCTCCATCCTGTAGTAATTAGCTCTACTGAAACTATCCCCAACCACAACAGTTCTGTCTCCAGACGGGAGCAGCAGACAATGTTTCAGACAAGCTTGGCCCAGACTTAAAAAAGATATTTAAGCACATTGTGTGGGTACTTAACTGCCTAAGTGCCAAATTCCTGTAGATTTTAGTGGGCATTATAAAATCAGGAGCTTTTGAAAAGGATCTGTCACCATCTTAAACGAGGCTGTCCATAACATAAGCCATAGATTTATTATCCCTGGTAATAAATCACTAGAAATACACAATGATAAAAGGAGGAGTAACAGACACAGCTCATCCAGGGATCTCAAAGCTCTTAGCAGCCATTACCTAGGGTTCCTTATGATAGCCGAGGAAAAGGCTGGGTTTTGTTTGTTTGTTTCGAATGAATAAATTAATCATTAGTAAAATATTATGCAGTTCATCAAATATATTATTCACTAGCTATTTGTCAAAATAACAGCTCTCATATATTATCAGAACTAAACATTTATAATGTGTGTATATCTAGTCATCAGATGATTTATTCAGGCTTTTGTGGAATGAGTTAGTTATTGACCAGTTTAAATCACCGCTCCCTTGGGAGGCAGAGACGTGAGCTCTTGGTCAACTCCAGCAGCTTTTCTGCTGCATTGCTGCTCAGCACCTGGCACCACAAGCAGAGGCCGGTGTCTGGGTTTCCTTTCAGCACTACCTCAATAGAAATAGTTATAATTCTGTTTACTTATAGCCAATGCCATGTCTGTCCCAGGCAGGAAAATTCAACCACTGATTCAAGATCAAACTATGACCTGAATTCGCCATGTTCTTGTAGGACCAGTGCCTGAACCCAACACCAAGGTCCTCATCCCATCTTAGATATCTCAACCATTTAGTGTCTTTCCACCTCCCAGTTGCAGGAAAAGAGGGTTTAGGAATCCCAGCTCACTGCTCCGTGTGATAGATCACACAATTTCGTTAATGCTGGGAAAGAACAGAGGAGCCCTTTACCAGGTCCCTCCCAGCTCCCTCTCCTGTGCCAGCAAGCTGGCCTCCTCCCAAAAGTGCCTCAGCAGAGCGAATCTACGTGACCGACACTCTCTGACTCCCCTTGTCATTCGTGACCAGCATCCCAGAAGGCTGCGACTTCTACCGTGCCTTTATTGGTGTCAAACATCACAGCCTCTCCCCTGGGTTTTATTAGGGAAGCTGATGCCAAATCACCCAGCTTCCTCCTACTCGATAAAAAATGTTTATAACCCAGTAAATTCTAACATATCAGCAGCTTGTTATGGAGGGAAAAGGTCACTGGGAGAGAAAGAGAAAAAAAAAAAAGAAAGGGTGCCCTTCCATCGGAAATTCTGGCTGGGTATATACGAAGGAATCAGCGCCAGGAAAATATCTTTTGATATGATAAAGTCTCATAATAGAAAATGTTGCTGCAATACAGACCTCGTTTCTTCAGATAAATATTTAATATAGATCACTAAAGATTAATCGAGTACAGAAAAGAGTCTCTCCTATGGTTGGTGTAAAGAAAACATCTTCTCGTTAATTTATTATGGAGCCTGAAATGAGAAAAATCCTATAGAGAGAAATGCAGGGTACGGTTTCCATAGAGAAGCAGCGCACCGCACCAGAATTTATTTAGTGTGTGGGCAGAGGCCTTCCCAGAACCAGCTGCAGCGTGGCGTTCGCGTGATAAAAAATGCCAATGTAGGAAGAAGCCTCGCAGACTCATCGTGTTTTGCTGATCTGAACCCTGCAGATCCCAGGGTTTCCAGAAATGGTGAGACCATAGGACCCATGGGCTCTCCAGAACATGCTCCACTCTGGATGAAGAGTGAACGATGGCACGTGTAACATCCCGAGCTGCTCCTCCAGGAAAGGACGTTTGGTCCTTTTGGAGTGAGGTGATGCCCCGAGCTCACTGCGAGGAGAGGAGCCCCCAGCCTGATCCTGAAGGCTGCTTGCTTTAGGCAGAACTCCCCGTGAGCATCTCCCTGACAGTTTCTCCAAGGCACAGTGGCCATTTCACACTGTGCTCCTGACTCTATTGGGCAGCAAAGAATCCAGGGTGCTGGTGTGAGATTTCCATCTCCCACAATGCTGGGATGTATTTAGTCAGCTCCGTTGTGATGCGTAAATGACAGGACCCCCCTGCTTTCTGCAACATCATCCACAGAAACCATCTTCCCAACCATTTTGCAGCATTAAATAGGACAGTTACAGAGAATAAATCATAAATAGCAGCAGAGGCAGTATGAGGGAGAAAATAAGAGTCACAGGCAAGGGAGGAGAGAAAAAAGATACAATTTCAGCTGAGACTGAAATGGAACAAAGAGTCAATGAGACAGAGAGATGTGTGAAGGTTGTTCCAGATGGCCAGCCCCACTGACGTGAAGCCTCTTGCACCACCAGCATCCCAACATGTGAATGAGGGGGGGACTGCTTGCTCTTTGACGAGTGGTGGCAGTGGGTGGGAGAATCCAGCAGATCTGTCTGTGCTCAGGGAGGGGGGAAGGAGAGGACCCCCCCCCCATGAAATCCATGTGTTAAAGACCAGAAACAGCTCTATAGAGAGGGAGGCTGTTACATTTTTCCACCTCTCCAACGAGCCATGTCTGGTTGCTCCTCCAGAGGTGATACTTTCTCTGTTTTTCTACTTGACCTTTTCCTGTGGACATCTTTCCTGTTTTGGGACTGTTTGTGTTGAGCAGTTGACAAAACGCTAGCCCACATGTTTAGCTGTCCCCAGGAGAGAGGCCAAGGGAAGGAAGGTTGAATGCCACCAGTCAGATCCTTGTCATGCTGCTCTGTGCATTGCTGGGAGGCATTCAGGAGATGTAGCTAGGAGGAAGATACGGTTAGAAAAGGATGGTTGCCTTTATTTTTGTGGGATATGCAACTCAGAGTGTCTCTGCTGCTGCCATGCCTAGCTGATCTTGCAGGACACCTTTTTTTGGCTCACAATGGAAGTCTGTGGAAGGACAGAGAGGCTTTAGCATCTGGTATCACAGCCAAGGAACGTGGGACTAAAAGGACCCTCCAGGGTCACAGCTTCCCATCTTCTTCTCTGCCAGGTACAGGGTTTTGCTGTTTAAAGAATGACAGTCCTAAACCTGTAAGACAGAACGGGCGGTCTCTTTGCAGACTGCACCTCCCAGGCTTTGGCTGCTCCCAGAACCCAAGTAACAACTGAAAACCTAAATAATAATTCTCTCTAGTTCTACCACAGGCTGTTGGACTTGATACAGGTGCAACTGAATGGCAGGCACTAGCCTGGGGCTATCCGGGGGAAAGACTGACAGATTTTTAATAGCAGCAGGGACCATTGCAGTCATCTAATATAAAACCTATCTGTGTTTAGAACGTTTATTTGTGGCGTGTGGCACGGATCTGGTCAGGAGAATTGCAACAGCTAAACTGCCCCCAGGATAACCTGGGGCTGATCAAGGGGCTCCTATCTTCATCTCTGCAAACGCTGTGACTGCACTGCAGTTTGGCCCCCGTCACCTTGGCAGGGGCTTTCATCAGCCATGCCCCTCCGACTCTGTCATGCTTCGTCCTCCTGCCGCAGTGAGCCACAGATATAATCTATGGAACACAAACATGATTTTATAATAAGTTTTCTATGCAGCCAGGATAAAATGCCAAACCGAATCAGAAAACAATCAGTCAGTGAAACTCGGCACTGCTGATGAGTGCGCTGTTTGTAACGGTTCAGTGCCCGGGAAGATTGAGGCTTTAAATACAGCCACCACCTGCCCTTCCGAACGCAGGGAGACGTGGGGAGAGGAGAGACGGGCAGGCAGGGGACGAGGCTCAGGGAAGTGGGAATACCCAGTACATCTCCCGTTGGGAATGAGTTACAGCAGGAGACACATTGAGCTGCAAAAAGACACCCGAGCGTGGAGTCGCTGGTTCTTACATCCGGAGATGAGCGAATTCGCCAGCAGCTGGGCTTTGTAGGTACCAGGACGAGGAGCAGGGACAAACAGCTCTGCTCCACAGACAGAACCCGAGAGAAACGTGCACTTATGGTGGAGGCCTCTGGGTGATGCTCTTGCACAGGGCCGTATAATTGATTCCTCCCACCAAAGGCAGTTCCAGGACCCCTCTCTCCCCCCCTCCATCAGGCTTCCAACAGCCCCTGCCCGGAACGAGTTGAATTTTACATCAGGTTCTACGTGCTGCCACAGGAGTATGGTCTGTAGGGTCCTAATTCTGTACGCTCAGCACAATGCAACAGAGAGACAAAAGAGAGGAGGGCTGGGAAGCGTGAAGAGGGGAAGCAACTCCACCAAAGAGCAGGAGAAAGAAAACTGAGTCCCTCGGCATGGAGGGGAGTGCTAATGCTTAAAAAAAAAAAAAAAAAACCAAACCCAACAACAACCCCCCCCCCCAAAAAAAAACTTAAAAAAAAAAAAAGCATCCTGCTGGCCTGAGCAGCAGCTCAGCTAATCTGCAGTTTACCCAAGCCCAGGGGAGGGGAGGGCTGTACCCCCCGGGGATACACCTAGCCCATGGCACGGAGGCAGACTGTCACCTGTCCCCCTTCTTCCCAACACTTGCTCGGGCACGAGGAGTTGTGAGGTTTCTTCTCAGTAGCAGGAAACATTGGGACCAGCTCTCTACCAGACCACATCGATATTTTTTATTATTTCTTTTTCTCCAGTATTTGTAAGAGTTGGGGGATTCATATTAGTTTTTTTTCCTGTCTGCTTTAAGTACTCCAGGCTTGAGTCATATTATTGTATAACTCACAACTTCCATTTAGAAAATAAGCATAGGCTGTCTTTTAGGATTGCAAAGAAAAGCCAGAAAATATGAGTCTTTAAATCTCGAAACCCAGAAGGCAAATAAAAAGCATTGCAGATATTGTTGTTTTGTTCAGTAGATAAATATATACATATGCATGTGCTTCAAAATTCTGGGGTCCAGTTCATTATTTCTGAGCAGAGGCTC